>NW_021604617.1:8935831-8971691 GCF_004785775.1 Grammomys surdaster
ACACACACACACACACACACACACACACACACACACACACACACACAGGGACCTGAGAGTGTAGCTGGTCAGCCATGCTTGTCAACCCAATCTGGGCTAAGTGGGCTCCTCGGAAGCATCCTCTGGGAAGGGAGGTGGACAGGAAGGCCCAGTCCTACTTTTCTCTCTTCACCCATTCCTTGAAGATTTTCCTATGTACAAAGTGTGAGCAGCACACAGCATTTCCCCGTCCACCTGCAGAGCCACACTGTGCAGGACTCAGAAGCCCATCCGGGCTGCTCAACTTTCTTTTCTTCTTTTCAGTACTGGGGACTGAGTGTACTTCTTGTTAGCGAGTGCTCTACTACTGAACTGTATCTCAATCCCCCCCCCTTTGATCACGTTTTATTTATTTATTTTTTGCATAGAGGGTATACCCATGCCGTGGTGTACATGTGGAGGTCAGAGGACAAGTTACAGGAGCTGTTCCCCCTCCCCCTAAAACACACACACTTTTAACCACCTAGGTCTCCAGGATCGAATTCAGGTTATCAGAATGGATGACAAGGGTCTTTTTCCACAGAACGGTCTTGGCAGGTCCCCAGCCCCCTTTTTATTAATTTTTAGAAAATGATGTTGGGAGTTGAAACTGGGGCCTTGAACAAGCTCAGTATATCCTCAACCATTGGGCTGCCTCACAGCCCAAATCTAACTTTTTTTCCCACTGTGCCGTGCTGGGGACCCATGGCCTCTCGCACACTAGGGCGGAAGCTACAATTGGTTCCAGCTAAGGGCTCCTCCACACAAGTTCCGTTGCTTCTCCAGCCTTTTGTTTTGCTTTGTTTTGCTTTTTTTTTTTTTTACTTTTTTTTCCTCTTGTTTTAGTTAGAGTATCTTGTAGACCAGGCTGGGCTTGAGTTTGCTGTGTAGCCATGACTAATCTGGAGTCCCTCATCCTTCTGCCTCCAGTTCCAGAGTGCTGGGATCCCGGGTGTGTGGTACCATGGCCAGCGGCCTCAGACTTGTCCCGGATCTATGTTCCGGAGCCCCACTCTGTCTCTTTCCGTCTTCCTCATGTCTCTAACCACCTTCCAAACTCCTGCTACCCCACAGCCCTGGCGCTGTAAGGATTGGAGGGAAAGACTCAGTTTGTCATTTCACACCAAAGGTATCAAGAGTAACAGTGTCTTTCCTCATGGAGAGGCTTTCTTTTCATACGCCCTGGTACCACAGTGACCTGGTGAAGGCTGTCTCAGTGCCCTCACAAACCACCTGCCCTTACCAGGATGTCTAGATACAAGTTCTATGTCTTCCCCTCTCTCTTTCCTTCTCTTTCCTTCTCTTTCCTTCTCTGCTATACCCAGTCCCCAGCCTGAATGACTCCTGTGTGTGGCTCTCCAGGGTCATGGTTGGAGTGGGGCAGAGCACATGACGTATCTGTAGACGAAAGATGAGAAGGATGCTGGTTCCAAATCCTGTGTTTGCTCGGCAGAAATTCATCTTTTCTGGTCCCTTCCCTACACACATGTACGCACACATACACTCCTACCGAGGGGTACACAAACACAGGCACATGCAGATGTACACACATACACATTTCTTTGGATAACTTGTGTTTTAGTGGAACTCACGGTTGGGATACCGTCTCCAGTACTCAACCTTATCCACCTAAGCACAACAGAAGCTGCATTCCTTCTGTCTGATTCCTGACAGACCTAGGAAGAGCTGCTCAGGGCTTCCTTGCCCCTGCCTACCCAGACCTGTGGTAAGGGAAGAGTCTGCCTTCCCTTAGACCCCACCCCACTATTCTGCTCTTCCCCAGTTCAGTCTACGTTGGCCACTGTGGAGTAGCCACTGGGGTCCCATCCCTCTGAAATCCACAGCTTGTGTCCATGGTCTTGTGTTCACGGTTGGCACACATCCTGGCTTCCCCGGTCTTATGGCAGCCAGCGGGGTCAGCTCCCACTGAGTGTAGTGTGTGCCTCTCAACAGGCCATCTGCCTCCACATCATCCTCTAGGGGCTGCTGTGCTTGTCATCATTTTTCTTGATGGTCACATCTCTTTGGTTGGCTGGCTGGCCACTCTGATGTGGGGTATCCCATGGCTTACTCTACTCAGCAGGTAGAGTGACTCAGGCTAGTCATTCCTGGGTCTCAGGCTATTATGCAGGCTAGCTAACACATCTTCGTTCATTAGTTTGGAATGCCTCTACGGTAACCGGTTCCCCCATTGGCTTATTCACACATCACTGCCCTCTCCTGTTTTCATCGTGTGTGTGTGTGTGTGTGTGTGTGTGTGTGTGTGTCCTGCTGCTGAATTTTCACAGCTCCTGTTTGTGGTTTATAACTCTCTCTTCCACCGACCTCCATCCAGGGAGTATTTCCCCCAGTAACTCCTGGAGCATCTGCCCAGGCTTGGGAAGGGTGCCCACCAGCAGGATGGGGTTCCCTTCTGAGCTGTCGGGTGGTCTAGGGTAGCAGCCAGGCTGTTCACTGCCCCTCCTCACTCTCCCAGGTAGATGGCCCCCCAAGGGCAGGCCCTGCGGGCACCCCTCCCTCCGGCTGGCGGATGCAGTGCCTAGCGGCTGCTCTTAAGGACGAAACCAACATGAGTGGGGGAGGGGAGCAGGCCGACATCCTGCCGGCCAACTACGTGGTCAAAGATCGCTGGAAGGTGGTGAGTGACCTAGCGGGCAGAGGGAGGGGTCTGGGAAGGCAGAAGAAGAGACTTGGAGACTCTAAGACTGGTGCCCTTGGAGCCCTTACCATAAGTGGAAGGTGTCCCCGAGCTTATTTGCTTGCTTGCTTGCTTAAAGGTTATTTTTGCCCACACATTCTCCCATTACCCTCTCTCCAACCCAGCTCCCTCGCACCCCTTCCCGAGCTTGGTAGTGCCGGTCCAGTCCAGCCTGAACAACTCCTGCAGAGCCCGGGCTGCGGAGGAGGGTGTTGGGGGAGGGGGCTCCTTCTTTGCCGCACCTTGGGGAAGGACATTGAGTGAGCATGTGTTCCTCGGCTTCCGCAGAGGACGGAAGGCTTGGGTCTGAGGAAAGATGCCCTGCAGGCTGCTCCCACCGCATCCGCACTCCATCTCCTCTGTCCACCCTCCTCCCTTCCCGAGTTCCTGCGGCAGGTGCAACACGCTGAGACTCCATCTCCCAGCGTGCCTTGTTTCTTTAACTCAGGGCTTCAGTCTCCTTGGCCTGTTGGGAGTTGTAGTCCAAGTCTCTTCGTTGGGGGAGGATGGATGGGAGGGGGCTGTGTAAGGGTTGGAGCGGTGGTTGTGTCTAGGGAACCCTATTTACTGTCAGTCAGCCTCCATCCAAACCTTTCTCCTCATCGCTTCAGAGCACCCTGGTGTTCTCTTTATTGTAGGGTGGGCTAGTGCGGGATAGTATGGTGTGGGAAAAGTGTGTGCGACTGTGAGTCTGCATGGAAATGGAGATCCGGAGGGGAAGAAAGCACAGAGGTCAGATTTTCACCATGTGCAGTCATGGTGTTCGCGTGTGCGCGACCTTGTGCTTTGGTGTGGTGAGGCTCAGCTCACTAAGGGTGCTGGATTGGAGAGGAGGGTGGGGCCTGGGTGCAGGGAGATCTCCATGGCAACAGCCATCCGGCTGCGTAGGTCCCTTAGAGGTCCAGGGAGAGAGGCAAAGTGGTAGCATTTTCAAGAATTGGGAGTGCGGGTGTCAAAGAGCAGACTCTTAGGGCCCCTGAAGTGGGGCGGGGCGGGGGGCGTCCTGAAAGAAAGAGTGAAGAGAGTAGCTGGACAGAAATACAGGAGGAGCCAGGACAGCTATAAAAAGGAAGGGGTGTTTGGCAAAGTGAGAAACGCTCCTTTTTAAGACCCTCCAGGTCCCTGGCACATGAGCTCCGTGTCTGGCAGATGGTAGGCTGAATAACATTTGTACTGAAAGGCAAGAAAAAAGACTGTTGACACACACTGAGCTCAGACTAAGACTTTGTGCTTTGTGACGGAAAAGGCAGAGAGAGTTGGAGGGGAGGCGCATGTATATCAGACCTGGACTTTCCTCATGACTGTCTCCTGTTCGTTCCCCTGAAGGGCTGGGGAGACTAAGTGTCATTTGCAGCCATTTTCAGGGAAGGGTGGGATTGATGGAACCAAGAATCATGGATCAGAGATGGACTGTGACCCGAAACAAGGGTCAGCGTACTGGGAAGAAAATTTCTTTGTCCTTAAAAAAAAAAAAAAGTAAGTTGTTCATGGGGGGAGGGGTGGTCCTTGCAACCAGCATAGCAAACAACAGTAATAATATCTTAGTGTTTCTTCTGTGCCTTTCTTGGTCTGAGGTTGTAAAAGTGCCTCGGTGGGTTATATCAGGAACTGATGGAGTACCTACAGCAATTTCCAGCACACTCCTGCTTCATAGGTGTGATTAGCTAACTTGCTAAGTTCCTATGGTCAGAAGACAGGATCTGGTCCGTCAGTCATTAACACTGTCATCAAGATCGGCCCATCAGAGTTGGCACCTTAGGCCTGAAAGGTCCTTAGGACGCATTTCAAACTGATTCTCTTTTATTGGTAGAAAAAAATGAAGACTCAAAAAGTTCGAGAGACTTAGATTACTCTAGACTGTCCAGAGTGGGGCCAAGAAACAGGGTGTCCATTCCAAATAAACTGTAGCTCTCGTGTGGTGTAGCTTCTCTGGTTTAGAGAGGTTTTCCAGTAGGGGTGGGATTAAAACATAGAGGAGAGGAAAAATGGGGTCTGCAAATCCTTTGAATGGTGTTCTGTTAAGGGGGCTTTAAGCAGATCTGCCTGTAACATTCATGGGCCCTGGATGCTTTTGCCCTGGTGATATCTCTTTCTATATCAGGATACTAAAGACTGCATTTTATGACTGCCTTAGTATGGAGAGTCATATACTCATATTATAGACTCAGTTTTTTCTCTTTAATCTAAAAGTTCATGACTTTATCTTTTGATCTGAAAACAAGTTAAAATGTTTTCATGGATCCCCCAAAATGTGAGGGTCACTATAGCCAGTGGAAAAGTATGCCCTTCATCACAGGGCAGGAAGGAACGGATGCATGCAGAAGACTGGACCCCTGCTGTAAGGATAGATGGCAGATAGAGAAAGAATAGGCTCAGTTTGGGGAAAAGAGCAGCGGAGAAGTTGGGCTGTGGGAAGTTGAGGGGTAGGAATTGGGGAAGGTCCTGCCTGCAGGGATTCTTTCTGATGGCTTGTGTGTCAGCAATGCTCCGAAACCTCATGGGTTCAACACCAGTAGGTTCCGTCCCTGGTTATTTTCTAGCTGTGGCCCAGCCAAGGCATTTCAGGCCCTGGGCCTTGTGACTTTCCCTCAGTGCACTGTAGGGAGCCAGGCAAGCATCTTCACCTGTGCTGTGGACCCTAGGAAACTGGTGATGTCTGTGAGCCCCTCACTCACCTACCCTGTCATCTGTGCTCTCACACAGCAAGCTGTAAAAGGATGTGAAAGAGGTTAGTGTCTCCATGGTTAGAGCTAGCCCAGGACAAGAGTCTAGGTCTGCTCCTGCCTGGTTGTAAGGCTTCTGCTGTCTGGCTAGCTTCCATCCAGAGTAGGAAGGTTCCCTGGCTTCTTATTGCTCTTTTGCAGTGTCTTTCCTTGTTTCTCTCCCTGGCTCAAGAGACGTCACTTTTCCTCATAGCTCTGGCGTCTCTCCTGTCCTTTATTGTTAATATTTCTGACATTTATTGATGTGTGGTGTGGCTTCATGTGTCACAGCATGTGTGTGGATGTCAGAGGATAACTTGGAAAGCCAGCTCTCTCCTCCCTTTGTGGGCCTTGGGGAATCGAACTCAGGATGTCATGCTTGGCAGCAAGTGCCTTTACCTGCTAAGTTCTTACCCATGGGTCCCTCCCTTTCTTCTTCCCTACCTTCCTTTCTTTGGAGGCAGGGTCTCAAATATCCCAGGCTAAGCCCAGGCTGGTATTGAACTTGGATCTTCTGGCCTCTGCCTTCTTCCCAGTGCTGGGAATGATCAATGTGTACCACCATGCCTGGTGGATGTGGTGCCGGGGAGTGAACCTGGGTTTCATGTGTGCTAAGCAAGCACTCTAGTCACCAAGGTACACCCTTGGTCCCGCTCTCCTTTTAGGGAAGAAAAGATGCAGGCTGACCTATGATCTTTAGAGCCCTGTGTCATTCCATGTCTCCATGTCCCATCGAAGCCAGGTGTCTTTTATCTTCTGCTCCTATTCAGCGATCTGTCTGGAGCTGTGTGTTGGAAGGGGTCTATGCTTCTGGGTTGAGCTGTCTGTTTCAGAGGAGAGGAGTGGGCACTGACACACTCGCCATCAGTGGAGGTGGGGTGAGGAGCTGTCCAGCTTGATCCCTGAGCACCATTCTCCTCCACAGCTGAAGAAGATCGGGGGTGGGGGCTTCGGTGAGATCTACGAGGCCATGGACCTGCTGACCAGGGAGAACGTGGCTCTCAAGGTGGAGTCGGCCCAACAGCCTAAGCAGGTCCTCAAGATGGAGGTGGCTGTGCTCAAAAAGCTTCAAGGTACCGCCCTGGGGCGGGGCATGGGAAGGAGGAGGGTGGAGCCAGGACAGCGGCTAGGAGAGCAGAGGAGTGATGGAGAGTGAGGGAGGCCCTGGGCTGGAAATGGCAGAGTGAGGTGGATCCTGGGCAGTTGGGCCAAAGTGTTGGGAAGGAGGTGGGGCTAAGGGTGGGGCCTTCCTGGCTGGGGACAGGGCTCAAAGGTGTACCAGAGCGATGGATAACGGCTCCAAGACTAAAGCACTGGCCTTGCAAGCATGAGGAGTTCTTAAGTTCAGATCCCAGAATCCACCTAAGAACTAGGTGGGCATGGGTGTGGTGTACATACATGCCGCAAAAGTGTGTGTGTGTGTGTGTGTGTGTGTGAGAGAGAGAGAGAGAGAGAGAAACAGAGACAGAGACAGACACATTTATAGAGAGATGGGCAGACACGCAGAGATGGAGAGAGAGAAACAGAGAGAGAGACAGAGAGAGACATAAAGACAGAGAGAAACAGAGACAGACACATTTATAGACAGACAGACAGACAGACACACAGAGAGAAACACACACACAGAGGCAGAGAGACAGACACTCACAGAGAGACAGACAGAGATAGACAGAGTCAGATAGACAGAAACACAGACACACATTCACAGAGAGCTCAACAGACACAGAGACAGCGAGAGAAGGAGGGAGAGGGGAAGAGAGAGGGAGGGAGAGAGAGAGAGAAAGAGAGAGAGAGAGAGAGAGGGAGAGAGAGAGAGAGAGAGAAGGAGAGGGAGAGAGAGAGAGAGAATATGAATGTACCAGAGCTTGCCTGGGTGGTGAGGAGGGAAGTGGGACTGGGGAGGCCCCCGTGTTTGTGTTCTCCAGGGAAGGACCACGTGTGCAGGTTCATTGGCTGTGGCAGGAACGAGAAGTTTAACTATGTGGTGATGCAACTCCAGGTGCGTCCTTGGGGTCCACCCACCTGCCTCTTTCCCTAAGAACTGGAGAGTGGCGCGGGTGGGGCATAGGGTAGGGGGCATTGATTCCTGATGGGGTGGGTACACTGTGGGGCAAGGCTGGGTGGTCAGAGTGGCTCAAATGAGTCTCCTCCTTCCCACCCTATCCTGTTCACCCCGCCCAGGGCCGGAACCTGGCCGACCTGCGCCGCAGCCAGCCGAGGGGCACTTTCACGCTGAGCACCACACTGCGGCTGGGCAAGCAGATCCTGGAGTCCATCGAAGCCATTCACTCTGTGGGTTTCCTGCACCGCGACATCAAGCCGGTGAGCAACACGCCTCAGTGCTCCCCTGCTCTGTGAGCAACGTGCCTGAGTGCTCCCCTGGTCTGTGGGTCCTCGCGGCATGCCTGAGTGCTCCTCTGGTCTGTGGGACCTTGCTTCCCCGCCGCAGTGGTTGGGCCTGAGAGCCTCTTCTCTTTGAACACTTCCTGATTTGTACCAAGCCACAGCTCCTCTTTCTCACCTCTTGGCCACCCAGGCAGAGCGCCCCCGGCTCTCCATTTATCCTCATCTCTCACGTGTGACCCTGTGTAGTCCTTCAACCTAGAGGCGATGAGGTCAGGAGGAGATACCTTACTTTCTGTGGCATCCTGATGCTAGAAAAACAAAGTAAAATCCTTTACTATAACAGGGTAAAAAGAAGCCAGGGCATGGGGTGGGGTGGAGGTGGTGTTCGCCTTTAATCCCAGCACTCAGGTGACAGGCGGAGCTCTATGAGTTCGAGGCCAGCCTGTCCTACAGAGTGAGTTCGAGGACAGCCAGAGCTATACTGAGAAACCCTGTCTTGAAAAATCAAAATAAATAAATAAATAAATAAATAAATAAATAAATAAATAAAATAAAGAAATAAAAGGGTAAGATGAGGAACCTGGGAAGGCCGCGTGAGTGGCCTAAGGGCACACAGCAAGAAGGGTGCAGGGCAGGTGGTTTCCAGCAGGGCAGCTGTCACCGCACTGCGTGCTGGGGAGCTGAGGACTTAGAGCAGGATGGGCCAGAGCTCAGAGCTGGTTCTGTCCAGTTCTGTGAGTCAGAGATGCCCTCTCAGCCTTGGACGCCACCCGATTACTGTATCTCTAGATCGAGGGTAGTCACACATTCTCTGTCGTTGAGATGCCGCAGCCGGTCGTACTCATGTGACTGGGTGCACGTGAGAGTCCACGGGTGGGGGAGGAGCCCTCGACACAGGCGTAGCCATTCCTTATTCGCTCACGGCTGCTGTCTTCCCGCAGTCGAACTTTGCCATGGGCCGGCTGCCCTCCACCTACAGAAAGTGCTACATGTTGGACTTTGGGCTGGCCCGGCAGTACACTAACACCACGGGGGACGTCAGGCCTGTGAGTACTACTGGGTGTCAGGATGGTGGGTGGCTCTCCCCGCTCTGTGGTATGGGATACCTCACTGTTTCCCTTGTAGCCACCTCAGCGGGCCTGTCTATCCTTGAGTATCAGTCATCCAACCCTGGGGTGACAGCCTGGCCCACTCTCCTGCCTGGGCTCCTGGGATCAGGATGAGGTGGCCAGTTAGGTGGTAGGGTCAGCAATGTGGACAAGGTGGTGTCTCTTCTCTATAGCCTCGGAATGTGGCCGGGTTCCGGGGGACTGTCCGCTACGCCTCGGTCAACGCTCACAAGAACCGGGTGAGTGAGCAGCCTGGGCTAAGGGCTGAGGGCAGAGAGAAAAAGTCAGTCGTAGCTGCAGTCCATCACTGAGGAAGCCTGGAGTTAGAGGAAGGCTTAACATTGGCTGTCCCTGATGTCCTTCTCTTCTGGGCCTCTGTCATCTCCCCTTCCACTGAAAATCCCTGGGGAAGGGACAGAACATGGTCAGAACTTTTCACCGTGGTGCTCTGTGTATGCTAAGGTATACAGTCGCCCACAGCTTCAGAGAGACCCCCAGGGTTGTCTATCTGGGTCGGGTGATCAGGACCCTCTGACAGAAGTCTCCTAGTCTAGGGTCCACCCCCCATCCCCAGGGAAGGACTTGAGAGCCCCCGGTGACTTCCCTTTTACCTCCCAGGAGATGGGCCGTCATGATGACCTGTGGTCTCTCTTCTACATGCTGGTGGAGTTTGCAGTGGGCCAGCTGCCCTGGAGGAAGATCAAGGACAAGGTACGCTCCCCACAGCTGGGTGGACGAGGCAGAGGGTGGAGCAGCGGGGACTCTATCTCCTGTGCCGTGTCCCCTCCAGGAGCAGGTGGGGATGATCAAGGAGAAGTACGAGCACCGCATGCTCCTGAAGCACATGCCGTCTGAGTTCCACCTCTTCCTGGACCACATCGCCAGCCTTGACTACTTCACCAAGCCCGATTACCAGGTGTGACCCCCAGCCTGGGGCACCCCTGGGAAGCTGCTGGCCCTCCAGCAGTGGCTGCCCCCCTACGCCCTGGCAAACAGTAGTCACTGTTATGATTTCTCAAAAGCTGACCTTCCCAGTGTCAGTGCTGGGCTTGGGATATCGACTCCAAGCTTCAAAATAAGGATCTGAGGCAGGGCGTGATCGTGTGCACCTTTAATTCTAGATGTGGGGGAAGGGAAGCAGATGCCTCTGTGAGTGTGAGGACAGTCTAGTCTCTGTTCTGATTGAGTTTCAGGGCATCTGGGACATAGTGAGACCCTGTCAAAAAAAAAAAAAAAAGAAAAAAGAAAAAGAAAGGATCCTTTAAGGACCACGATGTAGCCAGAGTGGGAGTGGCATAGGCGTGGCTCGTGTCTTTAATCCTAATACTCAGGAGGCAGAGACAGGTGCATCTCTGTGTGTTCCAAGCCAGTTGGTCTACAGAGTGAGTTCGAGGATACCCAGAGAAACTGTCTTCAAAAACAAACAAACAACAACAACAACAACAAAGGAGTCTTTAAGGATCATGATAACACATTTGACAGACAGCAGAGTTCTGCAGGAACTGGGATGATTGTTCTTGGATCATAGATGGAAAACTGAGGTTAGACACTATGGCAAAGAGAGCAGGGCTGGGCTCAGAGACAGTCCTGCGTCTCTTAGTGACAGGGAACAGACTGAGAAATCTGTCCTTAACCTGTCACTGTATGGTCATCGTAGAGTTCACTTCCTGAACCAGGACAAGCCCTCCCCTTCACACACCCTGTCCCTTCAGTGTGGCAGACAAGAAGAGATTAGCTCAAACTCAGGAGAAAATGGCTCAGACAAGAGACATAGTAAACAGAAGACTCCCAAACTTCTCCCGGCCTAACACAGCGTGCCGTAGCAATTCTGCTGTTTTTCTGAGACAGGGTCTCATGTCCTCAAACTGACTGTGTAGCTGAAGATAACCTTGAGCTTCTCATCCTCCTGCCTCCACATCCCAAGTGCAGATACTATAGCTGTATGCCACTGGTGTTCCACTATGCCTGAGCATGGATCCAGAGCATCCTGTGTGCTAGGCAAACAAACGTCCTACTAAGGGAGATACATAGCCAACCCTAAGAAACTAATTTTTTTTTGGAAGTAGAGGTCACATGCTCTGAAATAGTGATTGAAAAAAAAAAACAGCATTGCCTTGTGTGGTGGTACACAGCTGCAGTGTCAGAACTCAGGGGGCAGAGGCAGGAGGACTGTGAATTTGAGGGCAGCCTGGGCCACATAGGGAGACCCTGTTTCAACAACAACAAAATCAGGGCTAGAGAAATGCTTCAGTGATCAGTAGGCGCATGCTACCCTTGTACCCAGGTTCAGTTCCCAACACCCATGCCAGGAATTTCACAACCAAATGTAACTCTAACTCCAGGGAACCTGACACCATCTTCTGATACCCATGGGTACCTGCATTCATTTGTATACCCTGCCACCACACACACACACACACACACACACACACACACACACACACACACCCCTACCCCCAAATCAAACACAGTATAATGTATCACACATAATTGTGTGCATCACATTCTGTATATGACCAGGCCAGTGTCACCACACACTGGAGTAATGTCAACACCTAGGTGTCACATGGCCAGGTGATAGGAATTTTCCACTTCTCATCCATCTCATACCTCATATCCACCACTCTGGTGAGGGACCACTTAACTGACTCCAGGTCTAATGCTCTCGCCATGGCTTCATCACAACACCTCATGGGACCTACTGACATTGGAGAATGGAGAGACACACCATCAGTGCTTGCCAGAAAGCCACTCTGGATGAGGCACAGTGGGGAAGCAGGCCGTGTCAATCACAAAGCAGACACTGAAGCAAGCCGGTCCTGTCAGCAGAATGCCTGCCCTGGGCTCTGAAGAAAACCAGCCCAACGCTGGATAGCCTGGGCTCCTTGGAGGTCTGGTACCCACCTAATACCTCTTGAATGCAGCGTCCCAGCTGCTGGTCGAGCTGACACCCTACTCCTTGTCCTGGTTCAGTCTCATGGAGTTCTGGTCGACATAGTTATGACCACCTACATGCCGAGTCCTGCAATGGCTGCTAGAGGTGTCGAGTTGGCAGGGAGCTGTGGAAGTGTTGCAAAAATGGATGCTCTGTCCCCAGTGAGGAGACAGAAGCCACATGAGTGAGCGAGTCAGGTGACAGGAGAGGACAACAAGAGAGGCACCTACCAGAGCCATTAGCCTGAGGAGAGGAGAAAGCACAGGGAAACCCAAGTGGTTCAGAGCTACTGGTGTACCTGTCAAGGTGACAGAAATGACAGAAGGGTCTGGAGACTGTTCTTGAGGGACAGATCTCAGAGGACTAGGATCCATCTGGCAGGGCTTAATCCAAGATGATAAATGGTATTCTGCTTTGTGTTATGTTTTCATTTAAAATCAATGTGTGTCCCCTGTAGGCCCATCCCTGACCTGGAAGACTCCCCCCACTTCCTGCATTCGCAGGTATAGTCCCTTCCACCTAGCTAGCCCTGGGGTCACCTCTCTGTCCTCCTGGCCTCCCCATCCCCTGCAGTTGATCATGTCGGTATTTGAGAACAGCATGAAGGAGCGAGGCATTGCCGAGAACGAGGCCTTCGACTGGGAGAAGGCAGGCACCGATGCCCTCCTGTCCACGAGCACCTCCACCCCACCCCAGCAGAACACACGGCAGACAGCAGCCATGTTTGGGTGAGTCTGAGCAGGGGCATTATGGTGAGTAGGGTGGCCAGTGACCCTTACCTGGAGCTATCATCTGAGAAGCCAGCCCTCTCCTCCCACTGGGGTGTCTCCTAGTCTTCATGCTAGACATCAGAGTCCTGTACCTTTGAGGTAGTCCATCACAGCCATGCCCTGAATCTGAGCATGGCATAGACATCATCTAGGGAAGAAATCCGGGGTGAAATGACTTGACCCCCATAGTCTCTCTCTCTCTCATTGTAAATAATGAACATGTCTCACACCATGTAAACACCACAGCGGCTCAGGGAGACGTTAACCCCTGTCTTCAGAGGACCTCAGCTGATGCTGGAGTGTTTGCAACCATGTGGTCAGTAATTTCAGAGCCACATGAGGCACACAGAGCGAGAGGACCCTGACTCAGAGGGCTCCTGCCTGTGTCAGTCAGGGTTCTCCAGAGGAACAGAACTTACAGAATGACTCTGTTTCTCTGTAGGAAGGAGATCTATCAGACTGGCTTGCAGGCTGTGGTCCAGCTAGTCCGTCAATGGCCATCTATCAGTGAAAGGTCCAAGAATTAGTAGTTGTTTAGTTCATGAGGCTGGATGTCTCAGCTGCTCTTCGATGTACACCAGAGACCTGAAGACGTAGGGTGTATGCCAGAGAAGGAATGGAGTTGCTAGGGAGAAGAAGCAGGCAGAGAGAGGGAGGGGGTGTCCTGTCCAGCAGGACATTAAACAGGGGTCTGGGGAGATCACCTGAAAGAGAAGATGGGGGAACAGGCGAACACAAGGAACACGGCTTGTCTATAGGCTGATCAAACCATAATTTTTACTTTTTCACACACGGGTTATAAACACAAAAAGGCAGGATGTAGGGAAGGGGATGACACAGGAGCGTAGGTGTTCAGGGGGAGTACAGATATCTTCCAGAACAGAGTGTCAGCTGGGTGAAGGTTCAGGGGACAGGTCACTATGACTCCTCCTATGATTCACTTGTCCTTATCTAAGTTGGTACTATCCACCAAGGCTACCTATCTACAAGGTCTGTGTATTCAGCCTGGCAATTTTCCACCAAGACTTGGTGCTATGTATGTCAGGCCTATGGCTGATTTTAGGCCTTCAATGTAGAAGCAGGGCTGCTCCTGACACACACACACACACACACACACACACACACACACAGAGAGAGAGAGAGAGAGAGAGAGAGAGAGAGAGTTTCCTTCTTCCATGTCCCTTTATATAGGCTGCCAGCAGAAGGCGTAACTCAGATAAAAGGTGGATTTTATGACTTCAAAAGATCTGAATTAAAGGTGTATCTTCCCACTCAGACATCAAGATTGGAAGTGGCTCTTCCCGCTTCAAATGATTTAACTTCGAAAAAAAAAAGTCCCTCACAGCGTCCCTAGCCATTTGGATTTTATTTAACTCCAGATGTGGTCAACCAAGATTCCAGATGTTGACAGCCAAGATTAGCCATCACACTACCCAATCCAGGGCCATCTTTAGGAAGGAGATGTCACAGAAATTGCGGGCATGCTATGGTAGCCCAGAATTGTGATGAGGTTGCAGAGGGAAGTCGGGTGTGATGGTTTATATCTGTAATTCCACCATTGGAAGAGGAAGGCAGGAGGATCATGGGTTTGATACTAGCCTGGGCTATATAGGAAGACCTTGTTTTAAAAACAGAAGAAGGGCCTTGGGATAAGGCTCCATGGATAAAGCATTTGCTATCCAAGCATGAAGTCCTGAGTTTAGGTCCCCAGAGCCCACATAGAGGGGACAGAGTAATTTTTGTGTTTCTGTGGTGATGTGGGAGGCAGAAACAGAAAGACCCCTGAAGCTTGCAGGTCGGCCAGCCTGATGCATAAGAGAACCTTACCTTAGTGGATCCTCTGATCCCTGTACTCAGGAGGCAGGAGCAGGCAGATCTCTGGGAGTTTGAGGCCAGCCTGGTCTACAGAGCAGGTTCTGGACTAGCCAGGGCTATATAGTGAGACCTGTCTCAGAACACAAAGGAAATAAGTGAACAGAAACAAAAAGCAAGGTGAAGGGCTGTAGAAGGCACCCTGCATCAACCCCAAGCCTCCACAGTGTATACACACACACACACACACACACTCACACTCTCCCGCAGAACTAAGTCTGGAGGTAGGAAATGAGCCCACATATGAGACTGTCATCTGACCTCTGTGAGCATGCTGTGTCCTGGACACTTGTGTATACGCGTTCACAAAGATAAAAACAAACAAAAATCAGAAAGGAAAGAAATTATTTAAGGAGTGAAATAATGGTGCTGGAGTGTGGCTTAGCAGGCACACGGGCTTCTCTTGCAGAGGATCTGGGTTCAATTCCCAGCACCCACACTTATTCCCAGTTGTCTGTAACTCCAGCCCGAGGGGGTCTGATGCTCTCTTTTGGGGTTTTTTCAGGCACCACACACACACAGTGCACATACACACACACACAGAGAAAACACTCATAGACACAAAACCAACATAAATAAATCTCTTTTTAAGAGGTTTACGGAAACCGCTCAAAGGTGTCATTTTTAGACTTCCCCCAAGTGTAGAGGAAGTCTGACCCCCCAACAGTGGACTGTAGCAAGGGCTGGGGAACCCACAGATCTGAAAACATGGGGCTCAGGGGAGATGTGCCAGTCCCTGCTGGCCTCATCTTCTCGCAGCCCCTGCCACCCTGAGGGCCAGGGATGGCGACAGGCCTCTTCTGTGTCCACTCTGGCGATGGTCCCCAGAGCCTGTGCTAGCATAGAATAAAGGAGACAGTGAGAAATGAGGCCTCCCAGGCAGGTCCCCTAGCCTCTAACCCCTGACCCCTGACCCCTGACCCCTGACCCCTGACCCATGACTCTCCCTGGCCTCCCTAGAGTGGTCAATGTGACACCGGTGCCTGGGGACCTGCTTCGTGAGAACACTGAGGATGTGCTGCAGGGAGAGCACCTGAGTGACCAGGAGAACGCACCCCCAATCCTGCCCGGGAGGCCTCCAGAGGGCTTGGGCCCTGGTCCCCACCTTGTCCCCCACCCTGGGGGTCCTGAGGCTGAATTGTGGGAGGAGACAGATGTCAACCGCAACAAACTGCGCATCAACATTGGCAAAGTAAGTGCATCCAGGCAGAAGGGTGTGGGCGGCCTTCCCCACCTGGTTCCCAGGCCTGGGCCCCACCCACCCTGACTACCACCCCTCCCCCACATCTCCCACCCTGAGAAAGCCTCTCACCCACAGCCAGCTTGTCAGCCCCAACTCACAGCACCCCCTCTTCGGCAGACCCCCTGTGTGGAGGAAGAGCAGAGTCGAGGAGTAGGGGTCCCCAGTTCCCCAGTGCGTGCCCCCCCAGACTCCCCAACAACCCCAGTGCGGTCTCTGCGGTACCGGAGGGTCAACAGCCCAGAGTCGGAGAGGCTGTCTACAGCCGCGGATGGTCGGGTGGAGCTGCAGGAGAGGAGGTAAGTTTGTATACAGGGGTTCAGGGTGACTGGACATGTCAAAGGCCTTCTGCCCCCCCCACCCCCCCAGCTTCAGCATGGCTGCCCTGTGAAAGGTCATCTATGAGGCTTAGAAGGGACCTAGAAAGTACGGTGAGGGTCAGGCGCCACAGACCAGAGGTCAGGTGCTGGCCTATGGTGGGGCATCCATTCATGATATGAATTGAGAGCAGGAGGGACCCAGCAGGAACCCAGCTGGTGAGAGACAGGCCGAGAGGGAAGACTCAGGGAATTGGCCTTTAGGAAGTGGGAGGAGGGTAAAGTTGGCCATGGGTCGGGTGGTGCTGGTAGGGATAGACCAAGTCACACTTGGGTGGGTGGGACACCAGGCTGGAGATCACCTGGAAGATGAAATGTCCCTGACTCTCTTTGCCTCTGAGGATTTCTGCCCCATTGTAGACCAGGGCCTTGTCTGCACTAGGAAATATAGAAGAGGCTCTCTCTCGGCCCTGCAGGAAGAAGGCATTCTTTTTGATTTCTGCTCAGTGTCTTTCCTAATGACCCCCATCAGCCATGGCCCCTCCCCCAGACTCTACCCTAAACTGTCGTAGTCCTAAATTGAACACGGTGCCAGTTTGCAGGGCCTTGGGGGTGCATGTGTAGACAAACTCAAGACAGGTCTGTGTCCCTGAGTGTATGACAGCTCACACTCACTTACCTGGGCTGTCCTGCCAGGCACCAGAGACCTTGTCTTCACCCAGGGTAGCATGGAGTCCTTCAGTACAAAGGATTCTGGACATGGAGAAGTAAGGAAGGGATATGTGTGGAGACCAGAGGGGCAAGGGTTCTGAGCAAGACAGTTTTGAAGAGCTACCTGCTTAGGAGGAACACTGAGCGGGTTGGTTTGGGTCACAGGCAGCGCCACTTGAGGAGTGGTAAAAAGAGGCAGGCTGAAGAGAGTTTCTGCTACAGCAGGCTCAGGACGTCACAGACAGGGAAGGGGGGTAGGATGGCATTTGGTGGCACTTGGGGCACAAATGGGGTAGACAAGGCTGGGGTGGCCTAGCTGTCATCGACACACACAGGGACATGTGTGTGCATAATTCACCTCCTGTTTTGTTACCTTCTGTCCTTTATGTCCCTCAGAATGAGGTGTGCCCTTAGGAAAAGAAATTACAGCCATTTACAGGGAGTCCCAAGGCGGCCTCTGTCAACGGTGTTTTATTTTAAGCCTTACTAACAAATCGATACAGATATGGTGTAGAACAGGATTAGACAGTCGCCATGCAGGCTGGGCGGGGTCTTTTGAGACTGCTTAACAGGAAGTTCCTCTCTGTGCATCCCCCATTTGCAGCTGAGTCACTCACAGAATATCAGTCAGAACCCTGCCCATAGCCAAAGGGGAGATGGGTTACAGGTCCCGGATGAGTTAGGCCTGGTGGCTTTCCTGCTATTCTGGAGTTTAAGAGCCAACACTTTTTCTATATGTGGCATCTTCCTTTACTGAGCATGCGTGCGTTAGCACACACACACACACAGAGTGCAGCCACATTGTACAAGAAGCTTGCTCACTTGGGGCTGGTGCCATGGCAAGCAGAGATTTGAGTGTCATGTGAGAGTCACAGGCACAGTTCAAGGTAGTAACAGATGTCCTGGGCAGGATCTGTGCCCTGAGGTCAAAGGCTAGAGGAAACCAGGCCCTGCCTGGCAGATATCACAGTCTATCTGTACAGATAAACCAACAGACCTGAGGTCTGTGGTGTGGTGGGGGCTCAGGGTGCCTTGCGGGGACAAGTCCGTGCAGGAAGGGAAGGGCTCACTATAGGAAATGCGTCAGACTAGAATTCAGGGAGCAAAAGGTAGTACAGGCTGTGGGGATGGGGATGGACAGTTCAAGAAAAAGTTCTGAAACAGACCCGCTTAGGGAAAAGGTAAAACATCGGGTTGCCGGGCTCTGGGTGCGTGCTAAGGAATGCAGACTTCAGCTTGTGCCTGGGGACCAACAACGAAGCCCTGCCTGCCTGGGGTTATAAAGCACCAGCTGGGCAGGACTGGAGGCTGTCGCTGCTGGAGCTGGAAGCCATCTGTAAACTCAAGAACCAAGAGGGAGCCACAGATGGAGTGTGAGTACCCGATGGGTGTTGGAAAGACTAGATTCCCTGGGATACCCCAGAGAGGGCTAAGTTCATTCTGCACCACGCTCATGTTCCTGGACTGTGGTAAGCGGTAAGGAACCTTTGTTGAATGAATGCTCGGTAACCGGATAGATGAAGTGAAGTGTTTGTAGCAGCTGATGTTGAAAAACCTGCTGCTGGCTTGATGTCCCCAGGGCTTCAGAGGCCCGCACTGAACTCCGTGTGGATGGTTCTTGCAGGTCACGGATGGATCTGCCTGGTTCACCGTCACGCCAGGCCTGTTCCTCACAACCAGCTCAGATGCTATCAGTAGACACAGGCCACGCTGACAGGCAGGCCAGCGGCCGCATGGACGTGTCAGCCTCCGTGGAGCAGGAGGCCCTGAGCAACGCCTTCCGCTCAGTGCCACTGGCTGAGGAGGAAGACTTTGACAGCAAGGAGTGGGTCATTATTGACAAGGAGACAGAGCTCAAGGACTTCCCTCCTGGGGCTGAGCCTAGCACATCAGGCACCACCGACGAAGAGCCCGAGGAGCTTCGGCCGTTGCCTGAGGAGGGAGAGGAAAGGAGGCGTCTGGGGACAGAGCCTGCTGTCAGGCCGCGTGGACGTGGTATGCAGACACTGGCAGAGGAGGACCCACGGCAGATGCTGCCCCAGCCTGCACCACCTCAGTCGAGCCAGGCTGATGGCCGGTCAGAGACATCACAGCCACCCACGCCTGGCAGCCCTTCCCACTCACCCCTGCACTCGGGACCCCGCCCTCGACGGAGAGAGTCGGATCCCACAGGCCCTCAGAGACAGGTAAGACTGGGCTTGTGTATTACTTGCCTATCCAGAGATCCCTAGAGTTGTACAAGCAGCCCCGGTGTGTTCCACATTGAGGTGGGTGCCTCTGGCCTAGGAACCCAGCAGTGACAAAGCCGTGTTGGAGACAGACAGGTGTAAAAGCCCCACATCGTGTGTGGGGAGAGAGGAGACCTAAGCTGTGGGTTAGGTCTTGTATTGTGAGCAGCTCAGCTAGCTGACAAGGGGGAGAAAGGCCTTTTGGGCCCTGGGGATAGTGTGTACAAAGCCCAATGGTGACACTCTTCAGCACGGTATTGCTTTAAGAAGATGAGGCTGTGAAGCAGGCCCTGGGGCTGTCACAGACTTGATCCTGATGGCTTGGTAACCCACCGATGGCTTTTAAGTTGGAGTATGGCACTGTGGTGGCTTTGAGACCTTGGGGTGGTCCCTTGGGCTGCCTGGTAGACCATGTATTGAAAGGGTAAAATGTTAGAAGCAGGAAGGCCTCGTATGGGGGCATCAGCGGGAACACCCTGGTGGCCTGGGGCAGGAAGTAGACTGTGACCTGAGGTGAGGTGGATGGAGGACAGAAGGACTGTGATGGAGGGCGGGCTGGGGGTGGCTGGGATCTTACTAGATGCCTGGGACTCTAGGTGGCAGCGATACTGTAGCTGAGTGTCTTTGCAGCCTTGTGCGTGGGTTCAGGTTGGATGTAACGACCCCTTGATATCTGAGGGATGGCCATGTTGTGTTCATCCACTGCTCCGGAGAGAGACCTCACTGAACCCGTAGGAAACATGGGAGTGGGTAATGTCACCCAGGAGAACCATGCGGGGTGGGGAGACCCAAGAGTTAGGGCAGAAGCTAGGA
This sequence comes from Grammomys surdaster, assembly GCF_004785775.1. Lineage (NCBI taxonomy): Eukaryota > Metazoa > Chordata > Mammalia > Rodentia > Muridae > Grammomys > Grammomys surdaster. The sequence goes on from NW_021604617.1 coordinate 8,955,591, forward strand.
CACGCTGAGAGGAAAGGGGTCCTTCATCCCGACCCAGGAGGGGTCAGAGCATGGGAGAGGCTCTAGAGAAGTGAGCAAGCTCAGGGAGAGACAGGGCTGGTGGTCAGCACACCATGCCCATCAGGGAAAGCTCTGGGAAGGAAAGCCTGCACAAAGCCCCGGGTTCCATTCCTTGTGCCTCGTAAAACTAGATTTGTCGGTGTACACGCCTCAATTCCAGTTCTTAGGACATAGTTGCAGTAAGACTGGAAGTTTAAGGCCTGAGTTCACAACAGGCATGTTGGGAGCCCTGTCTGGCTTCAGTGGTGTCATCTTCCTCCTCTTCCTCCTCCTCTTCCTCCTCCTCTTCCTCCTCCTTTTTCCTCCTTTTCTTCCTCTTCCCCCTCCTCTTGGTCCTTCTCCTTTTCTTCTTCTTCTTCCTCTCCTCCTCCTCTCCTCTTGGTGTTCTGAGACAGGGTCCCACTGTGTAGCTCCTCGGACTGGTTTCTAATCCCTTTGACTCAGCCTTCAGCGCATGTGAGATTACAGACCTGCTTAGTTCTCCTAGTTTAGGAGAACGGACATTTGTATTAAGATCTAGGAACAGTTTTCAAAAACCGGGAGGAGGGAGATAAAGGATGGGGTGGAAACGCTGCTCTGAGGATCTGAAGCATGTCTCATGGAGGAGGAAGGGAAGAGGGGGAGAAGGAGGTGGTGGTGGTGGTGGTTGTGGTGGTGTGTGTGTGTGTGTGTGTGTGTGTGTGTGTGTGAGAGAGAGAGAGAGAGAGAGAGAGAGAGAGAGAGAGAGAGAGAGAGAGAGAGAAAGCGCTTGTTTCCTGTCAAGGACAGCCCTGTCAGACTAGGTTTGTGAGCTGCTGCTCTGGCCAGGCTTCTCCGTGTGAGATAGCCACTGACCTCTGACCGGGAAGTGAACATCAGTTCAGTTCTTGCACCGTGTGCTGAACTGAGTCTGAAAGAGACTCAGGTCTGCGGCTTGCTCTACTTGATGATCTTATGTTGGGGCTCTGTGTGATATGGGTCCCAGGTATGGATCTAGGAGCCAGCTCTGCCAATCCATCAGGTTGGCAAGCCTGGCCTGGAATGACATGGGTACTTCAACAGGGCAGTTCTGGGGAAGGGTGTAGTGGGTTTCTTTATGCTTTCTAGAGATGGCGCTGTGATCCACAGTCCTGGAGAATATTTAAGTGGTCTTACCTTATACTCTGGAAATAGCACTGAAAGACTAGGGGCCATGAGTCCCATCCAGAGAGGCCCTGGCTAGCTTGGTGTGGAGGCTTCTCCTGGCAGGGTGTGAGCTGATATGCTTAGGCTTGCCCCAGTCACTGTCCCCACAAACGGCTCTAGGGACGGTGGGGGACAAACAAGATGTTCTCAGGACTTCTTACTCCCCGTTCTTCTTCATCAGCACCAGAGCATTTGTCATCTGCCTGGTGACAGATACCAGAAGGACCGTCACAAGGGGTGGATCACTAGGAAATGCAGAGTGGGGGTGGGGGTGGGCACAGACAGTGGCACTGGAGTGGAGAGAAACTCAGATGAAGGTTGCTTCTCTGATCTGTTGTTCCTTCCTGGTCACTGTGAGCCAGCCACTGTCCCTTGCTGGGTCTCAGAACAGGAGAGCCAGGCTTGGTCTGAGGTTACTCTCCCTCACTGACTCATGTGTACATCCTGAGTGTCACGCTGACACTGGGGAGCTCTTTCCAGACCAGGGAAAGGCCTGTTGTGCAGTTGTGCTATACGGCATGGACAGGAAAGGGGGTCTCGTCTGTGGGGTAAAGTGCATGTGAGCATGTGTGTGGGTGTTTGCCAGACTCAGTTTCCCCACACTGTGCATAACTGAGGTTGTTTAAATTCTACAGTTTTTCGTGTGCTTCTCTGAGCCCAGCGTTCTTGTGCGTGCATCAGTGTGTGGACGTGGATGTCTGTGCACATGTCATCGCATCCATGTGGGGTGTGGGTCACGTCTGGGAGCTTGTAGGGGAGCTGGACCAGGGAGAATAATGAATGATGAGAAAGCTAACAGTGATGGCTACCGACAGGGGACACTGGAAGACACACTTGCAGAGACATGCATGTGACCTGCCAGGCCTAAGTAGCAACACTATACGCAAGCAACTTTGACTTCCAAGGTGGAGAAACAGCATCAAGTGGTAACAACCTAAAATAAATAAGCAAGCTTTCTGGCTGGAGCTACCAATTGGAAGAGCTGGGGCTTGAAACCAGGCAGCTGGGTCAGGGTCTCTCTGGGAACCACAGATCTAAGGCATGTGTGTTGAAGACAGGAGCGGACAATCTGCGCAGGCTCAGAGAGCATAGGGCATTCACATGTGTATGTGTACATGCACGTGCCCGCCACACCAGCTGGCTGGCCCTCACTGCCGGACGTGCCTGATGGCGTATCAGTGTGCACAGTGGTCTGGGGTTGCCCATGGGTGAAACAGAAGGGACAGGGCATGTTCTATATTCAGGATGAGGCAAGACCTTAGTTTTCCAAGTCAGAGGGAGCGAATGTGACTTGTGTCTGCTTCATTGTTGGGGGTGGACTTGGGTTAGGCAGGGGCTGCATGCTTTGTGGCACCTTTCGATAAGCCTGTGAAACTCTTCTCCACTCCTGGATGACTAGAAAGAACTCCCACCCCATTCTTCACCACCTCTCTTAGAGGAATCCCTACTAGGCCTGGTGTTGCAAGCTGAGTTTGATGTGTGAACAGCTTGGGAGCAGGTGTGGGGCTAGGCGCTGGGTTGTTCCCTGGTGTGCAACTGTGTGCATGTGTGCGGTGCTTCAGGTGCAAATTAGCAGGAGTCAAGGAGACAGCTCAGCTCGGGCAGAGGGAACACAGGCAGGGTGTGATTTAGTGACAGCTGTAGTCTTTGGAGGCTGTCGCAAGCCAATAGGACAACGGGCTAGCATTCCTTGAACACATAGACGTTGGCTGGAAAGCCACCAAACACTGGCTCATTACAGGCTGGACAGTGTGCTGGGCCTGAGGGCGACAAAGATGAGCGAGGCTTCATTCTGTCCCAGCTCAGAGCTTACAGGATCTGAGTGAACTGGGAGTCACAGGGTCTGGATGATGGGCACTTACTAGTAGGGCTGGCAGGAGAACTGAATCACTTCTATCTACTCTAGGGACTTATTTGAGGGGGGTGTGGACTGGAATGTCTGCACAAAGGTGACTTTATACTGGGTATTGAGGACAAGTTGGTCACAAATGCTGCCTGGCCTGTTGGGCATGGGGGCAGGAATATGCTGGGATCCAAATTCAGCCTCTAAGACCGCCTTGATGGAGAGCAAAGTTGGTGTTGAATTCAAGGCCCCCACATGTGCTGTGCGAGGGGCCTTTGGATACATTGGTCCTTCTGGATGTGCCTTAGTCCCCGACCCTCTTGCAAACAGAATCAATTAGGGAATACAGAACTGAAACTTGGCCCCAAGAGAAGCTGTCGTGGGCCAGGGGAGATGGAGGTGTGAGGATATTCTCCCTGCTCCCTTCCCAAAAGAGATCTCTAGTGCCCCCCCTCCATCTGACTGCAGCAAGGCATGCTGGGGTTCGGTGGCTCCAGTCCCTTTCTGAATACCCCTAGAGCTGGCCCAGCCGGTCCTCAGGGCCACACTGTGAGCTAAACCAGCCTCCAGCCAGAGATAAGGATAGGCAGAGTCTGTGGACACCGGACCACCAGGCCAGGCCATCTCCATGTGCTCTGCAAATGTTCTCTGTCCCTTTGGGGACGGGAGGGCACAAAGACAGGACTCCTATGGCTACTACTAGTAGCTGCCCCACCCCCAGCAACTCTCTGGGCCTGTCTTCATTCTGTTAAAAGGGCTCCTAAACACGCAGCTCCCCCCCCCGGCCACGCGCCCCCCCCCCCGGGGGGTGAGAGCTCTCCGTAGGGGGAAGAAGTTGAGGTGCAGAGAACTGAGGTCAAGGGTCACTGGCAGTAAGGAATAGAAGCATCTTTGGGCTGGCGTTGGGAGTGATGTCGTCATGCCTGTAATGCAGGGCTTGGAAGGCAGGCAGGAGGATTGCCAAGAGTTAGAGGCCAGCCTGGGCTACATAGTGAGTTTTAGGACAGTGTGAGCTACTGAGTGAGGCTCTTTCTCAACCAAAACAAACCAAAAAAAAGCTTTCCTGGTGGTGAGCTTGCCTAGCAGCACAGCCCCAGAACCACAAAGCAAATGGTTAAACACCCGTTCTCTTGACTTCTTGCAAATAAAATGTGAGTACTTGGACTTGAGAGTCCAATCACTGTCCCTGACATCCTGATGCCTCCTGTGAGGAGGCAGAGGGTGCTAAGGAGGAACTTTCGATCTCATGAGGAGGACTGGGGGAGGGGGGTCGGGGTGCGGGGGTGGGTTCACCACTCATCTACAAAACACTTGTTTAATCAGCAGGAGATCCCGGATTTTTGAGCGCCAGAGCAGCAAATATGTTTTTAAAAATGATCTGGAGGAACATGGAAATGTGTCTGGGTTAGTAAGGGGCGGCACTTGGCTAGGAGCAGCAATATGGGGGGCCTTCCTGACAGGAAGGCTTCAGGCCAGAGGGAGCCCCGTGCTAGATGGGGCTAAGCCCAGAAGGCTTCCCGGACGAGGTGAGTGACCAAGGTCTCTCGCCCAGAGACCGTGCTGTGAGAGGAGGAGGCAGGCAGGGCGCTGGAGGTTCCGAGGCTGGACCTTGGGTGGGCAGCTTGTAGCCCCCTCCTCCTGCGCCATCCGCCCTCTGCCAGGGACGCCGGTGCCGCAGGGGCTGTGAGCGGTGGGTGGCCCCCGAGAAGAGCTGTCCAGTCTGTGCCTGACGCCTCTTTTTCCTCCACTCTCTTGGTCTCTTTCAGTTGGAGGAGGACAGACTCTCGGGGCACTCCCTCCCGCGGTACAGCCCCCTGCGACGACTGGCGTCCTCCGTGTTCTCCTCCTCCACGCTGGAGACGGAGCACTACCCTCACCCCGGCGGCGGCGGTTCCTCGGGCTCCTCCGGTTCCCTCATTCAGCGCAGCCGCTCGGCTGAGAGCAGCCCCGTGCGTGCGCCCCACCGGCGCCACGCGCCCCTGGCCGCCGGCAACCACAGACTCGTCCCCTCGGTGCTCCGCATCTCGCGGTCCCAGCTGCAGCAGGTGTGGGCACGGTTCACCCACAAGACCTAGGCTGGGCTCCCCCCCCTCCTGGAGGGGGCAGGTGGGGGGGGGCTGGGGAGCAGACAGACCGGTTCCTTCCCAGGACGCAATAATCACAGGCCACACAGCCCATCCCACCCACGTGCAATACGCCCCCCTAGAAGGTTGGCCCGCGATGATACTGTAAAACTCCCACCCCACCGGAGCCTCTGTCCTCAGAGGCTCCGTCTCGGGTGGGCTCCTTTGCTAGGGGCCAGCCATACTGGTGCAGGGAGGGGTGGTGCGCTGGCGCAGTTGGATAGGACAGGGGCCCTGCGCTGCAGCTACCAGGGCCTCCAGAATCCAGGGGAAACCAAGGTGTAGGGGAACTGAGGTGTTCTGGGGCAGTCTGGCTTGGGGTCAGGTTCTGTATACTTACTTTGTGATGTCTTGGCGGGTCAGGGTCTGATCCATCCCTGTAGGGTTGGGTTGATGGGACAGTCGTATCTTCTCTGCAGGTGTGCATCTGTCCAGCTGGGTAGGGATGTGATGGCAGCTGACCAAACTTGGCTTGGGTGTGATGCAAGAGTGTCTATATTCAGTGACGGGGAGTAGGCAGCCCTGTGACCCAGTGACCATTTCCCATGCCATCACCACCGAGGTCAGAGTCCCTTCCCTGCCACACCTTACAAGTGCATGTGCTGTCCACGGTCACTCACACCATCCCCAAGACTCCCATGTGTCACTCACTGAGAGGGCTTGACTGTCCTGAAGGCCTTCAGGAGCTGGGTATGGATAGAGGGGTTCTCCAGGACCCAGCCTGCAGTCAATATGCAAAATGATAAAGGAATCGGGACCTATGAGATCCCGGGCACAGGGGCATTTTATTTCTGAACAAGTAGACTGCCCGGATCTGCCAGTCTCAGGGGGACTCCTCCTGGAGGTACCCTGGGTGTGGTATAGACAGAACACAGGGTAGGCAAGTCAAGAGAGGATCCAGAGATTAGTGGGCAGATACCTGACTGCCCCTGCCTCTTCTGACCACCTCAGTTTCCCAACCTGTCACTGCAGGGAGCCCACTTTTTCCTCTCTTCATTCCTGCCCGTGCCAACCAGCAGGGCTTGTGGAGTGGTGGGAGGAAGTTACCAGAAATGGTAGTGCCCGACTGGGGAGTGGAGGAACTAGTGGTTGCAGACCGTATGTTTTGGTGAGCTTGCAGGCACCCGCGTGAGAGTGAGTGTGCTTATTCATGGTCGTGCACAGCAGGGCTGTCAGGGATGGAGGCTCAGACTCTGTCGTGCACAATTCCAGAGAACACCATTTACATAGACCCTGGTCTGACCAGCACCTACTTAAGTTAAACGGTGCTGCAGCTGTGCGTGCATGTGTGCATGTGTGTGTGTTGCGTGTGCGTGTGTGTGTGCCTGTGTGTGCGCGTGTGTGTGTGTGCCTGTATGTGCGCGAGTGTGTGCGTGCATGTGTGCTGTCCTTGGTAGTTTCCTGGTCTTGTCCTGCTCTTGTGCATTTTTACTCTGACCTCTGTTTCCTCTCAACCCTGTGGCCCATCAACTTCCCCAAATATCCCTGATTTTAGTAGAGGTCTTAGGGCCCCTGGACCAATATGGGGGTGCTTACACCTAGTAGGCAGTGCCCAGGAGCTGAGCTATCCATGTATGCATATGGCCAACATTGGGATATGGCCTGGCAGTTCTGCAAGTGAGTTCCCACAGTCAACGCTTACTTCTGTTGTTTTTAACACTAACACTGGGCTAAGAGCATCTTTTCCATGTAGCGACCAAAGGCAGACCCACACTCTAATCCTACGCCCTCCTCAAGCCTGGCTGCTCACATTTAAAAAGGTCTTCAATCCCTGGTCTCTCTGGCCCTCTGGATTGTTATGGATGGCTCTGCCTGGGCAGGAGTTGGGGGAGGGGGAGTCCAGGGAGACTCCTTGAGAAAGAACAGAGACACAAAGCACAAAGGTGAGGGGTGGGGATCCCCGCAGCCCCTCCCTGCTCTCAGCACTGCCCCCGTGCCCCTTACCCTCTATGCGATGGCAGGGCTTCTCCTTGTCCGTCTACTCCGTAAGTCAGCAGCACTGGGATTCCAGGGAACCGAGTACTCCGCTATCTGGCATTCCTTTCCAGAGAGTTCCACCACCAGACCTGAGCAGAGCCCCGCCTGAGTGGCTATAGTTGTCCCTGAGCTATTCTGAGATCCCCACGTGCCTTAAGTTGTATCACAGATGATGGCACTGGCCTGAGTCTCGGCCGTAGCAGTATATACATATTGCTGTTTCTCAAGCTGTTAGGACCGGGGGATTTGCACCCCCACCTCTCAGTCACAAAGGACACCCCCCCCCCCCCCCGTGAGAAGGTAGGAGTCCTTTAGAACAAGGCCACCATTCAAAATGTCTGGCTCTCCGGAAGGCATCTCCTTGCATAGACCTCTTTGGTGGAGGAGTTTGTAAGCCATTAAGGACAACGGGAGGCCATCTTGACAGAACTGCATCTTTGGGGAGGGGCCATGTTGGCTTTTGCAAACTGCTCCAGTCTCCACCAGGAGCATGTGGAACTGGGTGGAGCTCTCCATGGCTTAGGGCTGAATCTCTGATTCCCAAGTGTGGTAGGGCTGTCCATAAGCCTACACTGCGGGCAGAGCCTTTTTCCTTTGTAGTTTCCCAGAGAGCAGACCGGTGTGTGAAGAAGTCAGTGTCTCTGCCTGTGGGAGACGTACGTGCTTCTTTAGAGTCAGCTTTGTCAGTAGACAGCGCTCCTGGCCATGCCTGAAGCATGGTGGCTTGGAACTTGGCACTCACACGCTGCACACAGGGGTGTCTTCAGGAATCCTGTAGTATAATCTCACAGTTGGCACACAGTGCTTCCTGTGAGCCGGGCCATGATCTGAGCACTTGACAAAATGAACTCACTTGAACCCCATACTAACCTATGAGAGAGTTCAATGCTACTGCCTTTGATGGACTGATCAGATATTCCCTTTACAAAGACGTAAGTTGGTAGAAAGGCTGCCCGATGCCGAGGAACTGTGGTCTCGTTCCGTAGAAGTCTTTAAATGTTTCGGTGTGGGCGTAGTTTTTTGCTGGTCCCCTCTTGGAAGAGGAGGGTGGTCTCTGGAGCAACCTTCTCCTCCTTCTCAAGCCCACCTTGTCGTATGACTGTTGCCAGATAGGAGGCACCCCGGAGAACTGGGGTCAGCTAAGTTGGCTGGACTCTGACCACCCCCTTGATCTCACAGGGCCCCGAGTGTCATACAGCAGTGCTGGAGATAAAGTGGACTGGCCAGGACACCATAGACGCCAGGTGCTTGGACTCCCGACTTTGGTCCCACTGGAGGGTCCTAGAAGTCAGGCTCACAGACAGCAGAGATTACTTGCTTAGCACTGACAGGGGACTTTGTGAGGGTGTCACCAACTCACACAAAGAGCTCAAACAGTGACAGTACATTTCCTGTAAGGGAAGCCCACTCCAGTCTCTCCAAAACAGTCGTTGCTACTGTCTTCCAATTTTTTTTTAACGTGAACTTTCCAAGTTGTTAATTGTTGGCCTTACACACACACACACACACACACACAGAGCAGTTTCTGGGAAGAGCTGGTGGCCTAACCCTGAGAGCTCCTCCTCACTGCATCACCTGTCCAGGCTCAAAGCAAGGCAGCTCTTCAGCAGGGACACCAGCCGGGCAGCTGCTCAGGATGCTAGTGAGGTGTGGTGGTGGCATGTGTGTGTGCGTGTGCGTGTGTGCGTGTGTGTGTGTGTGTGTGTGTATGCATGTTGCTGTGGTGAGCCCAGATGTGGAGCTATTGAAGTTTTTCCTCCTGTGTGAAGTAAGGCTGTCTAATAGGGACAGAATTTCCTTAGAGGGAGAGGGGAGTGTCCAGAGGACTCTAGACCAGTGGGAAAATGCTGTATTAAATTCTTCATAATTAATAGCCACCCCATACACTCAAGGCAGCTTGGGTCATAGCAATAACCACTAAGAATTCATCCCCACCACTTACCCCTGAGCCCAATAATCTCTCTCCTAGTTTAATCTCTTTCTAGTTTGAGGGAAAACAGCCCTTCCCAGTGGGTTGTGGGGCAGCATCTCTGGGCCAGGCCGGTCCTGGCTCCCTCCTTCCCACCTCTGTCCTCTGCCCTGCCTTGGTCTCTTTCTCTGGGGCAGGGTGGTGCTGTCTGTTCAGGCAGGGGTTGGGGGAGCCCGGGGCAAATGTGGAGGACAGCAGGAACTGTGTCAGTGTTAATGGGTGGTAGAGGAGGATGTGGCTCCCATTGGAGGTTGGGTACTCTCTTGGGCTGGGGACACAGATGATGTATTCGCTGCTGTCCTCGAGTTGATGTGACAACTGGGGAGGTGTAAGTCTCTAAGAGTCTGTAACATTTGCTGTATCCCAATCTGTACTTAGACATGGGTCACTCCTAACCAGAGAGGCAGGAGCTATGCCCACCCCATAGCGTCTGACTTTTAAGGCATCCTTCTCCCTAAGGGAGAGGCCCCCTCCCCCAGGCTGAGGACCACCTCCCTCAGATAACCCCACACATACTCGGTGGACTTCCCAGCCTGGGAGGCCCCTGAGCCCACCCAAAAAGAGGTGGGGAAGGAACTAGGAAACCTTCCTTAGCCCTCCCCTTTCCCCGGGGTTTCCCATCACTCACCACTTGCCCTCGGATCCTGCACGGGCTGTGGGTTGGGGGAATGACTACCCACGCACACGCACGCGCATTCTCCGCAGCCTCACGCACACTTCATCCACTCTCCGGACCGCAAACTTAGCAGCCCCAACCCGGAGCGCACTCGAGACCCTGTCGCAGGTTTCTAACTGTTAGGGACCCCTGTTGCCCACTTCAGCCCTGTCCCCGCCCCAGGGCCCGTCCTCCCACTACCCCATCCCTTGCAGCCGTCACACCACGAATGTACGTTCGGTCTTTTTTAACCAGCTGCTACTTGGCGTGCCCCTGGTACCGCCGGCCTCGGAGTCCCCGCCCTGCCCCGTGCCCGCCGTGCCGGGACCCCAGCCCTGGTCCCCGCCCCGCCAACCTGCCTGCTGCTAAAGTTCTTTTGGGTTAGCGCCCCCGCCGCCCGCCTTCGCGCTCAGTTTTGTTTGTTTTTCCCTTCTGCCGGCTCGCGGCCGCTGAGTGCCTGGCCTGGAGGCAAGACGGGGACGAGTGGGTGACTCGCCCTTCAGTGCTTCCAGGGTTAGGGTGCAGACCAGGGGCGGGGGGGACGTGGGAGGAGCTGGCTCCAAGAGCCCGATCCCCGCCTCCCGATTTCGGTTACCTCACCGCCCATAGGGCTGCCCCCACCCTTGGCCTTGCAGTTGGATGCCAAAGAGCCCAGAGTTGAGGGGGAGCCAAACTTTGAGCCTAGGTCTCTCAGAGCCACCCAACCCCACTCCCTTCTGTCCGTGCTCCGATCCGCGTCCCTTGTCCCATCCCATCCGCCACTAAGGGCCCTGGGGGGCTCCTCAAACATGCCCCCACTTCCAACTCTTCCCCCACCCCCATCCCCGAAAATAAAACTCAGGGACCAACATCTGCTTCCTTTGCACTTGCTCCGCCGACCCCTCCCCCAGGTGGAGGGGCTTCCGTGGGGAAAGGGGCGGGTTCCAGGGCCCCTCGAGTTGACAGTATTGCCGCAGAGAGGGGCTGGCCCCTGCCCCCTAAAAGGTGGGACTGGTCGTGTGGGGAAACAGTCCCAGGACCTAATTGCGCTCCCTCACTACAGAACCCCCCCCCCTCGGGGGATGGGATGGTGAGACGGGAGAGTGGTTGGCAAGAAGACCCTCCCGGAGGTCTCCAGTCCCAGCCAGTTTATTCCTGAGCCCCCCCCCCATACCAACTCTTTCCTCTATCCCCTTTTGTATTGCAATAATACTGTATTATACGCTTGCACTATTCCCTTACTCCGGCCAACTTGAGCATGCACGAGAAACTCAAAACCACACACACACACACACACACACACTCACACACACGAAGACGGGACGCTTTTCTTTCCCCTTTTCTTTCTTTCTTTCTGTCTTTCTTGCTTTCTTTCTTTCTATTTATTTATTTATTTATTTATTATTTATTTATTTTGTTTCTTTCATCTCCTCCCCGGCCCCCCGTTTTCTTCCTATTTCTCTCCGGGCTGCGTCCTCCTTAGTGTATATAGCGGCGTCAGGGGCCCCGGACCCGGGTAGAAAAGCATGCACTGAGCCCCCCCACCCCAGACTGCGAGTACTGTACAAATCCAACACTTGAAACCGACACGCACACGCGCGGCGCCGCCACAGGGGTGGGACACGGACACGCACCCACGCGCACACGGCCGTGCACTGGCGGGGGTGGGGGCACCCCGCCGTCAGGCGTCGCTGTGCGAGGGATCTTGTGCCTTTTAAAGTCCCTGTATGTTCATGCAGACAATCCGGAGAGCTTGTGTACTACCAAATCCTGATTAAAGACGCCTTCCAGGAATCTTTGCCTTGGCCTGCTTTCTTCACCGCCCCACCCTGGTCCTGAAGGGCCTTAGCTGGGGGGCGGGGGCGGGGGGCTGGGCAGAGGGCAAGGGACTGGGACTGCAGCTCACTGAGGGACCGGCGTGCCGGTCAGCTGGACTTCCGCTGCTGGCTGTCTTCTTTCACGGGGGAAGGTGATGTGTGGACTCTGGTGTCTGAGACCCAACTCCAGCTGCACATGGACAGAGAGGAATGCAATAAAAGTAGGTTAGGCTCGTGGACAAATGTGGCGAAGGGAGGTCGGAAAGCCTCCTGCGGGGCGTGACCGGCCACTGTCGTCCTGCTCCACCGCCTGAGGGAGCAGGTGGCCGGCGAAGAGGATGCACGCAAGCAGATTTAGCTCAGGGTATGAAGGCAATACGAGAGCAGGGACCTTAAGGTGACAACGACAGAAGCAGGGTGAACAGGCTGGAGACTGCCCCTCTGTTACCATGCCTCTCTTTTGTCCCCCCACCCTGGCTGGGCAGAAGGCCGGTGACTCAGGAACGGACTGGGACAGGTTCTGGTTAGTGGATGAAGTTCCTCCAGATGCTGAAGAGGGAGCCACCTTTTCCTAAGAGCCAGACAGCCACAGTTCCTACTGCCCAGGGAGTCGAGAGGCCCCTCCCCCACGTGCTCGTTAGCTCGGGGCGGGGCTAGGGCAGATGAAGGGAGCATTGTGAGAAGAGAGACCCGGAAATCGATCAATCGATCAATCGTATGTGTGAGGTCTTGGTAGACTGCTTGGTAGCCATGTTCCCACCTTCCTCTTTCCTAGCCAGAGTAAAGGGGGGAACGGGGGTGGGGGCGGGGACGGGAATTTCGCCTTTGGGCAGCAGTGGTGGATTAGCGGGTGGTCTCTCTGCTAGACAGAAACACTCTGAGGGAGAGCCGGGGAATAAGGCAGCTGATGAGGTTGACAAGCTGCCAGGGGCCACTTGGTATGTATGACCTCTTTCCTCTCAGGCCTAGCATGGCTGCACGGCAGGAGGCCAAGGTTCTCATGGTGACTGACTTTCCAGAACAGAGGAGGGGATGTAGGGAACTGGGCAGTCCAGATAGGCACAAACCCCTCCCCTGGTCAGTGAGGCAGTGAACTAACCTGTTTGCTCTTGTCACTCAGCCCATCTCATTCCCCATACCCTTGGGACTTTGAATTGGAGTGCAGTTCCAGGCACTAGGTTTGGCGGGGGACCAGGCAAGAGTGTCACCTCCTGCACCCTGTGTGGGCCCTGGGGTGAGGTAGAGTGGCCGGGTCTTCAGTCCTTGCTGTCTCTGAGGTCCTCACGTGGAGCTGCCTCTTCCCCTAGGGTCGTAAATCATCTGCTGAACTTATGAATCAACAAGGAGATGGGGTTTTTTGTTTTGTTTTGTCGTTTTTTGTTTTTTTTTTTAAACAGTCTCACTCTGAAACTTACTATGTAGACCAGGCTGGCCCTTTACTCACAGAGGCCCCAGCCTCTGAGTGCTGGGATTACAGCAACCAGGGAACTTGAAAATAAGTGGGGTCTCTCAGGTGCATCACCCACAGATTGAGGGGCAGGAATTCAGAGACCCAGAGCTGGACTTTTATAAAACATCCAGGTGAGCCATGCTAAGGCAGGCCTGGGAGCCTGAGCCAACAAGGGAGGCTCATAAAGGTCATGGGCCTGGAGGAGGTCACACCGTCCCCAGTGTGTGATCTCCTCCAGTCAGCCACCCTCCACTCAGCTGGGATGGGGACTGGGCACTCCTCTGTGCCTCCCACACTTTCCCCTCAGGGTTCCGAGACCAAGCACACAGAAAATGTCCTGGAAACACCATCAGACTGAGTAAAGACAAGATTAAGAGAGCAAATAGCTCAGTGGGCATCCCTGAGAGGCAGAGAGAGCATTCTGCTCCTATCCAAGGAAGAGAAAACCTCCTTAGCAAAACAGTAGCTGAGAGTGGGGCCAGGGGGATTCAAACAGAGCACCCAACATATCCAGGCTTCTGTGGGTGGCTCTGTTAGCAGAGCTCTGGGATTTACACCCCCTCCCCCAAAGGGTGAGGGCAACAGTGAGGGACTATCAAATTCTGGGCCTTGGTCACCCTGGTCAACATATTTTCCAATTTGGGCCAATGCTTGCTCAGTGCTGCTTGCTGCCTCATTGGTCTGGTTGGTTTTCAGTTCTGCCCCTTCCCAGACAACTAGGGGAAAGGGCCTTAGATGGAGGGAGAGGACGTTTTGTTTGTGGTTTTCCCGCTGGCCGAAAGGGTTGGGTCTCATGCTTTGAATAAGCACAGAATCCAGGACTTGGCCAGGTGTGGGGCAAGGAAAAGTCAGGAGAGGGAGGCTGAGGTGGGCCCAGGGGCTGTGCTGAGCGGACGTTTCAGGTAGTGGCTGAGAAGGCATGAACAGAGCTCTCAAGTGTCTTCCTGTCCTTGATTGTCCGTGGCCATGGTCCCCATCGCCACTTAAAGTCATCTTTTCCACTTGGCCAGCTATTGTCTGTAGGTATAGCACTGGCAAGGCACTCCAACAGTGGTCCAGCACACAGTCAGTACCTTAAGATTTGCTGAATGAATGATTGAAGAAAAAATGAAAACACAGAATTTAAAAAAGGAAAGGAAGGAAGGAAGGAAGGAAGGAAGGAAGGAAGGAAGGAAGGAAGGAAGGAAGAAAGAAAGAGAAAAGAAAAAGGTACTAGGGACTTTGGGAGGGATGCAGAAGCTTCTAAGGAAGCTTCTAGACCATTAGAAATTCCTGTGGGGGCCACATGTCTCTGCATATGTGTTTGTAGAACAGTGTGCACGTGACTGTGGAGACCAGAGGTCATTCTAGCATCTTCTATTGCTCTATACTTTACTATTCAAATAAAGAAAAAAACTGATTGGTTTCTTTTATGAGTGTATTTGCCTGTATATATGTGTCTGTGTGTCACACGTGTGCCTGAGGCCCACAGAGGTCAGAAGAGGGCATCAGAGCCCCGGGAACTGGAGTTACGGTGGTTGGGAGCCACCACGTGAGTGCTGGGATCCAAACCTGGTTCCTCTGCTGAACATATCTCTGCACCCTTCACCTCATCTTGATACAGGGTCACTGTCTGAATGTAGAGCTCGTCAGTTTGTTAGACTGGTTGGACAGCAAGCCAGGGAAATTTCCCTGGGTCAGCTCCCCAGATGTGTGCCCGCTACCTGCCGGTCTTTTATTTGGGCGCTAGTGAGCTGAACTAGGGTTCTCATCCAGCACATTCATTCCCAGTGAAATCAGCTCCCCAATCCCTCGCAGCTTTTCTTCTGTCCTCTTGAGACAGTCTTACTATAGAGCCCTGGCTGCCCTGAATTCACTGTTTAGCCCAGGTTGACCAAAGTCCCACGGCAATCTTCCGGCCTTTGTCTGCTTGCTGTTAGGGTTACAGGCTGGCACCAGCACCTCAGCTCTAGGCCGTCCTTCTGCCATTACTCCCACTCCCACACTGAGTCTCCAGTGGGGAGTGGTGGATGTTGTAGAGGGGAAGTCGGGAAGTCTCCAGTTTGATGGATGTGCAGCCTTGGAGACTCTGGTCTCACCCTCTACCAGCCTCAAGAGCTGTGTGCAGTAAAGCTGCACACCTCCTTAGCCCATCCCAAAAGGCACAGATGCTGTCCAGGCTCCCAGGCTGGGCAAGCAGTGAGCAGAGCCAGGGGGAGGGAGGGAGGGAGGGAGCAAACACTCCTGGCACTCTCCAGACCTGTATCTTCTGTGCTCCATCTCCGTTTGTGCTTAGGACCTCCGTGGAGTGACACCAGTTCTCTCCCTTATGTACAGTGCCTTGCTCCACTCAAATAAATGCCGACTGCCTTATGAAACTCCTGACCCGTAGATTTTTATTGTATAGCATGGCAACCAGAAACCTCTGTGTGCATGCAAGCCAGAGAGTGACCTCAGTTATCTTTCCTGAATTTTGGGTTCTGTCATTTGTTTCTGAGACAGAGTTTCTCTGTGTAGCCCTGGCTGTCCTGGAACTCACTCTGTAGACCAGGCTGGCCTCAGACTCACATAAATCTGCCTGCCTCTGTTCCCTGAGTGCTGGAATTAAAGTTATGCCCCATGCTCTGTTTTGTTCCTTTAGGCAGAGTTTCTCACTGGGGTCTGGGGCTTGCAGGTTAGGCTAGGCTGGCTAACCAGATAGCTCCAGAAACCTACCCGTCTCCACCTCACACAGCCGGCTGGAACTCAGGTGGCAAACACTGTCTCGAATGAATGACCCCCCCCCACCAAGTCCCTGCTCGTTAAAAAAAGGATAATTGAAATATAATTACATCATTTCCTCTTCCTTTTCCTCCATCAAGTTCTCCTCTATCCCCGTCATCCTCTGAAACTGATGGCCCAGATTCTTGATTATTATCATACATACACACAACACACAGATGTGCACATACACACAACACACATATGCACATACACACAACACACACATGTGCACATACACACAACACACATATGCACATACACAACACACACATGTGCACATACACACAACACACACATGTGCACATACACACAACACACACAT
>NW_021604617.1:8971701-8972023 GCF_004785775.1 Grammomys surdaster
CACATACACACAACACACACATGTGCACATACACACAACACACACATATGCACATACACAACACACACATGTGCACATACACAAAACACACACATATGCACATACACACAAATATGTAAACACAGCCTCTGAGTTCATGTAACATTTCCTGCATGTATGTGAGTTCAGAGATGACTGCTTTGTATGTACTAGCTAGGCAACTGGGGGGAGGGGCAAGTCTCTCTCTCTCTCTCTCTCTCTCTCTCTCTCTCTCTCCCCTCTCTCTGTGTATCTCTCTCTCTCTCTCTCTCTCTCTCTCTCTCTCTCTCTCTCTCTCTCTCTC
>NW_021604617.1:8972033-9145981 GCF_004785775.1 Grammomys surdaster
CTCTCTCTCTCTCTCTCTCTCTCTCTCTCTCTCTCTCTCTCTCTCTCAGCAGTCCTTAGTTGACTGTAGTTCTTTGTTTAGGGGTGTCTCCCCATGACATACTCTTTTTAAAAACAGTCTTATATAGCCCAGGCTGGCCTCAGATTTACTCTGTAGCCAAGGCTGTCCTTGTATTCTTAATCTCTATAACTCTGTTTCCCAAGAGCTGGGGTTACAAGTATGTGTCACCACAGGTAGTCAAGGACCTCTTGGATGGATGGATGGATGGATGGATGGATGGATGGATGGATGGGAAACAACCCTCCAGAGACTTCTTTTACAAAAGTGACAGAGAACAACAGTGAGCAAGCAAGGGGGAAGAGGGAGAGGGAGAGGGAGAGGGAGAGGGAGAGGGAGAGGGAGAGAGAGAGAGAGAGAGGGAGGGAGGGAGGGAGGGAGGGAAGGAGGGAGGGAGGGAGGGAAGGAGAGAGAGATCCATATAAACACATAGAAGGAGCTGATAAACAGGTAGAAGCCGGTGAGGATCTACTTGGTAAGTGAACAGGACAGCTTTGCAGAAGTGTTGAAAGGCAACAGGGAGTTATCCTGTGGATAGAGGGTCAGGGGTCCATGTGTGAGAGTGTGAGATGCAGGACACACTCAGGAGATGCTGAGGTAGGGAGGGAGAGGACGGAAAGTGGGGTAGGGTTAAGAGATTGTTAGAGTGCCAAGCCAAGGATGGGTTCTGTGACATGTTCACTGAGACAACCACTGCAGAGACAGACAGAGTGGCATCTGAGCTTCAGGAAGTTCGGTTGTAAGAAGGATGGCTGGCAGGGCCAGCACTGAGCCAGCAGGCTGGGGGCTGTGGAAGACTAGGCTGGCAAAGTAGAGTCCATGTAGCCCTGGGGGAGCAGACACTGACATGGTCACATAGGGCTGTGATGTTGGAGGTGACAGATGATTTCCATTTGGGGGGCTTCTGGTCTGGATACCATATTGGTTCAGAAAGGCAGAGGCCCGATGTGTTCACAAGCCTAAGAAAGTGCTGGACGCTGGGCACCGCCCCTCACTGTGGAACAAACCGATTGGCTTGATGTAGTGAGGGTGCCTGTAGAGTGGACTGAGGCACAGACAGAGAACAGACCAAGAGAGGAGACCACCAGTTCTGCCTCGGACCTTTCTAGTCTAGCAGAGTGGAGGCAGAGAGGTTGTGGAAGAGTCTCCCATCAGGAAAAGGTTCAGCCATGATGGGACTGCCAAGAGTTCCGCACACAGCTTCCAAGAGGAGAACTTAACTGAGCTCCTCAGAGAGAGAAGGCGAAGACAGGAAGGAAAAAGGCTGGCGCTCCACTGGCCCAGCCAGTGCTCTAGCTGTAAGAGGATGCCCCTAACAGGGTCCTGTGGTCCTGGGCAGCAGCTACAGAGGAGCTGCACCCTGATAAAGGGATTAACGTAGGCCGGCAAACTGGGATATTCCCTATCCCGTCTCAGCCCCTTCTGCCTGGTCACCTACAAAAGAAAGTTTTTTTTTTTTTTGAAATCCTGCTGCTTTCTGGTTCTTTCTTGTTACCAGTTATACTCTGAAGTTAGCTGTGTCTGGTGAGGGGAGGCGAGGGCAGGGAGACAGCCGAGCCTAGGACCTACGTCTGTCCCTAGGATCTCAGGGATTCCCTGAGCCTTACTAGGTACCAGGGAGCATTCTGGGACCTGAGGAGGACATGGTAAGACCAAAATAGACCCGTGGTTAACCTCTGACAGATGTCTCTGGGGAGGTGGGAGTCTCCTAGCTTAGGGTGCAGGTGAGGCCTCCCGGGGTCCGGGAAGGTGGGTGACCTCAACGGGTCCCTGTATATGCCCCTTACAGGTGTTCTCTGTGGCTCCCCCATTTGAGGTGAATGGCCTTCCACGAGCTGTGCCTCTGGGCTTGCCCTACCAGGACTTCAAGAGAGACCTCTCTGATTATCGAGAACGGGCCCGGCTGCTCAACAGAGTCCGGAGGGTGGGCTTCTCACACATGCTGCTCACCGCCCCCCAGGTCCCATTGGCTTCCTTTCAGCCTCAGGCCAATGGGAAAGAGGGAGAAGAGGAAGAGGAGGAGGGAGAGGAGGAGGAAGAGGAGGAAGAAGAGGAAGAGGAAGAAGACGATGAGGAAGAAGAGGAAGAAGATGAAGATGAGGAGGAGGAGGCAGGGGCCCTTGGGGAGGTGCTGGGGCCTCGAAGTGGCTCTAGCAGTGAGGGCAGTGAGCGAAGCACTGAACGGAGCCAGGAGGGCGCCCCATCCACACTGCTGGCTGATGACCAGAAAGAGGCCAGGGGTCGGGCCTCCATGGCTGATGGGGACCTGGAGCCAGAGGAGGGCTCCAAAACGCTGGTGCTCGTCTCCCCCGGTGACATGAAAAAGTCACCAGTCACTGCCGAACTGGCCCCTGACCCTGATCTGGGCACCTTGGCTGCGCTCACCCCTCAGCATGAGCGGCCTCAGCCCACTGGAAGCCAGCTGGATGTATCCGAACCGGGCACCCTGTCCTCCATCCTCAAGTCTGAACCCAAGCCCTCAGGACCCGGAGCAGGGGTTGGGGTTGGGCTGGTGGCTCCCGGGGCTGGAGTCACAGCAGTGACATCACCCTTCACCAAAGTGGAAAGGACCTTCGTTCACATTGCAGAGAAATCCCACCTCAACGTCATGTCTTCCGGAGGACAGGCCTCCAGGCCTGAGGAGTTGAGCACTGGGGGCGAGTTGGGCCTGGAGATGCTCTCTGAGGGGGGCATGGCAGAGGAGGGGGCCCCAGCGCCTCTGGAGGATGGCATGGCTTTGGCAGGGCTGGATGGGACCGAGATGGAGAGCTGTGCCCTGTCTGGCCCTCCCGGGGAAACACCCTCAGAGGTAGTCACAGACTCATTGCCCAATGGCCCAGCCCTTGCTGATGGACCAGCTCCAGCACCCCCACAAGAGCCAATAACCAAGAAAGGGACCACCATCTCCCCCAGCCGCCATGCTATACCAGGATCTCGGCCCAGGAGCCGTATTCCCGTCTTGTTGTCTGAAGAGGACACAGGCTCAGAACCCTCGGGCTCACTGTCAGCCAAAGAGCGGTGGAGCAAGAGGGCGCGGCCACAGCAGGACCTGGCTCGGCTGGTGATGGAGAAGAGGCAGGGCCGGCTGTTGCTGCGGCTGGCCTCAGGAGCCTCATCCTCCTCTAGCGAGGAGCAGCGCCGTGCCTCTGAGACACTCTCAGGCACAGGCTCTGAGGAGGACACACCTGCCTCAGAGCCCACAACAGCCTTGCCTAGGAAGGCTGGGCGGGCAGCGACCTCCCGGAGCCGGATTCCCCGCCCCATCAGTGTGTCCATGCCTGCAGAAGGCCAGCAGTTTCCTGGCAGATCTCATGGTGCGGCCTCAGCGACCGACTCGGCCATCACCAGCAGGTGAGAGACCCCTGCCAGCCTTGGTTGTGGGCAGAGTGACCACAGGTCCTCTAGGGACTTCTCAGAGCCAGTGTTAGGAGCTATGACACACCCTCAGATACCTCTCTGGTCTACCAAAGCCAAGCTGGGCACTGTGTCACTTGTGGTTCAGTGACTGTTGCTGGGCTCAAGGGAACAAGAACAGCATAGTTAGAGGGGACATGGTGAGGTGTCCCTGGGGGAAGCTGATGGTATGCCATGGGACATTTGAAGCCAAAAGGTAATATGACCCTTAAGGAGAATCTGTAGCAGACTCCGATCAAAATGCAGGATGGAACAGCAGGCCTCTGTTTACTCCTCTGTGCCTCTTCCATCCTACCCAGCTCTGAGAATGCAAATCTCTAGGGCTCAGTGCTCAAAGGTATTCTGAAAACATCCCTCCTGTCTCCCCTGCCTCCCTTCTCCTGTTCCTTTTCTTTTGTCCTCTGCCCCTCCGCAGGCTCCAGTTGCAGAAGCCCTCAGGGTTGGCCCCTGCTGCCGACCTCCGTCCCAAACAGTCCGCGAGCCGGGGTCCCGGCCTAGGTCGCGCCCAAGTCTCCAAGCCCGCAGCACCCCGCAGTCCCGGCCTCCCCGCCTCCACTGCGCGCCACATCAGCGGGTCTCCGCGGAGCCAGTCCCTGCCCCGCAAAGAGAGCTCCTCCCCTTCGCATCAAGCCCGTCCTGGCGTCCCTCCATCCCGGGGGGTCCTCCAAGTCAGATCTCAGCCGGAGGCCTCCCCGGGGGCCCCCAAGAAAGGACCCAGGGGGAAACAACTGCAGACTCAGCGCGCAGCAACCAAAGGCCGGGCGGCGGTTTCAGAGGGTCGGTCCGGGACTAGATAATGACACCCGCCTGCGGCTCTCTGCGGCACTCCCTCCCTCCCCCCCACCCCCCGTCCCCACCCGCAGCCGGCCACACTGGAGCAGCTTCCAGCACAGCCTTACGCGCCCGCCCGCGCGCCACCGCGGCCCCAGCTTCCCGCCTGCACCCACCAGGACGCACGTGAGCACATGTCGTGCCCAGCAGCCCAGCCAGCCCACTGACCCAGGACGGGGCGTCTGTCTGTCTCTGCGTCCTGCCTCCTTCCTGCCGCCGCTCTTTGCAGGGACAGGCTCATAACAGATCCTCTGCCCCGGGAAGGCTCAGCCACTTATCGCTCCGAAGACTCCGCTTCTGGAGCTGGTCCCCTTCACACACCAGGTCTTGGCTGGGCTCTGGCCTCCACCAAGGGGCTTACACCTGCTTACACCTCGTGCGACCCACCGTGTCCTCTTAACCCCCACCTTCTTGTAGCCAGCCCCCAAACCTACCCAACAGGAGAAACAGCCTCAAACTCCCTAAGTGCGCAGGCTCTGGCCTGCCCAGTCTCCTAGGAGCCATGGTGACCATAGAAGGCCAGGCTGGGATCGGGGAAGTGGGACCCAGGGGTCGTTGATCTATTTAGACTTAAGGGGACACCTCCGGCCTTGCTAAAGTCAGCTCTATGAAGGGCACAGGCTGTGTGAATCTTTGCTCCCTCCTCTCTCTGGGGGACAGATATCCCTTTCTGAATAGGAATGAATGGGGCCTCTGGAAGCGAGCACCTGCCTTCCTAGGCAAGTGTTTCCCAGAGGGAATTTGGAATGGGGCTTTTAAAAGGTTACTCACTTCTCTGGTCCTCTGGTCTAGTACTCAGGACCCTTTACCATCAGGAAAGTCCTTCCTGCTGTCTAACCTCAATCCTGCGTACTGCAGTTTCTGCCAGCTTTCCTCTCTCAAGTTCCACACAGGTGGAGAGTGGCTGGCTATCACCTTCTGTGTGTTGGTCATTTGGGGGGTTAGGGACTATGTTCTGGCTCTCATCCTTCTTCCTGACGTCTCTGCTGTGGGAATAGGCTGGCTCAGGCACCATCCTCCTAAGTGGGCAGAGGAGGCAGGCTGAGGTAGACAGGCTCCTCCAGGAGGCAGAAGGCCCTTCTCACTTTAAAGTGTGTGTGTGAGATGTAGCTTGAGCCCACCCCCACCCCTACCCAGTTCACCCTGGGCCCTTCTTGCTCTGAGCCAGCTCACACAGCTGAGCTGCTCTGTGCCTGACATGGGGCCTCCTCCTGCATTTTGGCTTCTGCATAGTTCGCCCACCTCATCAGGAGCCTCAGCTGCTAACATCTGGAGCAAACAGCATCTTGGCTGCAGGTGGGACAGGCAACACCTCCTGTCTGGGACAGGGACTCCCCGAGGGCCTCCTAGAAAGCACTCACAGCCTCCACCCCCTGTTCTGGCCCCTGTGTCCTTCCCTGAGCCACAGAGAGCAAACCAAGACATTCTGGTGAAGGAAGGCCTCAGTATGCCACCGGCCCGGCCACATCTACACCCGTGGGATGGGCTGGGAGAAGCTCGTGCCAGCTGAACTCCTCATGTAGGGTCAGCAGGTCCGGGCAGCTTCCGTGCCAGAAGGCAGCTCTACAGACCAGCTAGGGGAGGACACCAGAGTGGATAGTCTTTGAGATCTATCCATGCTGACGCAGACGCTCCCAGAACACTCAGGAAACCTCTGGATACAGTTATCTTTGTCACCCCAAGGCCCTCTAATTGTCCCCTAGTCCAGTGACGGGGCAGAGGGCTCACTTCCTCCCACCCAGAGCTTTTATGAATGACAATCAGCTCACGCCAGGTGGGGACCAGGGCATGACCCCAGTGCCCAGCCCCTGGGCCTGCCCCTTGCCACCAACCGAACTGTGAATGTAGGTCCCCCACTCAGTCTCATTTCTGCTGTAGGACCAACACCACCCAGGTTTGGAGATTGAAAGAAGGGAAGGCCTAGAAGAGCCCGGGCTCACCCCAACACCGTCTATAGCCAATGCTCAGGCTGGTACAGATCAGATGCAAAGGCCAGCCTCCCCTTGGGATTCCAGACCTACAGAGGGCTCCATCTGATCTCAGGCTTCCGAGTCAGTGATGTCATCGGGCTGGGAGGAAGGAGGGACAGAGGACCAGCAGAGGTGGGTGCTGAGGGGGGCTGAGTGGTTCCTCTCCCCAGGAAGGAACCAGGGCAGAGGAAACCACATCTCCCCCGATGCCCCACGCCAGAGCTGCTGCCCTCGCCTTGAGGATCACCCGTCCCCTGCACTAGGCCCTTCGGGTTCCTTTCCCTCCTCTCAGAGTGGCACAGTACCACCACCGTCTCTTACGACCCCCCATCCTGACTGCCTACATCGCTGGCTCAGATGTGGGCTGTGCTCACCTCAATGCGCCTTCCCTCCCCAGCCGTACCGTGTGCCGAGGGTGCCGGAGAATGCCCCAGGCACATGGTTCTCTGGCTTCTCAGCACCTCCCCAGGGGCCTGGCTTGCTCAGTCTTCTGAGCCCCCTGGGCAGGTGTCGGGGGACAGGAAGTTGCCCCCTCTCCCTGGGAAGCAACAGAAGAATGTTTACACGCCACACAGAATGTAACAGCCCTTGCCCACCCGTCCCAGTCACTGCATGGCCTCTGCCCACCCTGTGCCTGCCCACTCCTCCGACACCAACACCTTGCAAGTCGCTGTCACAACTAGATCGGGTCTCAGAAGGGAAGTAGCCATCACACCATTAAAAAGCCTGTGGACCTTTCTGCTGGCCTGGACTCTTTTTCCCTTTAGGGAGGGCAGGGCAAAACCCAGCCCCTGAGGGTGGGGGTGGGCAGGAGACAAGATACCAGATGGTGTCAAGCGGGCAGAGATGACTTCTCCACAGAGAAGGAAAAGGAAGTTCAGGTCTGGTATAGGTGATTTGTTCAGGGTCTCGCAGAAGAGATTTCCATCCTAGCAAAGCTCCCACTGAGCTCCCTGGTTGTCTTTGCTGAGGGCCGTAGAGCCTCCATTTGGCTGGGCACAGAGAGGGGAAAGAAGCGAAACTGTCATGTCCCCGAAGAAAGCAGATATAATCAAGTGTTTCCGGAGACGCAGAGAGCACAGCAGCTCACAGGCGACGGCATTGCCAAGCCCACCCTTCCCACCCACCTGTGGCACAGCCTCTGCACGTGCACAAGCGTATCCTATGGATACACTCGTGAAACACCAGAGCCTCCGCTACGAATCTGAAACACAAGAAGTTCTGAAAACATCGAGCTTCTTCCTTAGATGGATACGTGATCTTCAGATGGGTGCATGGTCATTTGGTATCAAAGCCCAAAGGGAAAGCTACGCTCGGTGGCCTCGCGTCTGTAATCCCAGCAGCCATAGAAACCCGAAGCAGAGGGATTTGGAGAGCTCAAGCCCAGCCTGGACTACATAGTAAGTTCAAGTCCAGCCTAGGCTAAGTATTAGACCATCAAAGAAAGAAAGAAAGAAAGAAAGAAAGAAAGAAAGAAAGAAAGAAAAAGAAAGAAAGAAAGAAAGAAAAGAGAAGCCATGGGAAGTTGTTTATAGCACTAATTTCACTTACACATGTTTTCAGTGGAATGAAAAATTTTTTGAGACAAGGTCTTTCCAGGTAGCCCAGGCTAGCTGCAAATGTGCCATCTTCCTGCCTCAAACTCCCAAGTGCTGGGATAACAGGAGTGTACCACTATGCTTAGTTAGATGGAGATATTAATGTCTTGGATTATGAGACACTGCTCTTGACTCCTATTTCATATGTGGACTATGCATGGAATTACTTTCCTTCCTTTAAAAAAAAAAGTATTTCATCTCTCTATCTTCTGTGATGTCAATGGTTTTGATAAGAGATTGTGGACCGAAAAAAGTAATGGCTCAAGAGCAGTCCTGACGTCAGCAGGGCAAGGTCCAGACGTGTGATGAGGACTCCACCAAAACGGAGGAAAGTGGCTGGGGTTCTTATGGGCCAGTCTCCACAACTAAGAAGCCATGTGTGAGGGGTACAGGGAGGCAGGAGGATGCCAAGTGTCTGTGGCCCACAGGGGGTGGGCTGGATGAAGGGAGACCGCCATGGAGAGGAACAGGAAGTACCCTTTGGATTTTGAACCCCAAACTCACTGGAAGTGAATCTTTTCACTTGGCAGACACAAAAACAATTTTCTCCCCAGACCTGGCTCCGGGCCACCCTGGGGTGGGAAGCGAGGTCACGTGGGTTTGGAAGCCCATCCCTTCCTGGGGTGCTGCCCTTGGATATCCAGAGCCTCAGCCTCCTGGGACCCCTTCCTCTCACTTGAACGGCAGTGGGCTCCGGGCCTTCTGTGGGGCCCAATGTACCATCACTTTCATCCCGTTAACATGTCCAGAGCAGGACATACTTGTAGTAAATGCTAAAAGCATATCAAATAAAAGACACCCCCCTGTGCATGACTCCGACCATCGGGAGACGACTTGTCAATGGCTTGGTGTGTACCATCACAGACCTTTTTTATGTTTATAATAACGCCTCTCTCTCTTTCTCTCTGTCCATATATATTTCTTATAAATAAAAGAGGAGCATATTATACCTACTGTTGAGAAATGTGGCTTTTGTTTTTCTTCAGCTTTTGTGACAGGATTTCTCTGGGTAACAGCCCTGGCTGTCTTGAAACTTCTCTTTGAAGACCAGGCTGGCCTAGAACTCACAGAGATCCACCTGCCCCTGCCTCCCTAGTGCTAGGATTAAAGATGTTCACCACCACTGCCTGGCTCAGAGATGTGACTTTTATTCCCAACAGTATGCACTGAAACACAAGTCCACACCATCCTGAGAGCCGGGGATCAAATCCACAGTCTTGTTCGTGCCAGACATATGCACTCCTCCTGAGCAGTCTCCAGCTCCCTTCCACCTCAAAACTGTGGATATTAGTCTATAAAATATATAAATGCACATGTTTATATATTAATTATTCAGTATATAGATGTAAGTCACGTATAACTTTCAGAAGCCAGTTTTCTCTTTGTACCACATGGGTCCTGAGAATTTATAACCTCGGGTGCATTCTCTGCAGCATCTTCTTCCCTGCCCCTCCCCCACCTTTCAAAGGTTATTTTGTTGTTCTATAATTTATGCGCTTGTTATATAATTTATATAATTTCCAACTCAAATTACACAACTCAGTGTGATGGCACCCATCACCACAACCAGTTGTAGAGCAAGCATTCCGGCCCTGCACAGAGACACCCCTCTCCACTAATTACCATTCTCACATTTGGTTCTTACCCTCACAACCTGAGACCATCGCTAATCTACCTCCCACGGATAGATCCACCTATCTGGGGCCCTGGGAATGTAACTCTGGGTAGAATTATAACTCAAGGCCATGGGTTTGAATCCTGACACTGCATAAACCTCGTATGTTGGCAGAAGCCTGCAATCCTAACACTCAGAGGGCAGAGGCAGGAGGATTAGGAGTCATCCCCAGACAGTGAGTTCCAGGCTGGATTGGGTACATGAAACTGTCTCAAACCAGCAACAAACCCCCAACTGCCTACATATATAGGATGGCTTCATGACCTTTTGATTACACAGTTTCTTTCCGTTTATAATTAACAAACAATATGCTACTGTTTGGACACACAGCAGTGTACTTATCCACCCATAAACTGAATATTTTGATTATTACAAATACTACTATGTACAAGTTTTTTAGTATGTTTCATTACTTCTATGTGTGTGTATGTATGTATCCATGTGTGTATAAATGTGTGTATGTATGTGTGTATGCATGTGTGTATGTATGTGTATATGTGTGTGTGTGTGTGTGTGTATGTGTGTGTAGTGAATTACTATGTCATTGGATATTGCCATGCTTAACATTTTGAGGAATCACCAAATGTCCATTTTTTTCCATTTGTCTCTGCATTGACAATGACCCCCCTCCTCCCACCGTGTTCTTTTTATGACTAAAAGAGCATAATGTCGCCCCACACAGACATTTTGTATCTACTTCACCAGTTCCCTATGGCTTCTCATTATACTACTGCTCGCTGTTCCAGGTCATGCCGTAGTCAGCATCATGGCTCTGCCTCCCCACCTCCTGTAACTGCTGATCTAGACTTCCCAGAGTAAATGGACATATGAAAAGTGGCGCCGGGCGGTGGTAGCGCACGCCTTTAATCCCAGCACTTGGGAGGCAGAGGCAGGCGGATTTCTGAGTTCGAGGCCAGCCTGGTCTACAGAGTGAGTTCTAGGACAGCCAGGGTTACAAAGAGAAACCCTGTCTCGAAAAACCAAACAAAAAAAAGAAAGAAAGAAAGAAAGAAAGAAAGAAAGAAAGAAAGAAAGAAAGGAAAGTGGCCAATTATTCCACTTTTAAATTGTCCATTATTGAGATGAAATGAGAGAATGTGCCGATTATCAGTTAATTATGTCGGCATTCATCCCATAAATCATCTCCTTGAGAAGGGTCTTGTGCAGCCCAGGGCAGTCTCAAACTCACTATGCAGCTCAAGGCAACATTTGAATTTCTGATCTTCCTGCCTCCACCCACTGAGCGCTGGGGTTATTGGTCTCCTCCTGTTTCTTCAATAAACTGTCTGGGCCATTTCTGGGCTGCACCTCTCTCAGAGGCCACGTTAGACACCAAGCCTTTTCAGATTCGCAGGAACAAGTACAGGGTGTTCTCAAACGAGTGGTTGGGAATCATTTTCTATGTGCTGTGTGAACTGACACATGCAACTCAAGACTGGGAGCATTAAGAAAGACCCCTTGTCAGATGTGTCTTTTTTTTTTAAAAGTTAAGTGATTATTTTTCATGTTTAAAAGTTTTCAAGGGCGCAGGATGTGCTCATACCTTTAATCGCAGCACCTGGGAGCCAGAGGCAGGTGGATCTCTGTGAGTTCAAGTATTGCCTATATTGCCTAGTCTTTGTAGAGTTCCAGGAAAGAGAGACCCTGTTTCAAAAACAAAACAAAGCCAAACAAAACATTTTTTTTTCAAGACAGGGTTTCTCTTTATAGCCGTGGCTGTCCTGGAGGCTGGTGCTCACCTCTTCCCTAGGAGCCTGAGACTCACCAAGCTCACCTGCTCAAGTGTAACTCAGTTGTAGGAATTATCTGATGTCAACAGACAAGAATCCACTCATCACAGCCGGCAATGATGGTGAACACTGTTAAATCTCAGCACTCAGCCTGGTCTACAGAGTGAGTTCCAGGACAGCCTGGTCTACAGAGTGAGTTCCAGGACAGCCTGGTATACAGAGTGAGTTCCAGGACAGCCTGGTCTACAGTGTGAGTTCCAGGACAGCCTGGTCTACAGAGTGAGTTCCAGGACAGCCTGGTCTACAGAGTGAGTTTCAGGACAGCCTGGTCTACAGAGTGAGTTCCAGGACAGCTCCTGAGTTGATCCTTGGCCTCCATATGCGCATAAACACACAAGAAAACATACCTATACACACATACACTCATTCATACACACCTACACACACTCACTCAAACCTACAAATACATAACACTCACAACTACAAGTCTCACACATACCTACACACATTTACACACAAACACACACACCTATACATATACACACACACACTCACACACCTAAACAACACACACACACACACTCCAATAAAAGCTAGTTCATTTAGAGTTAATTTGGAATTAATTCGCACTCTGTCAGACTGGGTATTTTACGCCGTCATCCATATTGTCATCTGTCTCTAAACGCCGTGATCTTTGCCACCAGCATTCTTAGTGACATGAGAGACAAGCCATGTGGATCAGGGTCAGGGAAGGTGAAGCCAAGGTACAAATTACTACCAAATTTCTCTCTGAAAAAAAGGCCTACAGGTTTAGACTTGAAGAATTTCCTAGGATCCAAGGTAAGAGAGAGAAATGGTCACTTATTATTTATATAATAAAATGCGATAACAACAACAACAACAATAATAATAATAATAATAATAAATCAAACCAAATAAAGCATCAGAGCTAGGCATTGTAGCTCATGCCTAGAATACCAACACTTGGGATGTAGAGACAAGATTATGAGTTCAAGGTTATCCTCAGTAACATAGTGAGTTTAAGGCCAACCTGGGCTACACCAGACCTAGGTTTGTTTTAAAACAAAAACAAAACAAAAATAAATAAAGAAAACCCCCAACGAAAGGATCACATTCCTGTTTAAAACCCGTCCACTAGCTCCCATTGCTGGGGGGCTTTGGGGGGGAGTCCTGATCCCTGACTCAGCCTCTTAGACCTCCCAAGCCCAGCTCCTCCCCCAGCCCACTCGTGACTCCTGAGCACATATGCCCACACACCTTCACTCCAGGTTTGGACAACCTATTTGGACCTTCCTGTGGGCTGCTGGAGGGTATGAGCTGTGTCCGAGGCATCTCTGTAAGAACGGAATGCCAGCTGCTTTAGAATCTGCACGCCTGTCCCTGCAGCAGGCCCTCTTCGCTGCTCCCAGAGACGCTCACCACATGCTTGTCAGCACACACCGAATGACCTGGCCCTCACCATGTGCCCTTCAGCACACACGAGCGCTGCAGACAGTCCCTCCTCTGAGCTTTCCCTGGAAGTGTCTGGGGCCTCCGGGAGCCGGCTGGAACACATCTCAGCGGCTTGGGGCCTGTGTGTGTCCGGGTTCCTGATGCTTTCTCTGCAGATGCTTTCTCTGCATGCTCTGCGGCTTAGCCGCTGTACAGCCTCAGTCCGTCCCCACCCTGTGCTTGTTTGCTTTATTTAGAGTGGGAGATAGAGTAAATCAGCACTTTTCAACGTTTTAAAAAGTATCATAGGCCTTTTCTCAAAGAACATCTAATGGCGCTTTGGCATTTGGGGAATCAGCTTAGAGCATGTTAGCGCTTGTGGCTTCTGCCCTGCCTTTACCTCAGGGTGAGCACCTTGGGTGTCTATTGCTGCAATGAAACACCATGACCAAAAGTAACTTGGAAAGGAAAGGATGTAGTTTATGTACACTTCCACACCACTGTTCATCACTGAAGGAAATCAGGAAAGGAACACAAACGGGGGAAGAAACCTGGAGGCAGGAGCTGATGCAGAGGCCATGGAGGGTGCCACCTACTGGCTTTCTGAGAGAACCCAGAAGCACCAGCCTAGGGGTGACTCCTCCCACAGTGGACTGGGGCTGGGTCCTACCCCATAGATCAGTCATTAAGAAAATGCCCTGTAGACTTTCCTGCCTACAGCTAACTATGGGTCATTCTTTGATTGACTCTAGCTTGTGTCAAGTTGATGGAAAACTACCTGGTTCACAGACTGAGAGGCAACTGAGGCGTCAGGAGGAACAGAGCCTTCTTCCAAGTACTTCTTGGAAACCAGTACTCCAAGGGTCATCCAGGATGCTCTTGAACAAGCAGACTGGACTGCAGATGAAAGTTCCAGAGACCCCACACAGGGCCAGCACAGTCCCAGGAGAGACTTAGGTCAGGGCATCCACTCCAGACATGGGCGAGGGGTCTGAGGAAAGCTTGAGGTTTATCAGAGGGCTCCCTTACCCCAGGAGAGCCCAGCCTTCATCCTGAGTCCTGGGCTGTGGGCCAAACTGTGCCATGCCTGCAAATAGACAAGGTTGACCAAAAGCTCCATAGGACAAAGGCCATTCAGGACAGCAGGCACTGTACCCAGGGGACCTGTTCCTCTTACACAGCTTTGAAGGTCTAATGAGTAGCCCGGCCTCACTGCTTTTTCCACACCCGGCTGCCCTCCTATGCCAACCCTTAGCTCCCCTACCGGGTCTCTGAGCTCCAATGAGTAAAGGCCATGACCTCTGGGGAATGGTGGCCTTCCCTTAGGAGCTAGGCTAGCCAGGTAGGATTCATTAGACGTGTGGGTGATGGGGGAGGGCCCAGGCCTGGGCCAGCCCCGGAGGGCTGGATTCTGACTACAGACTCTCCACTCATCAATGCAACCATTTCCACCTCCATAGTCCAAGAGTCTATGCGGCAGGCAGGTTGTCTGGTCCTAGGGACTACAGAGGGATACCTGGTGGGTGGGGAGCATGAGCTTTGAAGAACTGCTGGGCAAGGTGGGCGGCTTTGGCCCCTTCCAACTGCGGAATCTGGTCCTGATGGCCCTGCCCCGAGTGCTCCTCCCCTTGCATTTTTTCCTGCCCGTCTTCATGGCCGCCGTGCCTGCCCACCATTGTGCCCTGCCTGGTGCCCCTGCCAACCTCAGTCACCAGGACTTGTGGCTGGAAGCCCATCTACCCCGGGAGGCTGACGGCAGCTTTAGCTCCTGTCTCCGCTTTGCCCATCCCCAGGCTCCCCGCAATGTCACCTCGGGGACAGAGGTGTACAGCTCTGAGGAGTCTGCCGGTGAGCCCCTCACGGTGCCCTGCTCTCAGGGCTGGGAGTACGACCGCTCAGAATTCTCCTCCACCATTGTAACTGAGGTACCTGAGCCCAGAGGGTGAGGGATGTGTGAGTGGCTTGGGCCATGCCATTACCTTGGGGGTGGTGAGAACCCGAGATGGCCTTCCTGTGCTCTGAGAGTTTTTGTTCCTTGTGTGTAGAGGGCCTGGGACTTTAAAGCTGGACTCAGTTCATTTGCTGTAATTCACCCGAGGGCTAAGGCAGCTCCAGGGGGTTGGAACATCGGCTGAGAAGGTCATCTCTGTAGTAAGAGACAGAGACACTGCAGAGGGCTCCACTTCTCCCCTCTTCCTCATTTCTGTCCCAGGTCTGAGATCTACCAGATTCATCCAGAGAGGAAGGGTGGGTGGGAGTCTCTCTAAGGAGAGACAGGCAACAGGATTCCCTGGTGGTGGTGATGGACCTCCGTGGGAAAAAGCTGAGCTTTGGGACTTGGGAGAGGCAAAGTCTTCCTTTTCTGATGCTGAGGTTGATAGCTAGGGACAGAGTATCTTCTGGAATGTCAGAGTTGCCTGGGAGCCTAGAGAGGAGGGACTGGTACCTGCTGGGGAGGGGCTCAGACATGGAGGAGGTTTTCCCTGCTTGTCTTTGCAGTGGGATCTGGTGTGTCAGCAGAGAGGCCTGAACAAAATCACCTCCACTTGCTTCTTCGTCGGGGTGCTGGTGGGGGCTGTGGTGTATGGATACTTGTCTGACAGGTGAAATAGGGGACCAGTGTGGGGACAGGCCTCATCATCTGTATCCAGGAAGCCCCATTGGGGACCTGACCTTGCATGATCCTTGGCAGGTTTGGCCGGCGCCGGCTTCTGCTGGTGGCCTATGTGAGCTCCCTGGTGCTGGGCCTGGCATCTGCAGCCTCGGTCAACTATGTCATGTTTGTCGTCACCCGTATGCTCACGGGCTCAGCCCTGGCTGGTTTCACCATCATTGTGCTACCACTAGGTGAGGCAGACAAACACGGGCAAGGCCTGGAGGGAGGCTGCCAGGGTGAGACGGACCTGTCCGACCCCCTGCTAACTGTCTCTGTCTCCAGAGTTGGAGTGGCTGGATGTGGAACACCGCACTGTGGCTGGGGTCATCAGCAGCTTCTTCTGGTCAGGAGGTGTGCTTCTGCTGGCTCTGGTCGGGTACCTCATACGGAGCTGGCGGTGGCTTCTGCTAACTGCCACCCTGCCATGTGTCCCAGGCATCATCAGTATCTGGTGAGAATGTCGAGCTGCTGGGAGTGGGAGACACATACAACCAAAGCGCAATTAGTTAGACATTCAAAAATGGGGCTGGAGAGATGGCTTAGCTGTTAGCACACACTGCTCTTCCAGAGGACTCATATCAGACGGAATGTAAGTCCAGCTCCCAGGGATCAGACACCTCTGGCCTCTGTGGGCTACACACACATGCTCATACTCAAAGACGCAGAGAGAGAGACACACACACACATAGGCATATACACAGACACACACACACAAACACAGATACATACATACACACACATACACACACTCAACTAAAAATAATAAGAACAAAGAAAGAAAGAAAGAACAAGAACACCGTGAGATAGGCTGGGGATTGGTTCAGTTGGTAAAGTGCTTGCCTACCACACATAAAACCCTGGGTTCATCTCCAGTACTGAATAAACCAGTCACGGAGGTGTATGTCTTTATTCACAACACTTATGAGGTGGAGGCATGAGGATCAGAAGTTCACGGTCGTGCTCTAATCTCTTGGGAGGTAGAGATAAGAGGATCTGGGTCCTGCTGGCCAGCCAGTCTACCTGGATAGGCACATTCCGGGCTCAGTGAGAAAGCCTGTCTCAAACATCTAAGATGGAGAGTGACAGAGAAGACACATGATGTCACCTGATCCTGTATGTACATGCACATATACAAACATGTGTACTTCATACTACACACACACACACACACAGAGACAGAGGCAGAGACAGAGACAGAGGGTGGAGGGAGGAGAGAGAGGGAGAGGGAGAGAGAGAGGTCTAAGAGAAGTCAGAAAAAAATGGAAACCAGTAGAAGGAAGACAGCACACAACACGGAAGCAGAGGACAGATGTGAAGAGACAGACTGACCCGAGAGAGGCAGGGACAGGGATGGGAATTCAAAGGGTCCGGTGGGGACACAGAGATAGTGATGATACAGTGATGGAGAGTCAGACGTTGTCATGTATCAGTATATCTGTCCGGCCTCCATCCTGCATCCTCCTGCAAGAAGTGTTGGCTGGTGCTGGGAGCTAAGGTTTTGAGGGTAAGACCAATTCGGCTAAGGAAGGAAGGATGGGGTGGGGGGGAGGTGGGATCTAGACCTGAACCAAGCTGTAAGGGAAGAGACAGCTTCTGAACTGGGGCTGGGCAGTAGGGGACTTGGGGGAGGGATGTCTTTTCAGGCTGAGGGAGCTGCATGACTGAGAGCCTGAAGTGGACAGCTTGGGATCTCAGGA
The DNA here is from genome assembly GCF_004785775.1 of Grammomys surdaster. Lineage (NCBI taxonomy): Eukaryota > Metazoa > Chordata > Mammalia > Rodentia > Muridae > Grammomys > Grammomys surdaster. The sequence goes on from NW_021604617.1 coordinate 8,989,114, forward strand.
GGCAGAGCTGGCCTGCAAGGCTGGCTTCTGGCTGCAGGTCCTCTGGCTTCTCCCCCTAGGTGGGTACCTGAGTCTGCACGGTGGCTTCTAACCCAGGGTCGTGTAGAGGAGGCAAAAAAGTACTTGCTTGGCTGTGCCAAGCTCAATGGACGGCCTGTGGGTGAGGACAGCCTGAGCCAGGAGGTGAGAGTGTCGACATATAAGAGACAGTACGAAGGGGTGGGTGGAGAGTTTGTGTCTGAGTGCCCCTCCTCCTGGGCCCACAATATATGAGCTCTCTCAAGTGGAGAGCTCCGAGCTTCAGAATACCCTGCCTAAGCCAGGCAGTGGTGGCGCACGCCTTTAATCCCAGCACTTGGGAGGCAGAGGCAGGAGGATTTCTGAGTTCGAGGCCAGCCTGGTCTACAGAGTGAGTTCCAGGACAGCCAGGACTACACAGAGAAACCCTGTCTCGAAAAAAAAAAAAATACCCTGCCTAGCTCTGGTGGGCCGTATCCCTTACTCCCAGCTCTCCATGTGTACTTCCAACCCATTACTGCTAAGGAGACAGAGAAGCAGAGAGCGCGCACTGGCTTCTGAGACAAGCTCTAAAGTCGAAATCTTCCTTTCTCTCCCAACCAGGACCTGAACAAAGTGGTCGTCATGGAAAGGGTGTTGCAGAGACCCTCATACTCAGACCTGTTCCGGACATCGCAGCTCAGACGTATCTTGCTGTGCTCCATGGTGATGTGGTAAGAGGGGGTAAGAGCTGTGTCTGGTGGACTGAGGGTATGGAAGGGAGGGGCCGAGAGTGTAACTGGGGAGGGTAGGAAGATCATCTTGGGGACGGGAAGGGGAAATCTGACTACTACAGGTTCAGTGGAGTAGGCAGCAGAGACATGTGGCTCAACTTCAGGCTCTGTAACTTCCTTGCTGTGTGACCCTGGACAACTGTCTTACCACTCTGATCCTTAACATCTGTTTTTGTGAGATGAAAGGGTTGCTGTTAGTTCCCTTGTCACAGGGTTGCTACTGAGATCGGGGTAAAGGCACTTTGGCCACTGGTATCTACTTGGGGATTATGGGTGGCTAGGGGTGAGGGAGGGGGTGATCCTAGGCTGCCATCTCTGAAGAGCCAAGTGGCAGGAGAGGCTGGGCAGGAGATGGCTCTTGAGGGACTCTGCAATTCTGTTCAGGTTTGGAGTGAACTTTTCCTACTATGGCTTGACTCTGGACCTGTCCGGTCTGGGGCTGAACGTGTACCAGTCGCAGCTGCTGTTCGGTGCTGTGGAGCTGCCCTCCAAAATTTCGACCTACTTCCTTGTGCGTCTTGTGGGACGCCGTCTCACGGAGGCTGGGATGCTGCTGTGTGCTGCTCTGACCTTTGGCATTAGCCTGGTGGTATCCTCAAGTAAGCCAGGTCTGGCGGTTAGGCTCTGCCCTCTGTGGGGACTCTGCCTCACATCCGGGGGCCTCCTGGCAACATCCCTTCACTGAGGAATCCCTTTTCCTACAGATAACAAGACCTGGATCACTGCTCTAGTGGTGATGGGGAAAGGTTTTTCTGAAACTGCCTTTACTACAGCCTACCTGTTCACGTCTGAGTTGTACCCTACTGTGCTCAGGTAAGTTGAAGACCCAGGTGACTGACCTGCCTTAACCTAAGTGTCTGCATTCACACACTGCCCACCCATTCTTTAGCTACAGCCAGATACTTCGTGTTTCAAATCTTGGAGTGCACAGGGAATTTTATCTTCTGTGCTGGGAAGCCAGTATCAGGGGTTGCCCGCATAAGATGGGAGCCTTGTGATGTGTGGCCCCTTCATCCTTTCCTGAACAGACAGACAGGATTGGGACTCACTTCGTTCGTGGGCCGGCTAGGAGCCTCTCTGGCCCCACTGGCAGCCTTGCTGGACAGAGTGTGGCTGTTGCTGCCCAAACTTGTTTACGGGGGGATTGCCCTGCTGGCTGCCTGCACTGTACTCCTGCTGCCTGAGACGAAGACGGCACAGCTGCCAGAGACCATAAAGGATGTGGAAAGAAAGAGGTATGTGTGTGTGTGTGTGTGTGTGTGTGTGTGATTTGTGGATTCAGATGTCTAAGTCCTTGACACTTAGGATGCAAAGGGGAAGACAGTTGCAGAACTACACTTGGTACCTGTACATATGTGCACAGGTGAATGTTTCGGGGTGAATACTCTGGTATGTATACAATATTTATATAAAATCATACATGAGCCTGTACATACCTTTATATATTCACAAATGCCCAGAAAGAGATGCACATGTGCACGTTGAACTATGCCTATACACCAAGAGTATGTCCAGACACATGACTTATTTGTGGGAGCTATGTGTGCTTATATTTGAGGAGCTGTGACAGCCCTGAGCCAGTCCTTGTAGGCTCCAGGACTAACCCTCTACCATGTTCCTGACACCTTCCTTATTGTCCTGTCCAGTACTCAGGAGGAAGATACACAGGTTTAGCACTGAGTTGGACTGGGGACAGCGCTCCACAGGAGCTGGAAACAGAAGGCAGGCTCTTGTGACTGGGACATCAATTCCTCTGCATAAGGATGGAGCTGCTACTGGTACTGGCTGCCTGTGTTCATCCATCTCAACGGCAGGACAACCTCCCGCAGCACTGGGCTGCTGGGGATTCTGGGCACTCCTGTCACAGTGGCAGGCTTCTGTAAATAAAGATAGATGCTCATGGGTTGGAGCAGCAGTGAGATTGGGGGAAATCCTCAGATGGGAAGCCATTGACTTGACCCTCAGTTCCGATTCCAGCTCTGCCACTGTGCATTCCCCAATGATAGTGGGGGGGGAGGGGGTAGTGAAACCTCCTAGTAGACAGGACATACTGTCAAACTGAACAAGGTGGTCCTAGGAATGCTAAGAACAGTGCTATGGGTACTTACAGTCCCCATGAGGCTGGTGAGTGTGCTACCTACAGTGCGAGGCTAGGATCTGCCCAGTTCTAGAGCCAGGGGAAGTAGATATTTTCTTGTTGCCAGGACTACCTTGTACCCCTACCCCCAAATCATTGTCTAGGCTTCATACTCAAAGAAGGTGAGCTAGTGAGTAGTGGTGCACACCTTTAATTCCAGCACTCACGAGGCAGAGGCATGCAGATCTGTGAGTTTGAGCCCAGCCCCAGGCTACAAAGCTAGTTCCAGGACAGTCAGGGCTGCACTAAGAGACCTGTCTAGAAAAACAAAACAAAAAAAGAATTGAAGGTATCGGGGTCAACATTTTATTAGAGAAGCTAAAGAACTCGATGACCTTTATAAATATGCTTTGAAGCTCAAACACTGCTGGGAGAAGGAACTGGGAACCCAGGCAACCACCACTCTAAGAGTGTGAGAGTGTGTGTGTCTGTCTGTCTGTGTGTGTCTGTGTGTGTGTGTGTGTGTGTGTGTGTGTGTGTGTGTGGTGGGGGTTATCCAGATAGGATAAAAAAGAATTGGCAGAGACAGTCTAGACTCAGGTCTACCACAGAGCCTAGGCCCAGGCCCCCAGGATTTCACCTTCTTCCTCCCCAAAGGACTAGAGAGTTCCAGAGTGTCCAGTGGACTGAGGAGGAGATTGAGGGAAGCCAGTCACGCCTGTGGATGGCTCATTTGGATCTTATGTCCACTGGGTCATAGATGTAGCAGCCCACATCGCCAATGTTCACACCTGAAGGAGAGAGCCCTGTCACCAAGGGCTTTGGTGGAAAGGGAGTTGGGTCGAGGACTGTAGGGAAGGGAGGGTCCTAGATGTCTGACCACAAGGGAAGTTGTCCACACATTCTCATAGGCCGCAACACTTTAGGCCCAGTGTCTGGGGTCAGGTTGCCCACCTTTGGGGCCAAACAGGTATCCATAGCAGGGGATGTGGCAGTACGGCATGCCGTCATGCTGGAACATAGAAGAAGAGTCGTCTCAGCCTCTCCTCCTACGTCTAGACGCCCTCCTCCCAGCACAGCCTCCTTTCCTGCCCTGTTCACCTCCGCGTGACCCCCAGCAGTCAGAGTCTTCCTGCAGCGTTGGCACCGCAGGCAGGGTCGGTGCCAATTTCTGCCCAAAGACATCACCTTCTCAGCTGTTGGCGGAGAACAGTGGTGGTTTTTCCATTCTAGGGGCGGGGCAGGGACAACTACCTGCCTCGAATCACCTCCCTACCCTCTGTTGCCTAAACAGTGTTCCTCTCCAAGCTTTCTGTTGTCACTTACCGAAATAGACAGGATCCCCACATCCAGGGCACAGTGATGTCTCCCCAGTGAATGTCTTCAAGTAGGGAGGGCCTTTAATGGGAAGAGGCTCCAGATGGGGCTGTGCTGGACGACAGGCCCTCTAGCCCCTGCCTTACACAGCACTGTCCTCATTCCCACCCCCACCTCCCACCCCTGGCAGCGCACAGTCCTTTCTGACTCATTGAACCCGAGTCATCCTCTTCATTAGGGATCACCTGCGTCCTCCTCCTCTTCCTCCTCCTCCTCCTCCTCTTCCTTCTCCTTCTCCTTCTCCTCCTCCTCCTCCTCCTCTCAGGGCCTCAGGAGCCCACCAGTTCAGTGGCTCAGTGTTGGTAGTAACTCAAGCATAGGAAACCTGAGCTGATATAGGAGCTGGCCAGGGCAGCGGTGTCAGGTGGTGAGGAGCATGGTGTCACTGCCCACTACGGGAGCATGAGGAAGGGACAGGCACTAGAGAAGATTCTGAGGACTTGGCCCCATCCTAAGTAGCCCTCACTTTAGGTCTTTCCTCCTATGTCCTGTCTGGGGGAAGGGGTCCAATTTCCAGGCCAGCCTTGCTTCTGATTAGTGGTCATCTGTCTTTTCTGAGCATGTCTTGTAAAATGAGGCTGATCATACTATCTGTCCAATTTACCTTTGAAACTCAACTCACATGAGAGCAGAAAAACAGGGCTAGTGACAAGACTGTCAAGAGCAGTTAGTGTCTGCTGCAGCCTGCGGAAGAGTCAGAAGGAACACAACAACTGACCCCTGCCTTCACTTACTTTTCTTGGCCCGGGGAAGGCCAGTCCTTGGCCTGGGGGGGCTAAAGTAGATGGGGCTGAGGGAAATGCTGCTGGCAGGAGGGGGAGTTGGGGGATTGTAGAGATAGCAGCCCACACCACCAATGTTGACCCCTGCAGAGAGAAGACCCAATAATGGAGGTCAGGCTCTAGTTCCTAGCCACAGGGAAAGTTTGTGGCCCCTGTCCCCTTCTAGGCTTGAACTTACCTCTAGGTCCAAAGAGAGCCCCATAGCAAGGCTTGTGGCAGTATGGCCTCCCGTTGTGCTGGGCACAAGCACAGGCAGAGGGAAGGGTCACTCAAGGCCAAAGGGGCATGCCTGTCCAGGCCTTCTTAGTACAGGCTGTCAGGTGCATATGTGCACTGCAGCTAGTCTGATGGATCTGGTAGGTGGGTGACAGGCTAGCAGGTCGGATTGCCACTGTGGTCTAGGGGTTGAAGGTACCGGTGGGAGACAGAGCAGCTGCTTACCCCTCCCTCAAACCAAGGCTCAACAGCTCCACTGAGCCTGCCAAAGGCTGGCGGCTCCTATGAGGCTCAATGGGTGGGATGCCCTGAACCTGTTCGCTGAGGTTGCCTTTGGCAGGTTTCCAAGGCGGAAATTGGGGTCTATAGGGGTAGGAGTGTGACAGAGGGCTGTCACCCTGGTCAGGCCTCACCTCTGCATGCCCGCCAGGGGACAGGATGCTGTGACAGCGCTCACATTTCAGGCAGAAACGGTGCCAGTTCTTGCCTAAGGAGCTCACTTTCTCAGCTGTGAGGAACAAGGTGGATCCGGGCTGCAAGGAGTCCAACCCAGCTCCAGGCACCCCCCTTCTGCCCTTTCAGCCTTGTGGGAAAACCCGCCCAGACAGCCTTGCTCCCTGGAGACTATGTCTCCGGGAAGATGCTCCATCCCACCCCGTGCCTCCTGCCTTGGGCTTTTGGAGGTGTGGCAGGCACCGCGTATTCAAGCACACACACAAACACACAGTCAAAGATACAGGGGCCCCAGGGGCTCACGCTTGTCTTTACTCCTCCTCGGTCCCAGCCTCACCGAAGTAAACTGGTTGCTGACAACGTGGACAAGTCCAGCTCATGGTTCTTCACGAGACGCTTAGCCCAAGCAGCAACTATAGGCGCCTGCAGGTATGTCCCGCCCCTCCACCAGCCCCGCCCACTATTCAGCTTCAGCGTTGAGCCAAACGAGTTGTGGCTGCTCATTGGGCACCGAAAACTTAGAACTGAGAGGCCCAGGCAGGCATTCTTTTTTTTTTTTTTTGGTTTGGTTTTTTGAGACAGGGTTTCTCTGTGTAGCCCTGGCTGTCCTGGAACTCACTCTGTAGACCAGGCTAGCCTCAAACTCTCAAACTCAGAAATCCGCCTGCCTCTGCCTCCCAAGTGCTGGGATGAAAGGCGTGCGCCACCACTGCCTGGCCAGGCAGGCATTCTTTAAGTGGTTTAATTCCTCCTTAGTGGAGCTGGGCCGAGAGCAAGGGCATGTGAAGCGCTTCTTTGCTAAACCATATATGTATATGTATGTGTGTGTGTGTGTGTGTGTGTATGTGTGTGTATGTATGTGTTTGTGTATGTGTGTATGTATGTGTGCGTGTATGTGTATGTGTGTATGTGTGTGTGTGTGTATGTGTGTGTGTATGTGTGTGTATGTGTGTGTGTGTATGTGTGTGTGTATGTGTGTGTGTGTGTGTGTATGTGTGTGTGTGTGTAGTAGTAGTAACATGGTAATAGTCTCCATGGCACAGGGTTGTAATAAGAATTGGAACTCATAGCCCAGTCTGAAAGTCCCCAATGTGCTCCTGCATAGTCAGTCAATGGCCTGCTCATAAGATTATCATCTTTGTTAAATTTGAAGGTTAAACACCAGCCACATATTTCTAACCTAAGAGTTTAAAATGTTGTGGAGTCACTGATGACCGCACCAGAACATGATGGACAGTTCCAAGCCAGTGGTCACATAGATGGCTCTGGTCAAACTAAATGGGTCACAGAACAAAACCCAAGCCTGAAAATGATGACCCTTGGAAGGGACTAGTAGGTAGCCAAGTGGTGGTGTTGAAAAGAGACAAGAGACAGTGTGTAGGATGGCAGAAATCAGACGACATTACAGACTACATGTGTGAAACAGACAAATAACAAAATTAATTTAAAAATGAAAACTCCTTTAAGAAACCACTGCCCCCAAATCAATGATAGAATAAATTTAAGTTGTAGAATGTGTTTTAACTTTTAAAGCAGACTTTATTATAAATATTAATTTTTTTTACTAGTTATGTAGTTATTCAGATGAGATTTTTTAAAAAGATGTCTTACAAATGTTATTGGTTAACCCAGCACTTGGGAGGCAGAGGCAGGCGGATTTCTGAGTTTGAGGCCAGCCTGGTCTACAGAGTGAGTTCCAGGACAGCCAGGGCTACACAGAGAAACCCTGTCTCGAAAAACAAAACAAAACAAAACAAAAACAAACAAACAAAAACAAAACAAAACAAATGTTATTGGTATAGGTGTTCTGCTAGCATGTATATTGGTGCACTGTGAGCATGCAGTGCCCACTGAGACTAGGAGGAGGTGTGGGATACCCTGCAAATGGAGCCACAAATAGTTGTAACATCAGCTCTTAACCGGCTGAGCCTTCTCTCCAGCCCCAACCAGATGGGGGGTGGGGAACGATTCATAAAAGTCGTGTAAATAAAAACACAGGCAGCTAAGGCCAGCAAGTAGCCTCAGTTAATAAAATGCCTACTGTGCAATCTTGAGAACCTGAACTTGGGTCTCTAGAACCCAGACGCTATGGCACACACCGGGAACCCCCTTGTAGGGGCAGGCACCCTGAAGATCCCTTAGGCTTACTGGCCATCAAATCAGCCAATCAGTGAGCTCTGGGTTCAGTGAGTGGTTCCTTTCCTTCCTTCTCTCCCTCCTTCCCTCTCTCCTTCCCTCTCTCCCTCCCTTTCTCCCTCCCTCTTTCCTTCCCTCTCTCCCTCCTTCCTTCCCTCCCTCTCTCCTTCTTTATTTCCCTTCCTTTCTTTTTTGGTTCTTTGAGGCAGTGTTTCTTTGCATCAACAATCCTGGCTGTCCTGGAACTTGCTTTGTAAACCAGGTTGGCTTTGAATCACAGAGACCCATGTGCCTCTGACTCCTGAGCACAGCGAGTAAAGTCCTGCACCACTTCACCTGGCCTGTGACCACATTTCAAAATCAAAAGAGGAGCACTGAGGAGACACTGACTGGGCCCCTCCATCCCCAACACACACAGCCCCAAACCAGATGTGGTGATACATTTGTATAATCCTAGACATTGGAAGGTAGAAGCAGGATTGGGAGTTCTAGGCCATCTCCCTCTACAAATGAGTCCAAGGCTAGCCTGGGCTATATGAGATCCTATCTCAGAAAAAAAACAAAGTAAAACAAACAAAACTCCAGCAACCAAAAGCAAAGCAATGTAGTAGTATTTTAAGGAACACTTGAAAGTTCTTGAGTCACCATCACTACTCATTAGGGAAGTGTAAGTCAGGACCATGATGGGACTGGTTTAAAGCCACTACTCGGATGGTTGTTATTGGGTTGGCAAAGATTTGGCAAAACCGGATCCTTATACACTGTTGGTGCTGATGTAAAATGGTGAAATCACACCTGAAAACAGTTTCTCAAAAAGGTTACCATTATCAGCGCTTCATTCCACTGTAGCTATAACCAAAGAGAAGTGAAACACATGTTCAAGGAATGGAGAGGTGACTCATGGTTAGAAGCACTGACTTTCTCCTCCAGGACTTTGGTTTGATTCCCAGCACCCACATGGTTAACCAACTGCTAACTCAAGTTCCAAGGGGTCCAAGAGCCGCAGCCTACAGAAGGTGGGCAGACATATCAGCAGGCGAAACACGCACAGACATTTTATAAGTCCTAAAAAAAAAGAAAATATACCTGCCACCAAAACTATTTTTTGTTTTCATTTTTGTAGCTGACAAGCACATAGAAATATGTTTGACAGAGAAAATCTAAAGTCAGCATAAAGCCCCCAGCCCTCTCTTACTGGATGCAAGTTCACTGAGTTGTGCAGTCTTTGGTCTGGTGGGCTTTGTTGTTTATTTTTGGTAACTTTTAAAATAGTAAAAATTTAGATATTTTAGAAAGAACTATGTTCACATAAAAACTTACATTTTAATGGTCATACCCAGACTAGTTGTAATAGATGAGCGATGGGAAAACTCTAAAGCCCATCAACTGATAAATGCATCAACAGCACGTAGCACGTGGCATCTACACGTACTAGTCAGTTTTTGTCAATTTGACACAAAGCTAGGATCGCCTGGGGAGATGGAAGTTCAACTGAGGAACTGCCTCCATTAGAGTGTCTTGTAGGTGTGCCAATGATTGACATGGGAGGGCCTAGCCCACTTGGGTGGTGGCATCCTTGGGCAGGTGTCCTGGAGGGATAAGAAAGCAGGCTGAGAAGCTATAGAGAACAAACCACTAAGTAGCATTCCGTGGTTCTGCTTCAGTTCCTGCCTCCAGGGTCTTGTCTGAGTCCCTTCACTGATTTCCCTTCATGAAGTACTGTAAGTTCAAGGATGAAATAAACCTTCTCCTCCTCATTATTTTTGGTCATGGTGTTTATCACAGCGATAGAAAGCAAACTAAAGCAGTATCAATGGTATAGGACATTAGTCAGTGATAAAAGGAACGCAGTATTAATGCTACAGCAGGGTGAACCACAAAAACAATCCCTGGATGCTGCTGTCTGTACCTCTTTCCCAGCTCCTGCCTGACCTCAGCTCCCCTCCGTGTATCCAATACCTAGCTGTGAGCACTAGGGACTTTCCTATAGCACCACCCTCTGCTGGAGGGTGGACAGAGCCCTGCCCCAAACAGCTGGACCTGAATGATTAAAAACTAAAAGGCAAGTGGAGCCTTATGTACCATCTTTATCAGAAGTTACAGTATAGTCCAGAAGTAAGATAGGTCCGCCAACTTCCTGTTCACACCCCTCCACACAACCAAATTGAAGCTGTCTACCTCCTCAGTCAGTAAACGCCATCAGTGTAAGGACCAGAGCAGCATTTCCAGTGCCTTGCTCGAGGTCTTGCACCTAATGCTCAATGGCTACTGTATGTTAGTGAATGAGAGTGGAACTCTACACACAAGCTCCCTTGGGTGTGAGAGCTGGCACTACCGGAAGAGAGATGGAGAAGAGGGGACCAGGAGGACGCAAGACAAGAAAGGCCACAGAGCAAGGGAAGTTCAGCTGCCTGACTGCAAGGTCTGTTTCCATTTCTGTTCCTTTTTTCCTTTTTGGCAGCACTTAGGCATGAACTCAGGGATTGAACATGCCAGGCAAGTGCTCTCCTCCCACTGCCTTATATTCCCAACTATGCAGCAAATTTCTTTCAGCACACGACTACCAATATGTTAAGATGCAAGACGATACGAGTAAACTAAACCTGATACAAATATCAAATAACTACACTGGGCTGTGGTAGCACACACCTTGCTTTGTTTTGTACACAGGGTTTCTCCGTGTAACAGAGCCCTGGCTGTCCTGGACTTGCTTATGTAGACCAGGCTGGCCTTGGACTCACAGAGATCTGCCTGGCTCTGCCTCCTGAGTACTGGGATTAAAGACATGTGCTACAACACAATTTTAATCTCAGCACACCTGGAAGGCAGATCTCTGAGTTCGAGGCCAGCCTGGTCTACAGAGCAAGTTCCAGGACAGCCAGGGCTACACAGAGGAACCATGTCTTAAAAACAAAACAAAACAAAACAAGATAAAAAACCAAACAAAATAATCAGGTAACTAATTAAAAAAAAACAAACCTGAAATTTTGCTTTGGCAGCAAACCATTCCTACTATTTACAGTCATTAACAAGATAAACTAATTAAGAGTAATTAGCTTTGTAGCACAAATTATGTGTCTCATTAACTGTGTGGCAGACAAGAGAATGTGGGGAAGTGTGGTGCAAAGTATAAAAACTACAAAGCTGCACGCGTGTGTCACGGCTCTTATGTGTTTGGCCACCTTTGCAGGCAGTTTGATGACAATTATAAACACTAACTTTATGTCCCTAGACTCGCTCATGTAGACCATATGCTTGTGACTTCTAAAGCAATGCCGAGAACTTTGAGCTAGACATGTGGCAAGCGTCTATAAACCCCTCACTCAAAAGGCTCATCAGACAGAAGACTGGCAAACGGAGGTCAGTCTGGGCTGCACAGGAGATCCTGGCCTGACTGTGACAGCATGCCACCTAAGCAAAAACAAAACGCCAACGAACTTCGTTCTAGGCAACTTTATAAAACTTTAATTGATTAGAGATCTAGTGATGACTCGGTGGTTGAGGACACTTGTTCTTGTAGATTCAGGGGTTCAATTCCCAGCATCCACATGGCAGCTCAAAACCATCCATAACTCTGGTTCCAGGGTACCCAATGCCCTCTTTTGACTTCTGCAGACACACATGTGGTACACAGACATACATGCAAGCAAAACACTCATATTCATGGATAGTCAATAAATTAAAAAACAATTGACTCAAAAACTTTTGAAAAGAAAATAACTCAGTTCTAATAAGTTAGTGAAAAATCACCTGTTTTTAAAAACTCTTATTGCCACTATTACTTGTGTTTTCTCTCTGTATTAGCTCTTAAACTAGAGAGCTCTACTTTTTCCTTAATAAAAAAAAAAAAGAGTAGAGAATGTCACTTAGTAATAGGATTCATGCCTAATGTGCACAAGGTACTGTGCTCAGTCCCCAGCATCTCAGCATCCACCACACACACACACACCACACACACACACACACACACGCCACACAGACACACACACCACATACACACACACCACACACACACACACACCACACAGACACACACACCACATACACACACACCACACACACACACACCACACAGACACACACACCACATACACACACACACCACACACACACACCACACAGACACACACACCACATACACACACACACCACACACACACACACACACACGCCACACAGACACACACACCACATACACACACACCACATACACACACACCACACACACACACACACCACACAGACACACACACCACATACACACACACACCAGACACACACACCACACAGACACACACACACACACACACCAGACACAGACAGCACACACCCCCTGCTCCTCCCCTAGCAGAGAGGGAGGAAGAAAGGGAAGAGATAGACTGAGAAAGACTGACTGATTTGCTTTCTTACAGTCAGCGATCCCTAAATTGTATGGAGCTTGAGTCCATGGTTGATCCGATATCTTTCTCGTGTTTCCCGGCACCATCTCCCCCTTACAGGCTTTTGGTTTGGTTTGGCTTTGGAGACAGGGTTTCCCTGTGTCCATCTGGCTGTCCTGGAACTCAGTCTGTAGAACTGTTAAAACTCAGTTAAACTCAGAGACCCGTCTGCCTCTGCCTCCTGAGTACTGGGATCAAAGGCGTGCGCTACCACTAGCCAGCCAGTTATCATTTTCATGTATGTGGATTCCAGCATATTAAATAAAAACATAATGGGAAAGCATTATTAAGAAATGTTCTCGTCCCCTTGGCCTACCACAGTCATGGAGTCCAGACACCATGGAGAACTGAGGTGTAAGCAGCCAGTGAGCTGGCATGTAACAAGAATCACAATCCAAAATGAGGGCTAGGGACCAAAACCCTTGACTGTCCCTAGGATGAGGAATTTAACAGCTAATGGAGAAAGTGGTGAGCAAGGGGTGGCCATCTGACCCCAGTTTTTTCCACGGGCTACAGCAGATTGTGCTTTAGAAACCTCTCCATAGCAAAAGGCCCTGAGGTACTTCTCATCTCACGGCTTCAGTTAGACATATTCTTCTTAGGTTAATGTTTATAGTGTTGTGGGTGTTTCTGAAAGTTAACAAAACCATAGAACTGGACAGTAAACTACATGTCCAGGACTCTAAAAGGGACTGGATTTACAAATCAGCAGCAAAATTAGGCTAACTTTTTTTTTTTTGGATAGTTCTGTAACTGTTATAGATGGAATGTCAATGATCACAGGTGTTTAAAGGGCTAGGTTAAGCTACGTTTAATTGGGTTCTGGCTGCCCTTGCTCCTATGGTACTCGGCCCACAGTATCTAAGGCAGGCTTATAAAAGCCCTATCTAAGCGCATTTTAGACGAGCAGAGTAAGGAGCTCTCATACTCTGTACAGTAACTGTGAGAACACCTGTGTGCCAACCAGGGTTTCAGTGTCTAGAAAGGCAATGAGACTAGAGGGGCTGCAGAGATGGCTCAGCAGCTACTAGCACTGGCTGCTTTTCCAGAGGACCTGAGTTCAATTCCCAGTATTCACATGGTGGATCATAATTGCCTTTAACTCCAGTTTCAGAGGGCCTTATACCTTCTTCTGGTCTCTATAGACCTATGCGCATGAGGTTCATTCATATTCATATTCTCTTCCTCTCCCTCTCCCTCTCTCCCTCCCCTCCCCCCCCCCCCCCTCTCATCTCACTACCTGGCCTAGAACTCACTATATAGATCCGTGTGGCCTCTCCTCCTGAGTGCTGGGATTAAAGGAATGTCCCACCACACCCAGCCTAGCACTTTCAACCATCCTCTTTGTGGCTGTCCCTCCTGCTTGAGCCTCCTCTGCCCATCCGTATCTCATTTCCCTATGACCACACCCAATCTTACCTTTATTCTTACATGAACTAGGTAAGGAGGCTAGAAACAAGGCACAGTCCACCTGAAGATACTGGGACTAAGTCCAGAAAGAACAGGAAAGCCTGAAGTGCAGTTTTCTTAAAACTCCATTCATTTATTAATGCACACGCCATGGTATATGTAAAGTCAGAAAACAACCTGTAGGGATTGGTCCCATCTTTCCACTATGTGAGTTCCCAGGATCAAACTCCGGGCGTCAGGCTTGGCAGGAAGTGTCTTTACTGACTAAAATATCTTACTAGTTCCCACAGTTTTAACTTAGAGGTGGAGTTTAGTAATTTATTCAATGCCTCTAGATATAAGGCCATAACACACACCTTTACTTACCTAATCACTGGCTCCTGGTAACTAAAATCAAAGAGCTTTCTCCATATAGTTGCCAACAGCCAGACCTACCTTCTGTAAGTCAGACCTAAGGAGGTTTGTCTACTCGCCACAAGAACGCACATCATTTCCATAATCTCTGCGGTTTCTATCCCTACATCCCTGGAACAGAAATGTCTGCTTCAGTCCTTCCTTTTGAAAATGTGAAGACTTCTGGGACTGTCCCTGGAAAGAAAAGAAGATAGATCAGTGAGAGGCAGTCACAATGTGATCGTCACTATTGTCATGTAGGGAGGCTCCAGGAAAACTGAATAAAACCTTAACAGAGAGACTCAGAGGAAAAATGCAATAATGCTTCAACAGGGTTTATCTTTTTGCTTTCTCCATTCTTTATTTTTTTAGATTTATTTATTTTATATTTTATATATGTGAGTACACTGTCGCTGTCTTCAGACACACCAGGAGAGAGCATCAAGAACCCATTATAGATGGTTGTAAGCCACCATGTGGTTGCTGAGAATTGAACTCAGGACCTCTGGAAGAGCAGCCAATGCTCTTAACTGAAGAGCCTTCTCTCCAGCCTGTATTTAAAGGGTTTTTAAACATTGTGTGTGTGTGTGTGTGTAGGGGTGGGGTGAACATGAGTGAGGGTGCCCAGAGAAACCACAGAGGGCATCAGATCTCCTGAAGCAGGAGTTACAGGTGGCTGTGAGCCTCCTGAAATGCATGCTGGGAACTAACCAGTACACGTTCTTGTCCTCTGACCTGTCTCCAACCTGTCCTTATATTCACTATCTTTGTTCTTTCACTGTATAATTGCTTCTATTTCTTCCTACTCATTCACTTACCTTAAACACACTTATTTTTTGCAAGACTTCTTAATTTTGTGTGTGTGGGGATGGTGTGGGGTGTGTATATAAACACAAACATGTGGAGATCAGAGGACAACTTACAGGAGTCAGTTTCTTTCTTCTACCATACAGATGGGATTGAACTTGGGTCATCAGACTTGGCAGTGAGTACCTTTACCTGCTGTGTCATCAACCCCAAACCTTTACGTATGTATGTATTTATTTATTGGCCTGGATCATTCATGAATGGAAGTAACAAAAGCTGTAAAGCTTTAAGACATTCATGTAGATATGCATTAACTTCCATTCTATTGTCTGTAGCAATGACTTTGATATCTGCCATGGACCTGTGTTAAAGTGAGCTTTATGAAGACAAATGTCTTGATAACATTTAATGTCCAAGTGTTTGTACATAAGTAGGATAAAAAAAATGGTTGGAGATTCTTGAAGAAGGTATATTGCTCTGAGAACAGTGGCAGTAATTTATTAAGTCTTGAGGGGCAAAAAATCAGGACCTATTTGTACTGATAGAAAGAAAACAAGTGGCAGAGGTTAAATCCAGAGATGTGCTACATAGGAAAAACACAGCTTTGAAAAAAAAAAAGCTTCCGTGTGGTTTTTAGCACACAGAAGGATTTAAAAAACAAAACCAGAACATATAATTTTTTAGTACCAGACAACTCTAACATAATCTTGTCTTGTGTGTGTGAATACATACATGTATAAAATATTTTTATATAAAAATGCATTTTCATTGTCAGAAGGTTGAAACACAACAGACAATACAAAAAAAAGGTTATCCTTTTTCCTCTTGAAATATAATCTTTTATGTTTTTGTTTCTACCCATAAATGAAAGTTTTAGTTTTGCTGAAATGCCAAGATGATGTCAGGACATAAAACATGAATTACTCCTTCAGCTAGATCACAGGAATTCTGGAGTCTGACCAGCAGACATCAGCGTGCTTATTTGGCTGGAAGGAAAGAAGAGGCCAGTTGAAATAAGAGCTCTCAAAATGCCTCCAGCCTTTTCTTAGTGGCGCTTAGCTTAGTCAGTATACCTTCTTAACATCTTGGTTTCCTTTCTAGGAGGTGTAAGGCAGTGTTCCCCACCTAACCTGGTGGCACTGCTCCAGAGAGTTACTGAGGAGGGGACCACCTGTGAACTTGGTCACATTAACTGCCACAGAGCTCTGCACACACAGAACCAGGACAGGAAAACAAAAAGACAGTTGCCTTCTTTCAGAATGCTAAGTGCCCAGAAGACACAGGCAGCAGTTGAGTTTTAATCCATATACAAATTGCTAAGTACTAACAATCAGTTAAGGAAAATAGCTATTATCACACTGATTTTTTCCAACATTTTTATTGAGATTTTCTATTTTCTAGGCAATTGTGCACTGTGAATACAAATGGGGAGAAGCACAGTAAGCAAGCATGACTTCTCTTATAGTGCAGTTAGTGGGCATATATTAGCCAAAGAGACTCATAGAGATAAAATGATAACTATGTTAAATACTTCAACATAAGCATACACATTTATGGGTATTTTCTTCCAAGTGTGTATGGGTCAGGATATCTGGATACTGGTTATTTTTTATGATTATAAACTCTAAAAATTGTACTGTCCATGAGACTATTAATGTATACAGAATTAAAATTATATAAGCAAGTCAGATATGTTGGCATATGCCTGTAGTCCTGACCCTTGGGAGGTAAAGGCAGGAAAACTTTTGCAAATTTAGGTCTAGCCTTTTCTGCACAGTTAATTCTAGGCCAGCCTGGGCTAATGTAAAAAGCTGTCTTAAAAACACACACATACACACACACACACATCACACAAGACCAAAATGAAAGTAAATAAACATAATTGCAAAGTCAAGCTCTACCTAGTCCCAATGGATCAATGGATAGATGTACAAAGTACTCCTGCACCTAAGGCTCAGGGAATATGTGGAGAGGGGGCAGAAAGCCAGAGGACCAGAGAGTTTGCTGTGAGTGTGTCTCCTAGTAATGTCAGGAGGTACCCCATAAAGTCTCACCATCGGACTGCCTAAACATCAGCTGACCAAAAAAGACACCAACAGACACACTTCTGAGGCTTCAATTTACACAAGAAACTACAGGAATACAAAGAAACAGTCTTCTCCAGAGAAGAGCACATCAGTTGATTATCCAGTATAAATTGTCAGCCCTGAAAACATACATGCAAGTGACAACACTGTATCAACTGAACAGGTTACAGTTAGACATATATATTCATGCAATAACAAGTAATGAAAAAGTGGGGCTGGAGAGATGGCTCAGCGGGTAAGAGCACTGACTGCTCTTCTAGAGGTCCCGAGTTCAATTCCCAGCAACCACACGGTGGCTCACAACCATCTGTAATGGGATCTGATGCCTTCTTCTGGTGTGTCTGCAGAGAGCAATGGTGGACTCATATACATAAAATAAATAAATCTTAAAAAAAAAAAGAAAAAAATGGGCCTTGAATTTGAAACAGAGCAAGGAGGGGTTTGGAATGAGAAAGGGGAAGGGAGAAATGTTTTAACTATAATCTTGAAAAGAAAAAGAAATTCTCTGAAAGGACCACATAGGTATTCATGCTACATTGGGCTAAACAGTCACTAGTTATACAAATATATGAACAGTCACCTCTCTCTTCTCTTAACTGCTCCATACTATCCTGAGCATCCTTCCACTTACCCTCCCCATCCCCCCCACTGTAATTATATCTTGTATGTCTGTTTTCTTCAGTCCCAGAAACTGACAATCAGATAAGACATATTTTTGCATGCTTTATTCTCAAAACCTTTTTTTTTTTTCTTTTTCGTTTTTGAGAGACGGAGCAGAACGGTTATGTGAGAGGACTTTACTATATTGCTCAGTAGTGTTAGCAGACAGATCACTAGAGTATTACAGGCTCTGTGAGACCAGTTATAAATAGGGAAAAGATGGCATATATGGCAGGAAAAAAAAAAACATTCACAAAGCATAGGGGACTTTCCGAGAATAACTTACAGGAACTGGGTAAAAGTAGGCACTTGTCCATACTTAAACACTGCTTTTAATTTCTCACTACTAAAATCATCCAGTAAAAAAACTGTTTAGGGGGAAGGGGAGAACTAAAGAGATAGCTCAGTGGTTAAGAGCATTAGCTGCTATTCCAAAGTATCTGGGTTCAAGTCCCAGTACCCACGTGGCAGCTCACACCTGTCTGTAATCCTAGGTCTGGGGCTTCTGACACAGTCACACAGACATACATGCAGGCAAAACACCAATGAACATAAAAATAAAGAAAATACTTGTTCTTGACTTAAACATAAATCTATTGCAACAAAGCCTGTGTAAAAGACCAGAGTCCATTCCTAACCTCCAAGGTAAAACTTTTTAAAAAATCTTATTTTTTTAAAAGATTTATTTTATATATACATGAGTACACTGTAGCTGCCTCCAGACCCACCAGAAAAGGGCATCAGATCTCATTACAGACGGTTGTGAACCACCATGCGGGTGCTGGGTATTGAACTCAGGACCTCACTGCTGAGCCATCTCTCCAGCCCCATAATCTAACTTTTAGTACTGTGATGAGATAAACCTTAAATGTCTAAGTAGCAGCTACTGGACTAGAGCTCTGCACTTATTTTCACTTGGCTTCTCTGGATGGCTCCAAAGCTAGATGCCACTCATCAAAGGGCAATGGCAGCACTTCCTGAAAAGTGTCCTAAGAGCTGTTCCCTCTGCTGGTTTAGGGTAGAGTTGAAGAATGCCATCCCTTCAACTCTTAGAAGGGACTATTCTAGAGGAAATCCTAGATGTATAGACAACTTGGGAATAAGCCCTGAAGCAGTCTGAACCTGTAAGGAAAGGTAAGGCTCCACGCTGGCTGCCTGTGGTAGGTCCGTCCTCCTTAGATATCGCCTTGTCTCTTCCTACTCCTCTAAGTAGCCCCTCCTAACCTAGAGGCTCATTTCTTACTCGGAAAGGGAGTGAAGTTAAATCTAGGTATGATTAATCCCTCTCCCCAAAAGAGTAGTAGAACTGAGGCCTGAAAGTCAGTACAAACTGGCATTTAAATTTATTTTTCCTTAAATTCCCATAGATAACTTCCTACAAGAAGAAAGGAGTTTTCTGAAGAAGTGATCTCTTTTGAAACCCACTAGAGTTTAAGCTTTTCTAAGAGCAATATTTGAGTCACTCTATGGTTTCTAGACCAAGAGTACACTCAACTCATACTTTAGCTTAAGACAACCCCAGGAATGGTATGTAGATGTGCTTCCCACTGAAGTCTGATGGCCCAAGTCCAATCCCCAGAATCAACTCCACAAAGCTGTCTTCTGACATCCATGTGCATGCATTCTCACACTCACATGTTTGATTCTGAGATGAATTATTCTTTAAAGGAATAAAGATAACATGCCAACTAGAACGCAATGATGTAAAGCAACTCATCCAAAACCATGGCAAAGGAAATGGCTGAGACAGTCAAGGATGTCGGTCTTTCACACCCGTGCGTGTCCTTTCACAACAAAGGCCAGGACTTCTAAGTTGGAATTAATTAAGACTCTAGAAAAACTAAATATTCTCACCAAACTTAATCTAGGGGTTCTGTAGATAAGGAAAGGGGGCAGGAATTCTGCAGAAAGGACTTGAAGGCATACTGAGGAGCAGGTGGAGGCTGGCTCTGTTCAAGTTTCTGTTGACCCAGGTTACACACAGCTGACAAAGGAACAGCAGAAGGAAACTGGAACAGTGTAGAAACCCTGAGACCTGAGCTCTCTGACTCCCAAAGGCAGCCCACCAAGCACCTGAATGTCCTTCTGGAGCTCCACTTCCAGAAGCGCCTAGGGGGAAGCCAAATTTCCTTCACACTCAGGCAGCACAGGGTAGACTGTACAATCTCTGATTCTGATGAGAAGGAAGTGGCTCTGGAGAAGGACAGCTGCAGGCTAGGGTGCACAGCAGGACAACCGTTTACTATTTTAGTTTCTTTTGAAGCTCAAATTTGTGTGGTGTCAAGACAAACATACAGAAAGAAGTAGGAGATGAATACATTTATTCCAAAAAATTAACACATTAAAAATGGATTTAAACTTGTCCAAGCCAACTATTAAATTCTTTAATCTTTATTAAACAAAATGTACAACCCAAAGCATCACACTATGGCGGTAATAAGTTGGGTAAGGAGAGGTAGAGGGTTACATCTATGTTTGTGGAACAGAGTGAGTCCGATCCCAGTTTCAGATCTTCTAGAGTTCACGACAGAAATGGCTGATCGACAATTTAACATAAAATGTACTGGACCACAATATACTGAGCAAAGGTCATTTCAAAACTAGAAGTGACCTCAGAGACACAAATATTCCTGGTACTGAGCCAGGAATAAGCCTTACCGGTTTGTCTTCTTCCAAAACTGAGCCTGCCAGTTTTTCTTTCATTTACTGAGGCCATTTCCAAACAAGTCTGTAGGTGACTAGAACCATTTGAAGCAAAGGCGACAAAGTAAGGAGCTAATATGTCAGTGAGTAAAGTTAAAACAGCAGGCAGGGCTACTCACGCTGCATTCCTAACCATGTTAAGGCAGGCCCATCTGAATGAATGCAAACCTAAGGGAGGAACAATTCTTTCTTCCAAAGCTTTCCACTTCAGCAAGCTTTCTGGTGTTTCTTCCAGAGATCTGTCAGCTGCCCAGAAACGTAGGTAAGTATACAGCACAGCAATTGAAGTCAGCAGTCCCCCTCCCTCACATTCCAGAAATGGCAGCCTCAGAACCCAAATCAAAGAACACTTTGTGGTAAGCCAGATAGACAGTTGACTTTAATGACAAACAGAAAATAATTTGGCCAAAATTTTTTTAAAAAATTAACAGAAAATACTTTTTTTTTTTTTTACAGACATGTAGAGAAGTTTTTAAAACGTATTTTGTCTAGTATTTTAAAGGGAAAGGGGGAGACAGTATTTTTTAAGCTCCAATGAACATTTACTGTGATGATTCCAGAACTGAGATTGCCAACTAGTCCTGGGATCCAATTTCTAAAATCCAATGATTCATCCATTCAAGTTGTCCTGACTGTTATAGTCATAAACACTGGACCTTGTGTGGTCTGGGATGACATCAACTGCAGCTTCTTGTTCAGGCATTTCCTGAGGGCTCATATTGCCTCCAACTACCTCATCCCTTGATGGGGAGCCTGAGGCTGGAGTTTTTACCAAATTCAAAGCACTGTCATTGTCTTCACTTACTTGAGGAACTGCTACCTCTGAGACAGACAGATTTAGAATTTCTGGAGGTGGTGATTTCATCTCCAAGGAACTACACTTGAGAAAGTCACCTGGCTCAGAAAGTGGAGAACATGGTTTCTCTTTTGGAACTCCAGGTGTCCGTGTGACAAAATCAACAAGGTCTGGAAGGCAAGGAGATGGTCCAAGACCTGAAGGACTGACTGTTGTTGATTCCATTCTGAGTAAATCTTTCTGTAGAGGTGAAATTTCTTTTACTTCCTCAGACAACATTCCTCCAGCCAAGAGGTCAAGGGCCTGGTGTACTCTCTCACCTCCTAAGTCATGGTCAACATTTTCCATAGGGTGTCCAGTTTCCAAAGAGTTAGAGGTGATTCTCCCATTTCTAGAATTAGATGAGCTATGTGCACCCTCTGTTTCAAAATTAAGCACCGAAATTTTGGGAGATTCTAATGGAAAGCCAGAAAAAGATGGTACTGGTTCAATGTCACTGGGACTGGAAGGATTACACACTACAGATGACACAGAATTTTCTTCACACATTTTCTGTGACAGGGTAGTTGGTGACTTCCGTGTTTGTTCTATCTGACTATTGCAGAAATCGGCATGTATATCCCCCAGATTCCTCAGAGCTGCAAATCCCTCTACCTCTAAATGTGCAGCGTCTAGGTTTTCCACAACTTTGCTTTCTACTGTCACAGTTAGTTCTGGATGGGTACCTTGCAGCTTCACATCTTCCATTCCTGGTTCCTCTGGTCTCTCCCAAGTCTCTTCTTTCTTTGAACACATACCTGATCCAGCTGGGGACAGCAGAAGAAGTTCAGGCATGCCTTTTGGATTCTGGAGCAATGATGGAAATGAATCTATTTTTGTCCTTTTGGAAGGGAGAGACTGACTCAATTCAATGACTACTTTACTTGTATTTTCATGTCCTGTCATCAATCTGCTAGACTGTTCTGTTTCTTTGTCAACTGTTGACAACTTGGGTTGTTCTATTTCTCCTTCCCATGTACTTCTGTTGCCATGGTTTGACTTAGAATCTTCTATGCTGTTGGCACCTTCTTCTTCAGCTGCTACCTTTCCTT
Source organism: Grammomys surdaster (assembly GCF_004785775.1). Classification (NCBI taxonomy): domain Eukaryota; kingdom Metazoa; phylum Chordata; class Mammalia; order Rodentia; family Muridae; genus Grammomys; species Grammomys surdaster. The sequence goes on from NW_021604617.1 coordinate 9,011,332, forward strand.
TCAGTTGAGTGTTTCTCTTCACTTCACTTTCTTGGCAATCCTCTGATTGGTACACCTCTTGGTTCTTGTTTTGGTTATCTATGAGGTTAATCTCTACCAACTTCTGAGTTCCATTGGCTTGACAGTGTTTATCTGACAGATTACAAGTTGAGTCTGTACCAGGTGGCCCTGGCTCTCTCAGGTCAAATTTGATTTTCCCCTCTGGAGGTCTATCCTTATCAGTGTTATTCTGGAAAGAACCAGAAGTCCACAAAACCAAAGTGTCTGTCTTTGAAGAAACCATTTCATAAGGCCTATTTTGGTATAATCTTGTCAGAGGCTGTAGGAAGCTATAGGTACTGTCTCTGGTTTTGGAGTCTATTTGATCTACAACAGACCAGTTCCCTGTGGACTCTAGACTTTTTGAAATAGGATTTTCAAGATTGCTGATTTCAGTAGCGGTGACCATAGCACTACCTTGAGGCAGGTCCTCTGGGGATATACTACTGTTCGAAGCAGAAGTGGAGGGGACATCTGAGCTTTCTGTTCTGGAAAGGCTGTTGCTTTCCCCATTGGCCAATGAACTGCTACTCAGCTTAGTCTCGTGGGCCCCCTTTCCACCGCTGCTGTAGAAGATGTCATACAGGTCCTTAGCATTGGCTGTGGCTAAGCACGAATTTCGCTTTTCTAATTTTTTGGCCTGTTCACTGAATACACTTGAGAGGGGTGGTGGAGGCCGTACCAACATAGAGATTAGTGTCTGGTCCCAGTCACTCTCACTCACCCCAGGAGCTGTCTCATCAGAAGGAATTGCAGCTGGTTGTTCTGAAGCCATGAAGGCCACAGGCAACCCTGGGTTCAAAATGTTAGGACCTTGGAACCCAAACCTGAAGGTCTGAGATACTACCGAATTAGATTTTACAGGAGTTAAGACAACATTTGCTTGAGCAGGAGATGGGGCAGATAGCTGAGGTACAACCAGGGGTGGTGGAGGTGGGGGTGGAGGTGGTGGAGGTGGAGGTGGTGGCAGTGGAAGTAGAGCCAGCATTTGCTCAGGTACTTGGGATGGCTCATTCTTTTCAGTCAGTTCCACTTTTTCCTCTGGAGACCCTTTTAGAACCACCTCTTCTCCTCCAAAAGCTTTGGAGATGATATCTGGAGGCAAGAGAAGGTCTGCTGAAGACTCTTTAACCACTGGCAGAGGCTTGGGGGAGGCTCCAGAGGACTTGATGGACAGAAAGGTATTAAGAGGAGCAGGCTTGCTCACTGTGGCTGAGCCTGACTTGCGGAGGACTGTGGATGGGATGGGCAGGTTGGGTCGGATCTTAGTCTGTGTTGAAGTTGTAACCACAGGTGTCCAGGGACTGGTATGTGCAACGACAGTTTTTCCAGAAAGCTTGATTTTGATGGGCTTTGCCTTTCCGACTTCAGCTTTGCCTTCATCTCTGTCCTTGCTGGTTTCCACGGTGTCTTCCTTAGGGGCAACTGGGGTCACCACTGAACTTTTTTCTTCTTCTTTTTCTGGCTTCTTCCAACTGAACTTTCCAAAAGAAGATGCTATTGATGATTCCTTCTTTACTTCTTCTTTTACTTGAGGTTTGAGGCTAGCATTCTTTTTAATTTCACCTTTCTCAGGGGAATTCCCACCCTCAGAGAGTAGGTCCTCTAGTTCTCCAGAGGCTTTGTCATCTTCCTTTGCTTCTTTCACAATTTTTGCCTTTTTTTCTATCCTCTCCTCCTTTGGTTTCTCATTAAGTTTGCGTTTTAGCTCATTTTGTCTTCGTCGCTCTGTCTCTAGGACGACAGCCAAGCCAGCTTGGCGGTCCAGATTTCTTCGTTCTTCATACAATGGATTTTCTTCCACATATTTCTGGAAAGCGAAAATATAAAGGCTTAATAAGTTGTCAAACTGATATATAAGAGAAAATCTTGCCCCTTGCCATGGCTACAACTTATTTAAGAATAAATCACTGGAAAAATCTTTTCAAGAATTAGGACTGAGAACTTCCTAGTGTTAGATGGATGTGAAATGTTGGCCACTAATTCTGATACTGACGTGGTCAAAGGAATTAGTACAGAAAAGTGGGGAGTTCTATAGGGACTTCAAGACCAACCTTGTATTTTTCATTGTGCTGGTGACCCTTGACATGGTGTTCTCCAGAAATTGGATCCCCCAAAAATTCCTCACAAAGTTGGCAGTAAAACCCAGTGATAGGAATCAGAAACTCAGAGCCTAAAAGAAATAGAAAAGAGGAAGCAAGCCTTTTCCATCAAGGATGACAGAAACCAGAGGCAAATCCCATCACTATTTTGCAGTAAGATGACCATACCCACTTTGGAGTCAGAAGTGGCATTTAGATGAATCCCTAAGGTTTTACCTCTATGTAACTATTCTTTTTATGACTTGGGAACACTGCCTCTCCTGGTTAAAACAGTAGCACCCTATGCCAGATCCATTCCTTAAGGTCTAACATGTCCAAGCATCTTAGAAGAGGTTTAGAAACCATCCTCCTCAATAGTAAATTCACTTCATTACACGAGGAGAGCTCTCCTGTAGGTACTAAGTAAGTACTCCTGTAGGTACTAAGTAAGTACTCAGGGACCATCTCTACATGGAGCACTGACTACTTGTAAACAAAATTTTAAAGATATTCAACTTCTCAACTTACTTCTTAATAAAAACACTTAAAATGTATCTTAGTTGAATTAGATTTTAGTTGGAAAAACAGCGAGGGAGGAAGCTTACCTTTTGCAGGAACGGTTATCTTGTCAGTTCGCTTCCCAGTGTCTTGCTTAGCCTCACTCTGGGTCTTTGAAGCCCAAGGTCTGTTGTAGGGATCCAGTGTCTATTTGCAAGAGGCAGAGGTGCTCACACAACAGCACTAAAATCTCAATGACCCACTTTTCTCTCTTTTTCTTCCTAAGTATCAGACCAGGGAACCAGCAGTTCTTAGCTACCCACCCCCACCCACCAACTCTGCCAACTGTTTAAACGGAATCACCTGTGGAAAAGGTAAAAACACGTTAGCTCAAGTACTAAAAATGGATAAATAAAAATTCAGGTACTCAAGGAATCAAAAGAGAGAGAAGCCTCACTTACACTTGTATGGTGTTTAGTTATAGTAGGTCCCCTGAACTGAGCCCTGGGGATGGTATCTCCTTTGTTGTTAACTCTTGGCTCTTCGTTACGGGCTCCTGCCCTTTTGAGAATGTTTCATTTTCCAGCTTTGTAATGCAGATGGGAGCAGAGAGGTTGGAGGGAAATGAGGGTGATAGTAAAAACGACAGTGGTCAGGATACCTACCTGTGTGTGCTTCTTATTGTGCATATGGGTGAAGAAGTCAAACATGGTCCCACAGATGGTATTGCAGTCTTTGCACCAGTGATTGCCAGCATCATAATACTCATAAGCAGCAACAGGCTGATCAGACTGCTTAGCAGTGGATGGGAGGCTTTCAGTAGAACTAGGGCTCTTAATACAGGACTTTTCATTTGCTTTTGATTCCTAGAGAGAAAAACTACACTTATAAAAATTCAAGGCAGTCCAGATTTATCTACTCTCAAAAAAGCAGGTGGTCACGATCATACGAATCATGGCCACATGTCTAGTATATAATATAAAAATCTATGTAAGATAGGGAGAATCTTTTTTTTTTTTTTTGAACATGAAATGCTTTTTTATAGCATGTTTTACAAGAGGAGGGGGTAAGAGGGGTCAGGTGGTGAAAAAGTACAGAATCTTCTTGGCCTGTGCCTTGAAACATGTCATGGTCTATACGGTACACTGCCTTGAATTATGATCTACCTGCTGTTCTTCAGAAGATATGGTACACTGCTTGAGTTATGGTCTCCCTGCTATTCTTCAGAAGATATGGTACTCTGCTTTGAGTCTATCTGCAGTTGCCAAGCAGGATCTTGCAGTTGCCAAGCTTCAGGGGACATTGTGCAGGTGGGGAAAGGTAGGGGGTGAGGGTAAGGGCGAGGGTCCTGGCTTCTGGCATCTCCCCCTTCTCTGTTTAGAGAAGGCGTCTTATGATCAATCCCAACTATGTGAGTTTTGAATTTGGGTGTCTAATTATGGGGGGGGTCTTAGACAAGTTCACAACCCCAAAACATTGATGTGAGACGAGTCACATCGATGGTCGGAGGCTTTAGGCTGTCGACGATGGGCAACGTCAAGGGACCCCGAGGCGGGTGAAAGGAGGGTGAGAGCCCTGTCTTAGGCCATGTAGGCTGCACCCACTCCCAGCACCACGCACTCCTTTTCGGCTGCATTGGGTGGGCCCCTGGGAAGTGGACCTACAATAATCCCGTCATTGGGCTAACTCACAGCCATCCTAGTCCCTTGTAAATGTTCAAGTTACCAACCATTTGTCAGTTTGGGGTGATAGGGAGAATCTTAATAGAACCTATATTTAAAGACCAAGAAAATGAATTAGGCACTACAGTTCTCACATCAAGAATGCAACTACTGGGGTTGGAGAGATGGCTTTTAAGAGCACTGGCTGCTTTTGTAGAAGACTAGGGTTCAATTCCAGTAGTCATGTGGTGGCTCACAACTGCTTGTAACTCCTCTACTGGCCTCTGTGGACACTGTATGCATGTGGTGCACATACATACATGCAGGTAAAACTACATACACATAAAAAAAGAATTTTTAACCAAAAAAAATACATAGCTACTTACATATCCTTTAAATATATATTTTGAAGAATTTTAGAGATATTTTAGAAAAATTTCTCTAAAAGAATATCAAGATCATATGAGGTCAGTGAGATGATCTGATTAAGCTTAAGATGATGATCTGAGTTTAATTTCTAGAATCCATGTAAAGAGCTAGGTTTGGTGTCATACATAATATGTAATCCCAGCCCTCATAAGGTGAAATGGGAGGTAGAGAGAAGAGGCATGCCATGCTCATGGGCACCAGGTAGCCTGTAAATCAAAGCACAGCAGAAACATCAAGAGAGACCCTACCTCAAAAACAAAGTGGAAGGAGAGAAGAGACTCCTAAAACTGTCCTCTTATCACCTTGCACGTGCTATCACACACACACTCTCACACACACACACACACCCAAATAAATGTAACTATATATGTATATATACACACACATATATTATATATGTACATATACATACATTATATACACATACCTAAATATAATTATATATATATGTATAAAATGTATGTATATACACATATATATATATACACTGAAATAAATGTAGTTATATATAGGTATATAATATCTATTATATATATTATACACACACATATAAAATGTTTTTAAAGAGGATATTCAAGATTGTGGAAAGATCTGACTGCTTCAGAGAAAAGGAGCTGGAGAACAATGGTGGAAAAAGCTGGAGAACAGCCATGGGGAGGAGACATTTCACTATACCCTTTAGTAGATCCTGAATATACTACCTATGCAAACACTATGTTAAATTTAAAAATCAAACGATGACCAGAAAAGGAAACATAATGTAAAAGATAGTCAGCAAATTAAGAATATGAAGAAAATAATGAATAAGTCAAATCACTTTTTCTTTTGAGTCCTGGAAAGCTATTGTGTTGCACATGGATAAAGCAGACAGTATTTCCATGGAGTGATTGAAAGGAATAAGATCAAATATTCCTAAATTGCCTAAAAGTCACCAGTAGAAGTTAACACCTTTGAGTTAAGACTTCTATTTTTTTAGTGCATCGTGTGTGCCATGCCATGTGTTTGGAGATCAGAGGAGAACTGCTAGAGTCCGTTCTTGCCTTCTACCTTATTAAGACAAGATCTCTTTTGTTTCTGCTGTTATGATGTATTTACAGACAGGGTGGCCCTCTAGATTCCGGCTCATTCTTCTCTTTCTGCCCATCTCATCTCAGAAGTGCTGGATTTATAGACTCATGACACTGAATCGTACCTTTTATAGGCTCTGAGAACCGAACTGAAGTGATCCAGCTTCTATAAGTTCTACCTGCTGAGCCATCTCACACCAGCCTGAATTCTCTTTTAAAATGTAACTCCCGATAGTAAGCTATCAGTAATAAATGCTTCTATTTATGTGAACTAGTCACTAGGTTGGGAAGAGGCACTGAGGGAACGAGGACGTTGGTTAGATGAGTCACGGTGAACAGAGACAGAGAGGGATGCAGTGAGGCCTAGGTAAGGGTGCATACACCACAGTAACTAGCTGTGTGTGAAGACAGGACTGAGAACGTTGGAGCAGTGAGTGTGGTGGCACAAGCTTTAATTCCAGCACCTAGAGCTAAAGGGATGTCTGTGAGTTCAGGGCTAGCATGGTCTACATAGTGAGTCCCAGGTCAGCCAGAGCTATTTAGTGAGATCCTTTTCCAAAAACATATGTGAAAACCTCAAACAAACAAACACCAAAAAAACCCTCTGCAGCAGTCCATAGGGGGAAAATAACCGAAAAGTTGGTCATTACCTTGTTGTTAGAGGAAGAGTTTGAGGGTGACAACTCTTTTTCTGGGCTCTTAGATTTTTCTTTTTCAGGCTTCTCTGTAGACTCTTTACTGTCATTTGAAGATTTGGGGGATTTATCAAAGATGTCAATTCCCAAGATCTGAGCCACTTTGTCCAGTTCAGACTGCTTCTTTCCTGCTTCTTCTGTCTCTTTGTGTAGCTGTGCAATGTCCTTCACAATACCGTCCTGAAGCCGGCTCAGCTCCGTCAGGAGCGGGTCCTTGTGACCATCCTTCTCCCTTCGCTTCTTGCGCAGCATCTCCCCTGAGTGGTCAAGTGTTTACCAAAAGAAATCTAAGCAATGACAAACTAGGAGAATTCATTTTTTAAATTTATAAGTAGCAATCTATAGAGCTGTATGGTTACAAAATTATTTTCCACCAAAAACCTAAGAGCAAGTAATATTCTCTTTCCATATGGAGTGAACTTGAGAGACGTTTGGGTAAAGGTGAAAGGCAGGAGATCATATTCTCTTTTGTAAAATGACAGTCAGGTAAGGCTCTACAGGGAGGACCTCAGGGGCTCTGTAAACTCTCCCAGGTGACATAGGCAGGTTTGTATGTGTGTGTCTCCTACAAAGATTATTTGACTTTATCTAACTTAAGAACATTTTACCAGTTTCTGCAATGAGTTTATGCCTAATGTTGTTTCTTGTTTCAAACTGATTCATGGATCAACCCTTATGGAACAAAGTAAGTAAGCTTTTCATCTTAAGCAATACAGATTCTGACAGAAATAATTATCTTTTTATGTACTCTACTCTTTCATACTATTATCCAGTTGCAATATTTAGAAGCATTGTTGTTGTTTTTTCTTTTACTGCATATGCAAATTCTTAAAAGCACAGATGAAGAAACAGAAGAAATAGCAGCACTATCTGGAACCCCAGCACTTGGGACAGGACTATCAGGACTTCAAAGCCCTCCTGAGCTACACAGTGGATGTGTGGCTACTGTGGGCTACATGAGACCTTGTTTCGAAATACAAAACATAGAAACAACAATGCCAGGGCTGGAGAGATGATGGCTCAGCAGTTAAGAGCACTGACTGCTCTTCCAGAGGTCCTGAGTTTAATTCCCAGCAACCACATGGTGGCTCACAACCATCTGTAATGGGATCTGATACCCTCTTCTGGTGTGTCTGAAGACAGCTGTAGTGTATCTATATAAATAAAATAAATAATTAAAAAAAAAAAAAAGAAACAACAATGCCAGTCTGGTTTACAAATGGAGTTCCAGGACAGCCAGGGCTGTTACACAGAGAAACCCTGTCTCAAACAAACAAACAAACAAACAGAAAACACAAACAAAAGGAGGAGAGGGGAGAGGGTAACAGCATAGGAAGTAAGGTATCACAGCACACTGTAGGCTAAAGAGAAAGCTCTCCAAAGTGATGAGGGGACACAGAAAGGACATTACAGTCAACTCAACATGGTTCCCACCAGCTACATCTGAAAAAACTGAAGCATGGAAATAAATAATGACAAGGACAAATGATAGCCTACTATCACTGAATGAATATACACTCATACAAGTGACTAAACAAATTGGGGCAGGGGTTAGAAATTCCTCACTGAAGAAGAAACTGCACAACACAGAAGGAATAACAAAAATGGAAAAATCACTCAACAACCATCAATGCAAGTTTCTCAGGCTAGAAACATTAAAATGGTGGGAAGAAACTTTATGAGTGACTTTTACCACAGTCTCAAAGATTTCCCCTGAGAGACACTCCTGTCATGAACCTGGCATTCCTTTTGTCATAGTCATACAAAAAATGAATAAGCTAAAGTCAATCATTAACATCAGATAAACTAAAATTAAGAGATATTCTATAAAATACATGACCTTTTCTAAAATATCAAATTATGACTAGAAAGGCTCAGAAACTATTGTTATTAAAAGGTAAAGGATTAAAAGACTGACAACTGAATGTGATAAATAACCCTTCAATTTCTTTTTTTTTTTTAAAGGATAGTTATAAAACAATCAGCAAAATATAAATAAGATTGGTAGACTAGATAGTACAATTAATTTCCTAATTTAAAAAATCTTTTTGCAGCTAGGCATGGTGCTAGGCACACGCCTTGAATCCCAGTACTTGGGAGACAGAGGCAGGTAGATCTCTGTGAGTTTGAGGTCATCCTGGTCTACAAAGAGAGTTCCAAGACAGCCAGGGCTGATACAAAGAGAAATCTTGTCTCAACAACAACAACAACAACAAAAAACCCTAAACAAACTTTTTACATGTGTGTATGTGTGTGTGCATATTATTCACATGAGTGGAGATCAAAGGGCAACCTTGGGTTTTAGCCCTCATCTTCCAGTTTGCTTGAGATAGGGCCTCATCTGCTGCATACACCAGGCTTCTGGGGATTCTCTTGCTTCTTCCTCCCGTCTCCAGGTAGAAATGCTGAGATTATACATGTATGCTACTGGATCTAACTTTCTGTGGGTTCTGAGAACCTAAACTCAGACCCTCATACTTACTTTAGCCCTTAGCCCTAATTCTCTAGTTTAGATTAGTGTATTGCATACTTCAATTCTTGTTTGGAAATACATACTGAAGTTCTCAAGGGTATCATATCTACAACTTACTCTAAAGGAGTTCAGGAAAAATTACACACTTAGTGCCAGACATGGTACCCCAGCATTTGGGAGGCAGAAACAGGAGACTCCCTAAGTTCGAAGACAGCCTGGTCTACAAAGTGAGTTCCAGGACAGCCAGGGCTACACAGAAAAACCCAGTCTCATAAACAAAAGCAACAACAACAAATTACATACTCAAATACAAAGAGAGGAAGAGAGGGGCAGAGAAAGAGTAAGAACAGAAAATTTTAATAATTTGAGAGGACTACCCGAGTATTCTTTGCATGATTAGTACAACTTTTCTCTAGGTTTGTTTTCACTGATTCTGTCTAAGTACTAAAACCTCTCCACTTGAATCTACTACTCAACAAAGCAGCCATACAAATGAGTTGTCTGGTACCTTGTTGTTTATGGAGCCGCTCCAACTCAGTCCTAAGATAAAACATTTTCTTTTGCCGGGCTTCCTGTTCAGTTTTCAGTTTTTCTCTCTCTTCAATAACCTACAGAGTACAAAATGGAAGGAGTGTGATCTAAAGTTCCCAAAAAGGGCGGAAGGGTGAGGAGTCAGAGAGAGATAAGCTATACCTGCGTTAGACTATAAGATCACATGACTAAACGTCAAGATCATAGAGTTAAGACATTACGAACAGGACTCTATCATTGTCAGCTAGTTTTATTCCCTTTGAAAGTTAACTACAGCCCACATCTATGGGACCGTCTAATCTGATATCCTTGTGACTACCAAAACCATACAACATATACTTAGCAGCCGGGCAGTGGTGGCGCACGCCTTTAATCCCAGCACTTGGGAGGCAGAGGCAGGCGGATTTCTGAGTTCGAGAGTTTGAGGCTAGCCTGGTCTACAGAGTGAGTTCCAGGACAGCCAGGGCTACACAGAGAAACCCTGTCTTGAAAAACCAAAAAAAAAAAAAAATATATATACTTAGCAGACCAGAAGTTTTCATCAGTTCAAATGCTAAGAAGCCAGCCAGTGGTGGCACACACCTTTAATCCCAGCACTTGGGAAGAAGAGGCAGGTGATCTCTGTGGGTTTCAGGCCAGCCTGGTCTATAAAGCAAGTTCTAGGATAGTCAGGGCTGTTACAAAACAAAGCAAAAACAAAAATAAAAATAAAAACACACACCTTATGTATCTACATCCACAGTGGAACCTGGTACCTGTGTTCCTGGGCCATGACACTCACTCCAGTTAAAAAACAAATTATTCCCTTTGAAAATTGTGTTTTTGTGTTGACTGGAGTCCCTCAGCTTCCAACATCTTCCTTTTCTACCTAGCTAGCACTTATGCTTGAATCTTAGACTTAAAGCCCAGTGTAGTGGCATGCTCCTCTAAATCCTAGCACTCAGGAGGCTTTTGCAAAAGGACTGCTGTAAGTTCAAGGTCAGCTTGGTCTATATAATAAGCTCTAGGAAAGCTAGGGACACAGAGTAAGACCTAGCCTCAAAACAAAACACCTTCACCCAATGTTCAAATGCCTGCGCAAAGAAGCTTTGTAGTCAAAGTGACATTTTATTCAAATACAAGTTCAAAACCAGAATTTAATCCTCTTCTTCAGAACTATACTACTAAAAAAGGTTTCAAGCAGAAAGTACCTACAGCCACTGACAGCACTGTTGGATAGACTCTGAACCCAGGTGGAAACATAAAGGACTGAAATGTGGATCTGAGTGACTTGTATTAGCTGTATTATATAGTTCATGTTAGTTAAACGTCACAACATTTTCTCTTATTTCACAGTGGAAAAAGTGATCAACTCTCTTGGGGCTAGAGAGGCTCAGCAGTTCCGAGCAGGCACTGCTCTAGTAGAGGACCTGAGGTCATGTCCTAACACCCACATCAGGTGGCTCACAGCTGCCTGTAACTGTAGTTCCAGGGCATCCCACATTCTCTTCTGGACTTGTTGGGCAGCTGTCCACATGTGCACAAGTTTATATACAGACAGGAACATATATACATACAAAATTAAAAATAAGTCTTGGGGCTAGAAAGGTGACACAGTGGTTAAAAACACTGACTGTTCTAGAAAACCTGTGTTCTGTCTATTCATAGCACCTACATAGTGGGTCACAACTGCTTATAACTCTACAGTCCAGAGGCTCTGATGCCCTCTTCTGGTCTCTAAATACCAGGCACAAATATAGTGTACAGACATATATACAGATAAACATACATATAAAATAAATAAATTCTTAAATTAAAACTAAAAGGAATTTTTAAAATAAAACCAAGGTCACACAAGTCAGAGTAAATTTAAAATACAGATACAGATTATGAATGGTGGCATACACATTTCCCAGAACCCAGGAGTCAGAATCAGGTAGGTCCTTTGAGTTAGAGGTTAGTCTAGTCTACATAGAGAGTTCTAGGCCAGCCAGGAATATATAGCAAGACCCTGGTCTCAAAATAAACAAACAAAAAACAGATATAGCTGTCCTAAATTTTATGATCTTTTAACTATGTTACTACCAGCTAACGGAAAAAAAAAAGCAAATATGGCTTGTCTTTAATAGGCAAATGAGAAAAGCCATGTATTATCAGCCCTGATTTAGTGTAAGCTCTTAAAGAGAAAGTGCTCACTGTTGGAGAGAGGGCTCAGCAGTTAAGAGCACTGGCTGCTCTTCCTGAGGTCCTGAGCTCAATTCCCAGCAATCACATGGTGGCTCATGAGCATCTACAATGAGATCTGATGCCCTCTGCTGGGACATAAGCAACCGTGCAGACAGAAATACACATCTATGCTTACATAAATAAATCCAAAGAAAAAGAATTTAGAGTGTTACCCTCACACCAATTTTTCAAGCTTACCTTTAATCCCAGCACTTGGGAAGCAGAGGCAGGCAGATCCTGTGAGTTCAAGGCCAGCCTAGTCTACAGAGTAAATTCCAGGACTAGGACTACACAGAGAAACCTTATGGGGGGAGGGGGAACACTCAGTCTCTAAACTTTTTTTTCCTTAAAGTTTTGTCTTCATTGAAAGTTAAGACTGTTAATGAAACTTAAGGCTGAAGTTCAAAATATTTGAATACCATTGAAAATTAAAATGTTTTTGTCTTCCAAGAATTAAATTTCTTTAAAATGGATAAAAAAGACTGTAAGGTACTTTAAGGTTCGAAGTTTCTACCATCAGTATCTTCAGACCATTCGTGAAAGAAAAATAAACAAAAAGGCTAGCCATCACAGCAGGACCTAATGATCAGATTTTTTGTTTGGCTCTGACAAAACATGAGGAGCTCACAGGAGCAATGACATACATTACTTAGATAACAATGCAAACCACCAAAAAATAAACACCTTACAAATGTTCACCCCTCTCTTATAAAATAGCAAACTAAAACATGAGATGCCCAGAGCTGATATTCACCTTCTGCTTCTGGGAGGCACGGTTCTTCTCATCAGAGATCTTCTTTGGATTATATCTTATGAGTGATGGAATGGACACCCGAACAGGAATCCGTTTCACAGAAATCGACCCTAGAACTGGTATTTCTTGTTTAGGCTTCGTAGGAGTCACAGTGGGGATCACCCGGAGATTGGGCCGACTACTCCGAGTAGCTTGTCTGGTTGCTGGCATTAGCCTGTGTGGGTCAGATGAAGGCTGGCCTGGTGGCTGAGCGGCAGGATACAGAGGCCACCTTGAGGCTGCATATGCCATGTAGTGTCTGTAAGCATCAAAGGAGGCAGAGGGGATGACAGATCCCTGGTAACTTGGAGGTATCTGAGCTGCAGCAAACTGAGAAGCCCTTGGTATATGAAACTGAGATAAAGCAGCAGAGTGAGACAGTCTAATTGGGGTAGATGGGGCTGATGGCAACATGCACCGAACAGCAACCGACGACTGAAACCCACTGCCAACTACCTCTGGTCCTGAACCATGACTCACTGGATGGTCAGACTTTAGGAATGGAGGGCTATTTTTTGTGTGCAGGTAAGGATCCACCGGGGAAGCTGGGTGTGGATGAGAGCCTTCTGGGGACTGAGTATTTTGATGTGCCTCCCTACTCTCTGGTCTATGAGGATCTGATGAGCGCCAATCAGTTGTGAAACTGTGGTCAACTGAGGAACATCGGTCAGCTGAAAAGTGTCGGTCAGCAGACAAGTGTCGGTCAGCTGACGAACGTCGATCAGCTAAGGGGCGTGATGATGGCTTTTTGCCATGAAGTCTCTCCTGGGTGCGTGCAGCCAATTTACCAATTTCTGCTACTCCAATATCCAGCCCTATGGTCTTAAGCAAGTCATGAATTTTGGCATATTCTGGATTGCTTTCTTCTAGTGATTCTAGCTTTACGGCTGGAGTTGAGGGCAGAGAGTTTGCCTTCTGTCTCGTACCTGTACTCTTAGGGTCCTCCAGGGACTTAGGTGGAGATTCTGATTTTATATCCTCCTCTTCATCCCCATAGAGAAATTTCTCTTCATCTTCAATATCAGGGAAGCTACGTCTTCTTTTTTCCTGTGTACTGGTAGGATCAGCCAACATGCTCAGAATTCGAGAAAAGCCACTGCCATCCTGGCTAGCTCTCTCATGGGGCAGTAAGAAGTCTGTCTGTTGCTCAAGTCCCTCAGCCTTCAAATCCAATTTTTCCTTAAAGCACAGAAAACTGTCAAATTTTTCACTGTTGTCTTTAGGTATCTCATGGAGGGGACCCCACTGGTATAGGTTACTCTGGGGTTCCTTCAGGTCAGCCTCCACTGTAGTCCTCTTGTTTTCAATCTCTGAAGTAAAAGCAGCAATAGCACCACTTAGTGGAAGAGGTGAATGTTCAGAATAAAGAGGGCGGTCCTCACTGGAGCTGGTACCACTAGAAAAGCTCTCAAGCTGCAAATACAAACATGCTCATTTAGCATTTAGAGGAATCATAGAGCACTAGCTACTGAGATAAACATTTTTTGAATCGGGGAGATATGTATAGACAAAAAGAGAAGTGATATTAGCTAAGTTCAAAAAACAAGTCCTCTCTTCAATGGTCTCTGTTAGAGAAGGAGAAAGAGGAACTCAGTAACTGAGTGGTCTTTACCCATGTGCTTTTTACCTTATTAAGGAATTTGAATTCAAAAGGATTTTAGACATTTTCCCTAGCTTTTTTTCCTTTTATTTTTTGTTTTAAGAATTGTATTAATTATTGTTGTGGTGGTTGTGGGAGTGAGAGGTGTCTGACAGGAGTACGATGTGTGAGAGGGGAGGGGAAGGTGTGTGAACACATGGACACACATGACCAGTGTATGTGTGGGTGAGGGAAGGGAAGGGGAGGGGAGGGGAAGGGAGAGGTAGGTGAATGTGCAGACACACAGATGAGCACTGTATATGTGTGACTTTTCAGGAGTTAGGTTCTGGGAATCGAACTCCTGTCATCGGGTCTGCCCCAGCCCGGTTGCTGAGGGTCTGACTATGTGGCTCCACTGACCTTTACTCAGTGTGCTCTAACAGGCCTTGACTCCTCTTGTCCTAGTCCCTCCGGACATACCATCCCATCCAACTTGTTTTCCTATCAACTGATGACCAAAAGAAAAACCACACAAGTCAGACTACTCTGGAGACACGAGACTCTAGAACGCTAACTAACCGGCCTCCTTCTGCCTCTCTAAGTGCTTCAGTATTTGCTCAGAAGCCTTTAGTCAAATCAGTACGCTTGCCTGGCCGTCTCTTCATAGGAAGGAAAAAGAGTGTCAAGACCAGGAATATCATGATTTCTCTAAAATGCACACAGGAGGTTGATGGTCTGAAGACAGACTCATTTCATTTCTAGTCTAATGTCCTTCAACTCATAAGCTGTCTTCTTCTAAAGAGATGGAAAAAAATCAGGATTATTTTCTCCTTTTGCCCTCAAGCTTTGTTTCCAAGAAATTCACATTCAAAGATTGCTATAGATCTATTCAACTTAAAGAGGGAAAAAAATCAAGGCGGATACTCTCCAAAATGTATTTTAAAAGCAATCTGGCAACAGAAGTCCTAGTTGATGCACCATGAGCCTACAGTTTAGTCTGAGAACCGCCGTTAGGCCTATCAGTGTTAGTACAGCAATGCTACACAGACTACCAACAGACCTGCAAGGAAGGCTTCACGTCCACTTCGATTCGTTTCTTCAGAATGGACTTCTTGGGCATCACAGGTATTTCCTCAGGCCGTTGCAAAGAATATCCAGGCTCTGATGGTGTTAGGACACCTGACAACCCAGGGATGGAACAGCCAGTCTGATCATTATCAACACCCACCAGCTCTTGACTCAAGTTCCTACTTTGCTCCTCCTCCTCTCGCTTGCGCCTGGCAAGGTCCAGTTCTCGAAACTCAGGGTCTAGAAACCTAGGGGTTGGGCTGCTTCTTCGCTGTCGATAGTTCCGAGTCCCAGACATAAGACTTGAGTGGTCCCCTCCAGTGCTGTGTGCCTTCTCGGTGTCATCATAGCGAGGCCTCTTGGCCTCCCGGCTTCTTTCCTCAGACCGTGTACAATAGGAGGAGCTTTTAAGTTTGTCTCTATTACGTTCTGTCCCCCTCAACAGTTCATCATGACAACTGCTTTGAGGACTATACTCAGATCGATGCAGAAAAGTTTCTCTTGTTCGGTAATCCTCATCAAGTTGTCCCAAGAAGGGACTATGTGGCCCTTCCTCCCGAGAAATGTATCGTTCAAGTCCCCGAGAGCACTGGGAGCTTCGAGCGAAGACAGAATCATCAGTCAGGTCATCCCTGAGGAAAGACACAATCGACACTGAATATACTGAACTTGGAGAAATGCCACACAATGCTAAGATAATATAATTTAGGAAGTGGGCCATAGAATTCTTAAAGCAAAAGTAAATAATTATGAAATCCAAAAAAAGATTATACATGGAATGTTTGCTCTCCCTTTCTCAGGGACAGGAAATGCCACAAGCAGCTTTAGACTCTAATCAAGAGGTGCTACTACTAGTACATCTAACAGAATTCTTAGGCTAATTACTTTTAAATTAGTCTGAGGACACAGAATACCACACACACTAGAGTTCAGGAGATACAAAACCATCACAAAGAGGCTAGAAAAACGATTCACCAGCTAAGAGTGCATACTATCTTCTACAAGACTCAAGTTTAGCTCCAGGACCCATGTTCAATGGCTTACTCCAATTTTAGGAGATTGGACAGCCTCTTCAGAATATGAGGATGTTTGCATTCACATGAACATACTCACACAGAAACACATATACACACATAACTGAAAAGTAAAAATAAACCTTAAAAAAAATCACAGAGAGTCCTAATTGATACTTGACTTGCTAGAGCAGATAGAGGAGCCTACACCTGTAATCCCAGCACCAGGGAGGCAGGTGGATCTGAGTTACATGGCTACAAACTGAAACACTTGTCTTTGAAAAACAAAAAAACCAAACAGACTGGAAAGACAGCTCATTGGTTAAAAGCACTGGATGTTCTTCTAGAGGACCTGGGGACATGGGTTTGGTTCACAGCACCCATGTGGCGGTTCACAATCTTCTATCTGTCACTTCAATTTAAGGGGATCCAACGCCTTCTTCCAGGCTGCTCCTCAGACACCATGCATGCCCGCAGTACATAGACACACACTCATACACATAAATGTAAAATTTAAAAGCAGTAACAAAAAAACCTGACTAGCTAAATTCAAGCTCTTTGTCAGGACTAGCAGCCCCGGCATTACCTGGGAATGTATTAAACACTAGTCATTTTAAGCAGACATGATGTCGAGCATCTGTAATACTAGTGAGGGTACTGAGTTAGTTCAGAGCCAATCTGGACTCTAGCGACTTTTGAGGACAGACTGGCTAGAGGACACTAACTCAAAAACAAAACAGAAGAACAAAAAAGAAATACAGATTCTTAGGCTCTATCCCAGGCCTACTGGACTAGAGTTTGAACTTTAATGAGATTTCCAGGTGATTTGTATGACTTTAAAGTTTGAGAAACAACATTTAAGACAATGACTTTCAAGCTTTATTCCATGGTTTAGGGTTGTTTCTTTTTCTTTCTTTTTTTTAAAGATTTATTTATTCATGTATATGAGTACACCGTTACTGTCTTCAGACACAGCAGAAGAGTTAATCAGATCCATTACAGATGGTTGTGAGCCACTGTGTGGTTGATGGAAAACTGAACTCTAGAAGAGCAGCAGCCAGTGCTCTCACCTCTGAGCCAACTCTCCAGCCCTAGGGTTGTTTCTTAATCTGTTTAGCTTTCCTTAGCTGTGCAGGGGATAGAATCTGAGCCTCCACACCTAACAGGTAAGTACTTGTCACTGAGCATCTGTATTTCCAGCCTACAGAGATTCTACAAAGCACACAGGAACTTCCTAAAGGAAGATGGTAGGAAAGCAAAGAGGCCCTAAACTCCCCACTCATCTCAGTCAGACCCGTCAGAACTTCATGTCTACACACTCAAGCCTGACCTATTTCTCCTGGGGAAAAAGTTTCATTATAAGAATAACTAAGAAATGTTTGATCACGTTCCTTCCTGCCTTGCCTGGATTACTATAGGACTCAGAAATAAGTGATGTTCTGGCTCACTGTGTATTTTTATTGTTCAGAAATACAAAGGTCTCAGACCTTTGCAGCATAAAAATCAAAATTCAGGTTGAGGTAGTTTTCTTTCTAGCCCAGAGGCAGATAAAAAAATTAGCCATCTGGCAGCACTATGGCCACAGAGCTTCTAAGACCTCAACCGCGAGGATTCTGATATAAATTGTAGATAGAAATAAAGGTCCTCTAGGATTTTTAGTTCTGTTTTCCAAGACAGGGTTTCTCTGTGTAGCCTTTGCTGTCAAAGAGCTAGCTTTGTAGAACAGGCTAGCCTCAAACTCATAAGAGATCTGCCTGCCTGTCTCTCAAGTGATAAGATTAACTATGTATGCCACCACTGCCCAGCTACTCTAGGATTTTTTGAAACTGCATTAAAATTTGTATGTGTACATGTCTGTATGTATTTGGGCATATGTGTTCTGTGGCACATGTGTGGAGGTCAGAGGACAATCTGTGGAAGCTGGTTTTCTCCTTCTACTGTACGCATTCTAAGTAGCTCAGGTCTTCAGGCTTACTGGTAAGTGCTTTTACTCTGTTCAGCTGTCTTGCTGGCCAGGGGATCTTCTAGAATTTTAGAAATCTTATTTCATCTAGGAAGGGAGGGAGGGAGGGAGGGAGGGAAGGAGGGAGGGAAAAAGAAACCAGGTCATCTCAGAAGTTAGGAAGCTGAGGCAAGATTATCACCATAAGTTTGAGATCAGACTGGATAGAATGAGTTCCAGGCCAGACTGAGTTTTAAGGTGGAATCCAGTCTAAATTAAATTAAATTAAATTAAAAATAAAGTAAAATAAAATAAGATCTGAGACTGGAGAGATGGCTCAGTGGTTAAGAACACTAACTGCTCTTCTAGAGGACATGGGCTCAATTCCCAGCAACCGAGTAGCAGCTCACAACTACCTATAACACCAATTTCAGGGGATCTGACACCCTCACACAGATATAGATGAAGGAAAAACATCAATGCATACAAACAAAAAGTAAGTTAAACATAAAAAAAAGTTATTAAAAAATCCAGAATGAATTACCATCCAGAGAAAATTATTAATAACTGTTTTTTAAATTTTAAAAAGATTGATTTTAATTTGTTTATTTATGTGGATTCATGTGTTCTACTACCCCCAGTTAGGCAGAATTTTTGGTCCTCTGCAGCTGGAGCTATAGGTATGGAGAGCTGGAAACCTATCCAGGTCCTCTAAAAGATCAGTGTAGGTTCTTAGCCGCAGCTGCCCAATGTTATTGTTTCTAATAACTTTTTCTGTTTCTAAAAATGACCTTTTAAAAATATTTAAAATGTTTATGTGCATAGGTGCTTTGTCTTCAAGTATGTCTGTGCACCAAATGCAAGCATGGTGCCACTGGAGGCCAGAAGAGGACATCAGATGCCCTGGAACAGATAGTTGTAAGCTGCCATGTAGGTGCTGGGAATCAAACCTGGGTTCTCTAGAAGAAAAGCCAGTGCACTCCCCCTCTTTTTTAAAAGATTTATTTATTTTATATATATGAATACACTGTAGCTGTCATCAGACACACCAGAAGAGGGCATTTGATCCCATTACAGATGGTTATAAGCTACCATGTGGTTGCTGGGAATTAAACTCAGGACTTCTGGGAGAAGAGTCAGTGCTCTTAACCACTGAACCATCTCTTTAGCCGCATAGAAATTACTTTTTAAAAGAAAAATGGATAATTTTGAGGTTTTAATATATTATGAAACATAATAAACTAAGAATGACTCTGACATCAAACACCACTAAAATAAAAATTTTACTCTATCAATTATAAAGACACCTATTTCCAGGGAGATATGCTTATGAGTTAACTATCACCAAACCACCAACCAACAAATCTCATATCAGTGCAGGGGAAAGACCCATACACTATGTGTGTAGTAGCAAGGTCACCTATGTTCTACTCCTCAGTAGGACTAGGACGTATCGCCACCAAAAGAAACATTAACCCAAGATCTAATATACTACCAGTTACCAAGAAGCTAAGCTAAGATGGGCCTCATGAAAGCCTCGGTACAGACTCAGTAAGTCCAACAAAAGGGAATATAATAGTAGACACAAGTTAGAAAAAATGCAGAAGTTATCATGTAAATATAGTCCAGAATCAGACTGCTTATTAGAAATTCAATCCCTTTTCTTAAGGACTCCCAGGGGTTAAAAGAGAACTGGCTGTCATAAGGGACAGCTCTGGAGCTAACGGGATGGTACTGGCTGTCATAGGGACAGCTCTGGAGCTGACGAGAAGGTCCGATGAACACATGCTATTTTCCAGAGGATCAGGGTTTAGTCTCCTACACAGAAGCTCACAACCATCTGAAACTCCAGTTGTAAGAGCATCCAAAATGGACCCTGGACATGCAAGTGGTATATAAATATACCACTTATATATACACACACACAGTCACATTCAAGACACACAGAATTTTAAATTTAAAAAAAAAATGAGTACTAAAAAGAATCACAATTGCCAGTCAGTTGTGGCATACAGCTTTATTTAATCTCGGCACTATGGAGGCAGAGGCAGGCAGATCTGTAAATTTGAGACCAGACTGGTCTACAGAGCTAGTTCTGTTCAACAGAAAAACCCTGTCATGAAAAAACAAAAACAAACAAGCAAACAAAAAGTTCACAATTGCCTTTAGCCAGCAATAGACACTGTAAAAGCTTTGGCTAAGCTGGGCATGGTGGCACACAACTTTAATTCCAACAATCAGAAGGCAGAAGTAGGAGGATCTAAATGAGTTCTAGGCCAGCCTGAACTACATAGTAAGTTCCAAGACATCCAGGACTAGATAGTGAGATTGTCTGCAAACAACAGCAGGTGCAGCCTTGGCTAAAGACCAATTGGTTTAGTTTTATTCTGGTTTTAGTTTTTTGAGACTGGGTTTCCCTGTGTAGCTTTGGCTGTCCTGGAGCTCACTCTGTAGACCAGGCTGGCCTTGAACTCAGAAGTCTCCTACCTCTGCCTCCCAAGTGCCATGATTAAAGGTGTGAGTCACTACTACCAAGCTGACTCTTACTGCACATTTAAAATCATTCAGGAGTGCAAGCTGATAGGAGTTTATGTAAAAACAAGAGGGTTTTGCTGGTCAGTGGTGGCATGCACCGTATTCGACTCAGGAGCACTTGGAGGCAGAGGCAGGCAGACTGCTATAAGTTGAGGCTAGCCTGGGCTACTGATCAAGTTCCAAGACAGCCAAGGCTACTTGAAAAAACAAGTTAGCTGTGGGTAACAGGGAATATGAGGGCTCACTGTACTTTATTCGCTATTTTTAAAAATTATTTTTATTAGCATACATTAGTTGTATAAAGTAATACATTATGACATTTCCTATATGCATAATGTACTTTGATTATATTTCCCCCATTGTCCCTTTTTATCCCTTTCACCTTTCCTACTGATCCTTTCCTAGTACCAAATACTATTCTATGTTTTGTGCCTGTTTACATATTTCCATTAAAGAAATTTTAAATGTAAGGCTAGAGGTATAGCTCAATGATAGAGTATTTGCCTAGCACATGCAGGCATTGAGGTTAGTTTTGTAGTATCTGGGGATACCACAAAAGTAAAATAAAATATCTGTCTATAGCAGTGATTCTCAACCTATAGTTGCAATCCCTTTAGAGGTTGAATGACCCTTTCATAGGGGTTGAAAATCTTGTATATCAGATATTTACATTAAAATCTTAACAGTAGCAAAATTACAATTATGAAGTAGCAACAAAAATAATTCTATGGTTGGGGGTCACCACATGAGGAACTGTATTAAAAAGGTTGCAGCATTATGAAGAGTGAGAACCACAAAGAAGCTTGTACAACAACATTCACAGTAGAATTATGTATGACAACTGAAAGAAAAGACAACCCAATGATAGTCACCCATTTACTAATAATGAATGAACAGAATTTGGCATATGTGTACAACGCACTATTACTGGCAATAAAAAGAAACACCATAGATATAATGAACCTTAGAATATGTGAAAGACAGTCACAAAGAACCATACATTATACGAATAGCCAAATTCATGAAGTAGAAAGTAACGTAAAGATTGCCTGGAATAGACGTGGGTTAAGGGGAGTAAAGGTTAAGTGTATAAGGAGGCCTCCAGACACAATGAAAATGCACTATAGTGTACTGTACTGAGAGATACACAGCTCTGTGAATATGTGTCTTACTGTCCAAGTGTCTTAAAATTTTTCACTCAACTTGTTCTTTTAGAATAAGTTTTAGAATAAGTTTCAGTCCTCTAAAAGGTTGGTAAGGTAAGACCACAATCTTGATAATTTGGTGTGCTGGCTACTTTTCTGTTAACTTGACACAAGCTACAATCATGAGTGGAGGGAATCTCAACTAAGAAAATGTCTCCATAATATTATGTTATAGGCAAGCATGTGGAGCATTTTCTTAATTGGTAATTGATGGGGAAGGGCCTAGCCCATTGCAGGTGGTGCTGGTGGTCCTAGCAAAGCAGAAAAAGCAAGCCAGTAAGTAATGTCCTTCCATGGCCTCTGAATCAGGTCCTGCCTCCAGTTACCTGTCCTGTTTGAGTTCCTGTCCTGACTGCCTTCAGTGATGGACTACAATGTCGAAAGGTAAGCCACATCCTTTCCTTCCCAATTTTGCTCTTGGTCATGGTGTCTCATCATAACAACAGAAATCCTAAGTCACTTGGCTGTTACCTAAAGACCTAGTAACGAGACTTGTTAGATTCGATAAAAGAGAAAAAACTTGGGGTGAGGGTCTCGAGAAAAAAATTAACATGGTCTATTAGAAATAAAGATTTTATTTTAAAAAGTGTGTGTGTGTTCGTGTGTGTGTGTGTGTGTGTGTGTGTTTCTGTGTCTGTATCTGTACATAGCTATGTACACTTGAGTACAAGTGGCCTTGTAGGCCAAAAGTGGACAGTGGATTCCTTGGCACTGGAGTTACAAGTCTGCAGCTGGTTGTGAGTTGTCAGACCTAGGTTCTAGAAACTAAACTCCTGTCCTTTGCAAGAGCAGTAAGTGGTAGCTGAAGACTAGACCCACCATCAGGAAACATACTGAATATGTTTGTAATGGCTCAACAACCTGATAATTCATACAAAAAGCAATCACAGCCTGACAGTATGGTGCACTCTGATCTGAGTTTGAGGTCAGCCTGGTCTATAGAGTTCCAGGATAGCTAAGGCTACACAGAAAACTCCTACGTGAAACAAACAAACAAGCAAGCAAACAAACAAGTAACCACAAACGTGCAGGTGATAAAAACATAAAAGCCAGCCCCACAGCTCCCATGTGGACTCTCATCTCACTTCCTCTAAAACACAGGAGTCTGGAAACATTACAGTTCTAAACACTTTATGAGAAAAATCAACTTTTTATAACTTAAACAGAGAGTTGGTTATCAGAAGCATATATGCATAATAAAGAGGAAACGCCAGTCTAGATACCACAAAACCCAGCAAGGAAGGAAGAGACTCACACCCTGTACCACCACCCCAGTCCACCTACTCAATCATCTCTAAAATAGAAGCAGAGGAAGGGCAAGGACTGTTGACTCAATCAGCGACCCTGTCAGAGAGCTCCAAGCTCCAGCTTCAGAAGCTTCAGTCTATCGACAGAAGACCGTCCTCCACTGCATCCGTAGCCATGGAGCTTACATCAGCACCCCATCCTCAGACTTCCAGGCCCCTGTCCCAGTGTGCCTGCCTATACACTGTACAGTACCCAACACTCCCTGTAATAAACAGTGTTTCCTTCATTAATGACTATGAGTCATTTATGAAAACCCCCATGTGCTCGACAGAGACTATGGCAGACATGCTCTAAGACGGAGAACAGGCTGCCCTGCACTCCCATCCATACCCTTTTCCTTCTGTGAGGCAATAAGGTTACTTAATCTTCATATGTAACTTTCAGTAATTGAGGTCCACGTTCAACACTGGATAGCTTATTTACTTTTCCTCAGCACTTATTTACTTTTACTCAGAACTGTAAGCAGTAATCACACTTAAAATTGTAAAGATCTCTAACTTTCTATTACTGCTTCATACATTTAATATACACACATGCATTATTTACTTAAAAGCTTTTAGTGTCTATATTCTGGCCTGAATAAACTAAAAAAAAGAATCATTAGAAACTAATTTTGTAGAAGGATGTTAGAGTCATTCTTGTAATCTCAGCACTCAGGATGCAGAGGCAGGAAGATTTTTGTGAGTTCCAGGTCAGCCAGCCAGAGCTACATAACTGCCACATACCCCTCAAAAAAGCCAAGTAGACTACCACAGGCCTTTAATCCCAGCACTGGGAAGCAGAGGCAGAACCAGGACTATACAGTAAAATTATCTCAAATAATCCTCCATCAGTAAGAAAACTTCTAATATCGTATATGGTGGCCCATGCCTTTAATTCCAGCACTCAGGAAGCAGAAGCAAGAGGATCTCTTGAGTACAAGGCCAGTCTAGTTCACAGACCGAGCTCCAAGATACACAGGGATACAGGGAAACCCTCTCTTAAAAAGAAAAAAAAAAA
Source organism: Grammomys surdaster (assembly GCF_004785775.1). Lineage (NCBI taxonomy): Eukaryota > Metazoa > Chordata > Mammalia > Rodentia > Muridae > Grammomys > Grammomys surdaster. The sequence goes on from NW_021604617.1 coordinate 9,035,453, forward strand.
AAAGAGGAGGAGGAAGAGAAGAAGAGGAGGAAGAGGAAGAAAGCAAGCAAGTTAAAAAAAAAAAAGACTTCCCATTTTGTCCAAAACCTTCATTGTATAAGGGGCTATTCTTAGATTTTAATCCAATGTTTGATTATGTCCCCTTAGCTTCTCTTTCTATTTGTACGATGATGTTCTTTTTCTGGCACATGTTTCATTCAGAAACAGAATCTTTATCAACATACTCTTCCCACTCAGCAAGCCTTTTCCAGTGCTCTATCTTCTACTGGACAAACAGACACTGGATGACTTCAGTGCTAGCACCAACTTTCAAACACATCCCTTAGAAAACAGCAATACTTCTGCCTTCCAGAACTAGTATAGTGCACCTGTCATAGCTGAGGCCTACCTGTCCATGTCCTCCAGACCATCCACTGGAGATCCCAGCCGGTCACTGAGCCGCCGTCGCTCCGGTGTGCTAACACAGAAGTGGTCATTGCCAACTGTGATCCTTAGACTCTGCTCCAAAGAAGAATCAGAACACAGACCAGGAGAACGTCTCTACAAAAAGTTAGAACAAAAACAAAAAAACATATGGTAGTTAACATGAATGCATCTCTATGCCCCCAAATGTTCTCCCTACTTATAAAATTGCTGACTATCAAGGTAAGGAACCACGCTACAATAAAAAAGAATTTTAGAAGTTTCCTTAGAGGAAACAAATTCTTTTCAGACAGAGTTTCTCTGTTTAGGCCTGGCTGTCCTAGAATTCACTCTACTGTAGACCAGGCTAGCCTCAAACTCAGATCCATCTGCCTCTGCTTCCTGAGTGCTGGGATTAAAGGCGTGCGCCACTACCACACAGAGGTAAGAGTGATATTCTCCACTTGTTGCTAAAAATTGTTCACTGTGTTACAAAGACTACACAGAAGGATTCTGTTTCAAAAAAACCAAGACCTCTTATTCTTAGGGAACATGGGAATAGCCAAATAAAAATCCCTGCTCCCAGGACCTATATATGTCTAACTAAAAGAGGAGCCAATTAAGTTTTAAGTATTTCAGAAGGTATCAATAAGTTGCACAGTCACTAAAAAGAAACAAAACAAACAAAAAAAAACTTTAAAAGACAAGGAAAAGGAGGAGTCACTGGAGACAGGATGGCTAAAGGCAGCGTTTCTGGGATGCTGCCACTAAGTGGGAAGCACACAGGTCTTTCAGAGAAAATCAGGTGTTTCAGGCCAAAGGAAGCACCTCAGGAATGAATGAGCAAGCTTTGGGTGACAGAAGAGTCCAGGACAGTTCCAACAACGTGACAGAGAGAAGAGACACAATCAGGAAGTGTGGATTTGACAGTGTGGTAAGAGCCACAGGAGGGTTTTAAGCATGAAAGTCATGTGACCCAACTACAATTTTCCTCCTGATGCTTGGACTACTTGATTTCTCATCCTCTTAAGGTCTTAATTCAAGACTCACTTCTCATGAGGCTCTTTCCCTTGAAATTGCAACTCACTTAATTTTTGTTTTTAGCCCTTAATCACATTTAACACAACACAGAATTTCTAACTTCATCTATTTATCATAACTGTATCTAATTCATGGCAGATGCTCAATATATGCTTATTAGATGTATAAAATAAAGGCTTAAAATCAGTTTAGGGGCTCCAGTTAACAATGAGCACTGTTCTTCCAAAGGGCCAGACTTTGGTTCATAGGACTCACTCAACAGCAGCTAACAACTATCTCCAAGGGATCCAAAGTCTCCACCAACATCTGCAATATATATGTATATGTATGTATACACACACACACATATATACACATATACATATATCATATATACACATATATACACATATATGTATATATATATATATCTGAATACACACTATTAAAAATATTTTAAGTATTTTAAAAATCGATTTGATGGCTGAACACAGAAAACAAATACATGATGAGTAGCAAGGCTAAATTATGAAGATGACAAATTTAACAATCCAAGGAAGAGGTAACAGGGTCATCAGAGTGCTGGGAGGTGATAGGGTAGCCTAGGGGTTTCCCTTGAAGCTACACCTAACAGGTTAGATGAGGAAAATGTTTGGATCAAAAGAGAAAACGTAACATTTTCCCACAGGATGGTGAACTGGAGCAAATACAGTACCAGAAGAAGTACTCTACTCTTGATTCCTCTGTAGTGAGGACTTTGAGAAGTCAACAAATGTGACAAATCAGTTTATGACCATTATAATAGGATACTGTAGTGTCACCTGAGAGGTCAATATCACACCTGCATTTTTTTTCATTAGGATACTAAGAATCCAAGTCGTGTTTTACATTTTTGTAAGCCCTACTGCGTACAATTGAGCTACAATCCACCACCGCCACCAATTAACACCACACTGTGTTCCTCTAGCAGCACATTTTAACATGTAAAATCGCGGGCTTTGAGAATCAAGCATGTGAACTGAAACCACAGCTCCATCACTTGTGTGTCACCTTGATCAAGTTACTTAAACCTCTCTGAGCTGGTTCCTTGGCTGTGATGAGTAACATTTATTGCTATTGCTTTACCTCAAGGGACGGTGAGCCCTAACAGACCGCTGGCAGCTGCTCTCATGTCACTAGCTGGTGGTAGCAATCTCAATGATTGATTATGTACACCTCTCGTCGGAGCAACAGCTCCAACTGAGACCCCATGACAGCTAAAGCATCCAGCCTGCTCTGGTTCAGGCTTTCCTCACTGGGCACCAGGCATTTCAGATGCTTTGCTAAACTCGGGCCTAAAGGGGATGAATTTGACCAAACCCAAGGGGAACGCCAAAGCGCCAGTCAGTATGGATGAAATTCCCCTCGCTTTGGTGAACTTTTCCACATAGCAAGAGCGAGAAAGCCTCTTCCCAAGAAACAGGGCGTTCTGTTCCAAGCCGGTGACCGAACGGGTCCCGAGTCCGTTATTGTGTAAACGAGGCGCCCGGGGCTGTCAGGGAGCGGGATGGACTCGGACATTCCGACTCTGGCGTGTGGGCCCGGGGGCTGGGGATCTGGGGGCAACATGGACTAAGGGTGGCATTACCCGACTGCCGCCGTCGCCTGGATGGTCTCCGCGGCCGTCCCGGGCGAAGTCGGCGCGGGACTCGCCTCGAATGCTGCCTCGAAAGCCACCCAGGCCAGGTGGGTAGTGTCGCCGGCTCCGCGGTGGCGACGGGGAGCCGCGACGGGCGCGCGGCGGGGACGGGGAGACACGGCGACCCCGCGGAGGGGACGGCGAGGCCCGGCGGCCGCGGGGCGGAGACGGCGAGGCCCGGCGGCCGCGGGGCGGGGACGGGGAGCCGCGACGACCCCGAGGCGGGGACGGCGAGGCCCAGCGGCCGCGGTGGCCTGAGGGCGAGCGGTGGCGGCGGGTGGGGAGCCGCAACGAGGAGCAAGAGGGCGGCGGCGACGAGGGGCGGCGTGCCGGGCCTGAGGAGGCGCCCACGGGACGGCCCGATGGCGGGCCGCTCGCGCTGCCGTCTTTCGGCCGGTGCGAGGAGACAGAGGAGCGGGAGCCGCTGCGGTACATGGCTACCGAGAGCGCCTCGGATGCTGGCCCCGGAGCGTGCCGCCACAGCTGCAGGCACGGCCGCCGAGACCGCAGCGCGCCGCCCTCGCGGACCGAGCAGCCCCCTCCCCGCCGCCCGGCCGCGCCCCGCCCCCAATGCCCGGCCGAGCGCGCCCCGCCGGCCAGCGGTTGGAGGGCGCGGGCACGCGCCGACACACCCCCCCACGCCCGCCCAGGCTCCCCGCGGCTGGACGCAGAGAGCGGCCGCGCTCGCGGGGAGCAGTGAGGAGGAGCGCGGAAGCCGCGCGAGCACCAGGGACGCGCGCCCTGAGGTGCGCAGGCCCCGCCTCTCGGCCGGCAAGATGGCGACCGGCGAGCCGCCCACTTCCCCTCCCCCGGCGACCACGTGACGCGGAGAGGCGACCCCGCCCCCGGTGGGCGGGGCGGAAGAGCCGGATGAGTGGGAGGGGCCAGGTGTGTAGCGGAGGTCTCGGTAGCTTGGTTCCCAGGCTCTTGGAGCATGTGTGCTTTTCCTGCCCACAGCTACCCGTTTAATCTACACCAGTGATTCTAGTGAGAATGCAAATGACACCTACACGCACTCCTAAACCCTGTTCTTTCCCCCCCCCCGCCAGAGGAAGTTTGGCGTTGTCAGTTGACTTTCCAGTCCGATAATTTATAGAGGTTTAAATCGAGAAATGAGAAAGTGTAGAAAGGTGAAAGTCAAACATTACCAGAGATCAGTACAGTTTCCACAGGTTTTGGCCGAGAGTTACAGTGAACTGGTGGAGGCCACCATCGGAGCAACCCATACTGTGGCAGGCCCAGCAAAGAGTTTGAGGCTATTAATGGTGCCCAGATTCACATGGAGGCAAAAACTCACACACAGAAAATAGAAATAAATCTTTAGAAAGAAAAAGACAACAAGATAAGGGCCAGTCAAAAAATAGGGCCCAGATAGTAATGGCTCGGGAGGTCTTATTCCTAGCACCTTCGTGGTAGCTCACAGCCATCTGGGACTGCAGTTCCAGAGGATCTCACACCATGAAAAAAAAAAAAAAAAAAAGGAAATATGTTAACCCTAAACAATAGCTTCATATTTTTCATCAGCTAAACACAAATCTGGAATTTGTGTAAAAATCACATTTCTAAGCCAAGCAGTGGTGGCACAAATTTCTTCTTAATCCTAGTACTCAGAGGCAGAATCAAGTGAATCTCTGAGTCCGAGGTCAACCTGATCTACAGAGAGAGTTCTAGGACAGACAGGGCTACATAGAGAAACCCTGTCTCAAAACAAACAAACAAAAAATCAGATTTCTGAAAAGAAAAAATATTACTCTTTGTTAGTTTGTTAAATTGTGTCTAAAATATAAGCCAATTTACATATTTATAAATGTCATATGCTTCATATTTCAGTATAAAAAATGCCCCCCCTCCCTCTCTTGTCAGGTCTCACTATGCAGTCTTAGCTGGTCTGGAATTTGCTGTGTAGATCAGGCTAGCCTTGAAGTCATGGAGCCTCCCACCTGGCTCCAATATGTGCCCTGTCTTTATTATACTATCTATGTATCAGTTATCTACACTCCCTTGGAATCTAAGAAGACGAGGAAAGATAAACCACTACGTATATTTACTATCTGTGTATCAGTTATCTACAGTCCCTCGGAATCTAAGAAGACGAGGAAAGATAAACCACTACGTATATTTACTCGAAGTCAATTGTGTATACTAGAGTGCTTATTGTGTACACTAGAGTCTCAAACTCTAGTACCTGAGGCCTGTCTCAAACTCAGTACGTATCAGAGGATGACCTTGAACCCCTGATTCATCTGACTCTACTTCCTAAGTGCTGAGAACACAGGTATGGTATACTGTTATTTAGAATCAAAATTAACTTTTGTTTGTTTGGTTGGTTGGTTGGTTTTTGAGACAGGGTCTCTCTGTGTAGCCTTGGCGGTCCTGGAACTTGCTCTGGAAACCAGGCTAGCCCCAAACTCAGAGATCTGCCTGCCTCTGACTCCTGAGTGCTGGGATTAAGGGTTCGTGCTACCTCTGCCTGGCCAGAGTCAATACATTTTATATCAGGGTTTGGTAGTCTAGTATTAACATTGTCTCCTCTTATTTCTTATTTCTCCAATAATAAAGTATTTATTAAGCAAAGCGGCCAGTCTGCAATATATAATCAGGAAAACTCCTTCTTGCTCTCCATGCCTGCCCTCTGCAGAACTGTTTCTGTGTCCTGAATGAAAGTCTTTGGAGAGCCCTTCACTTTCAAACACTCGTCGGTATCATGAGCAGTGTTATTGCAGCATACAAATGCCCAGTCCGGCTTCACAAAGCCTCTCCTAGGCACACACCTGGGTGATCAGGCTTGCGAGGTAACCCTCACCGCCTTCCAGAGTTCTAGGCTCAACCCAAACAAACCTTTAAACTTCCTTTCAGATAACAGCTCAACACTTGACACCTAGTAAGATTAGGGAGTGGGCTAGACTTCCGGTTGAAACTCCTTCTTCCCGGAGTGGAATGGTGGGAGAGAAAATGCGGAGTCCAAAGGTAATTCTCCAACACAGCCCTCAGCTTTCTTCTACAGGCTGTATTAGAGATGCTGACAGACTGCTCCTCCATTTCTCACCGTGTCCCTCTGAGATGAAGGAATGGAGCACCCGGCATCTACTAGGTTGCTTTCTGCCTTTGAGGCCTTTGCTGAAAGGCCAAAGACAATAGGAAGAATTGAATTAAGAACATCTCCCAACTGTTGTCTGTCACCAGTTGGATGCATTCTTACTGGACTTTTGATGAAAATGGCTAAGAGCCTTCACACGTCATGGGCTGCACTGCGTGACCGAGTTCACCTGATGAAACTCCCTTCCCTAAGGTGATGATTTGTAGATTTGTAGGGTTAGAGGAGGTGGTAAAGCAAGGCTCTCTCAATGTGACTGTGCCTTATAAGAAGAGAAAGAGACATGGAAGTCTTTTTCTCTGCCGTATGCGGTCACAGAGAAAACAGCCATCCACAAATGAGAAAAGAAGCTTTTCTGAGGGGATGAGTTGCTGACACCCCGATGTTGGACCTCTCAGACTCTAGAACTTTGAGAAGCAACTGTCTATTATTATTATTTTGAGATAGGGTCTCGCTTAGCTCTGGTTGGCTTCAAACTCACTATGTAGCTGAAGACGACCTTGGACTCCAGATCTTCCTGCCTCCCAAGTGCTTGCTGTAGGCATGTCCAGCACACAGGGCTGTTTCTGGTTTTGAGAGGTCATTCTGTAGCCTGGGTAGGTCTGGAATGTACTGGCTAGCCCAAACTGACCTTGAGCTCATCCTACCAACCCCCTTACATCTCAAATACTAGGATTACAGGTTTAAGCTGCCATGTCCTGTTAGATATCTATTATTTAAGCAGCTCATACTAGGTACATTGTCATACATGTACATTCTGTTATGGTTTTAATACGAAACTGTCTCCCACAGCATTTCCTTGAAGATTACGGCTTGCCCCGCCCCTTCCTGCATTCCATTCTCTTTGCTCTCTTTGTTCTGCCACATTCTTCATGCCATGATAGACTAAATTTTCTAAAACTGACCCAAAATGAAAAACTCCTACCTAAGTTGTCTCCTCTCCGGTGTCTGTCACAGCAATGAGAGGCCAACCAACACAGGAAACAGGTACCTAAGAAACAGAGTCAATAATGGGGTTGGTTACCTTGACCATGTGGTTCTTAAAACTTGGGAACTGATTTTCTGGAGGAATTTGGAAATACAGACTAGATAAACCCTAGACTGTTTCATTTAGTGGACGGTTTTTGTGTGAGCTCAGAAGACCAGAATACTAGCATGACTGTGAACAGAAAAGGCTGTGTTCATGAGATTCCAGGTTGAAACGAGGACTTCATGGTGGAACAGACTAGAAGCCACTCATGTCATATCCTGGCAAGAAACATGTCTGAATTTTGTCCACATCCTGAGACTTTGTAGGCGGCTGAGTTAAAATGTGACAAGTTCATCTGGTGGAGGACATTTCAAATCAGTCTAAGTACTCAGAATGTGACATGGTTGCTTCTGTCTGCTTTTAGTCAGACTTACAACGAGAATCCATAGCAGAAAGCAGATAAATGAGACACGAAAAACTCGTAGTTTGGTTAAGAAAAGTCAGAGCAAGAAGAGATACGCGTCATTAAAAAGAGGCCTGGGCATAGTAGTACAGGCCTTTTATCCCAGCTCTTGGGAGGCAAAGGCAGGTGCATCTCTATGACTTCAAGGCCAGCCTGGTCTACAGAGTGAATTCAAGGACAGCCAAAGGTATATTGAGAGGCCCTACATCAAAAAGAAGTGAGGGGTGGACAGGTGGCTCAGTGGTTAAGAGCACCAGCTTCTCTTCTAGAGGAACGAGGTTCAATTCCCAACACCTATCACAACTATCTACAACTGTCCAGTCCCAGGGAATCAATGCCCTTTTCTGGCCTCCATGGAAATCAGATATACTTGTGGTACACATACATGAAGGCACATAAATAAAAGTAAATTTTTTTTCTTTTTTTTTTTTTTTTTTGGTTTGGTTTTTTGAGACAGGGTTTCTCTGTGTAGCCCTGGCTGTCCTGGAACTTACTCTGTAGACCAGGCTAGCTTCGAACTCTCGAACTCAGAAATCCACCTGTCTCTGCCTCCCAAGTGCTGGGATTAAAGTCGTGCGCCACCACCGCCCAGCTGTAAATATTTTTTTTTTTTTTAAAAAAAAAGGAAACAAAATATTTTGCATCAGAACTTAGGAAACATGTCCAAGGAATCTCAAGGATTTTCCAGACTTCATCCATTACCAACTCAATAGTAAAAAAGACTTTTGAAAGACTTCCTTGGGGAAAAAGGTACCTCCAGGGCACCATGCTCATACAGGGACACCTAAGAAGTTGCTTTTCTAGGACACATCACTATGCTCAAATGCTTAGGGAGGCTAATGTGGTCATGGATCAAAGGACCTGCCTTCTACTTGAACCAACAACAGATCTTGAAACCACCCACAGATTGGTGATTTTGCAGGCACAAAGAATTTAAGATTTGCATGATCGTAGGTGTTTTCCCTCAAGTTTTAGAGGAAATCTGAGAAACCAAACAGTATCCGAAAGGTGTTAAGTCCTTGCAGGCAGCCCCTGAGAAAGCAATGCTTAAAGCTGTGCGGGGAATGTCTAGGCTTCACTGGTGGCCCCAGGATGTTCAAGATGTCAGGGACATCAGATGCTATTAGATTCTTAGAAGATAGTAGATTCTACCAAGGAAAGCGGTAGGCAACAATAGCGGAGCCAGCCCGATAAACATGTCACGTGGGCTATAAAAGGCAGGATCATGGGGTCAGGGGTGCCCAAGCCCTGTGGAGCTCTGACTTATTGCTGGACAGAAAGCTACAGCGTGTAACCTGCTGGGTTTCAATCCAGTCTTTCTTTGCCATTCCTCCTTTTTAGAATGAGAATGTTCATTCTTTGCTGTTTTTAATGGAAGCATAGTATTTTTTTTTTCAGGGCTTCACAGCTAAAACTTGACTTTTGATTTAGACTTTTAAACAATGTTGGGTGTTTTGCCTACATGTATATCTGTACACCGAGTGGGTGTCCAGTGCCCATGGAAGCCAGAAGAGGGCATCTGACCCCTTGGAATTGGAGTTTCAAATGATTATGAGCCAACCATGTGAGTGCTGGGAATCAAACCTGGCTCCTCTGGAAGAGCAGCCAGTGGTTTTGACTGCCGAGCAATCTTTCCAGCTCCTTGAAAAATTTTGGAAATGTTTAAGATCTGGGGGACTCCGGGAATAGGATTAAATGCAGCTTGTATTATGAAATATCCGTGAGCCTTTGGGGACTAGGGATTGGATGTTAGGTTTCAGTAGGAACTACCTCCCATGGGCTTACAGGGTGAACTTCATTCCAGATGATGACGATATTCTGAGAAGTGGGGGAAATATCAAGGGGAAATAGGCTCCTAGGGGCCTGCCCTTGAAGTTTCCCCTTGACATTTCCATTTTACAATGTTGAACCCTAGACTCAAGGCTACACCTGGCCTCAGGTGTCTCTAACTCTTTCTGCTTCCTATCTGCCATGAGGTGGGTAGCCTCAGCCTCATGTTTCCAAAGCTATTATGTTCCACCTCACCATTGGCACAGAATCAGTGAAGCCAAGGTCCGTCAAAGGATATTTGGTCACATTGAGAACCCCAAGATTGTGTCATTTACTGGGAAAACCTGTTTCTACATGTGGTGTGGCTCAGACCTAGCACACGTCCCTAATCTGAGAGCTTTGTGCTTCTTGTAAACAGGATTAAATAAAGTCAACCATAGGTCAAGATGCAGAGCAAGATCAGTTCACAGGGAGTGAATATAGGAAAAAAACAATAGAGAATAAGAGGAAGTCAGAGAGAGAGGCACAGGAAGTAGAAGGGAGGGACATTCAGCTTGAAGGGTTTTTGAGACAGCCTGGAGAAGGAGAACTTCTTTTCCTTTTTGGGACATTTACTGAGGAGGAAGGTGAGCTGGGTGCTCTTTCTGTCTGTCTGAGCTAGCAAACTTTCACCCCAGCATCTGGCTCCCAAGTCTTTATTGGTAAAATCGGCATCGGCATTTGATGCTCCAATGTATGGCACGACATTTGGACAGAGAAATCACGCCAGCTATGGACAAACTAAGAAGCCATCAGATTTGGGAAGTCCTCAAGGAGAGAGTTAAAGATAGGAAACGCCATGATACAAGGCTCTAGACCCCTGTGTGGTGCTTCTTCAGATGGCTCGAAAACAGAAGCAGAAAATGAAAAGCTAATTAGCTGAGATTGGCCCAATCCCAGTTATGATCATTATCATTTTGGTATTTCATATTCTGCCCTTAATAGCATAGTGGCTGCCAGGCGGTGGTGGCACACACCTTTAATCCCAGCACTTGGGAGGCAGAGGCAGGCGGATTTCTGAGTTCGAGGCCAGCCTGGTCTACAGAGTGAGTTCCAGGACAGCCAGGACTACACAGAGAAACCTTGTCTCAAAAAAAAAAAAAAAAAAAATAGCCATAGTGGCTTTCTGTACTCTTTCAAAGAAAAAAAAAGTCTTAGAGATATAGGAAAAAGAAAAACATGAAAAGTGGATTGGTAAGATACAAGCCTTAGAAAGACTTGTAAATGAAAATAAGAAAAGTACTCAGACACAGACAGGAGTTTAGACAAGAACCTACTGTGCCAGCACATAGTGAGACTGAAGAGGGCAGCCCAAGGGTGTTAGAAACCAGCATTAGCTTATCTAGTTACTATACAAGACCTACGATTACACGGTAAGTGCCCCCAAGGTTATGAAGAAGATAAGTGGAGTCCTATAGACATAGTAGATTGAGGAGATATAAGGAAATGATCATCTTATATGATGTGCATTTACCCTATGTGAAGCAGAGATTAAATTCATGGGCAGAGCAGAATCATCCCCCAAGACCAAGACTGGAAAGACTTGGCAACAGCAATATTGGAAGCTGGTCTTCAGTTACAAAGGTGAATATGACAGGAAAAGGAGTCTAGGGCCGTAGAACAACGAAATAGGGCTAGAGGTATTAATATTTCCCAAGATCAGTTGCTACTTCAAGGTAAACAAAGGCAGCTTTAATTTGATAATCACACCTTGGTCCTAAATTATTTAGCAAGTTTAAGTGCTTGGGATAATGTTGAAGAATCAAGAAAAAGATCTGAGTCACTAAAATTATATAAGGCCCCCAAAAAGCCAAAAGAAGCCGTCACTGTTTTTTGTTTTGTTTTGTTTTTTCTCAGATGGACTTCAGCTGTAAATATTCAGAAGTCAGGAAAACACTAATCAAATCATAGGCTTTTGAAAATGTTAATTCAGAATGCAAAGGGCTGCTTAGAACTTCAAAGGCAAGATCAGCTCCAACAGAGGAATGGATTAGAGATACGTTTATGATGATACTCTAATAAGAGAAATAATTTCTAAAAGTTTTAAGAAAAATAAAAATGTTAAATGTTTTAATTGTGGTGAGCAAGGTGATTTGAAAATGGATTGATTGTAGGTAAGGCTTTCCCAGAAACAATTTTTTTCTAAGGATAATCCAATAAGAAGGCCCCAGCCTTCTGAAGTATGCAGAAGGTTTGGCAAAGGCTGGCATTAGACTAATGAATGCAGATCACCAAGGGACAGGCAAGGTAATCCTTTGCCTAGGGATCTTCCGAAGGCTCCAATATCAAATTGTTCAATCACTCCATATCAGTTTCAGAGAAACTCATCCACAGAGCAATTAAAAGATTAAATGCCTGTTGTGAAAAATAACCCTGCTCTGGATATAATCATGGACAGAGTAGCTTCGGTAGATAAAACAAAAAAATTCAGGAGAGACCAAAACCCAAGTATTTTGGCAAACTGCTATAAATGATCAGAGACCAAAGCTAAAAATGTAAATAAATGGCATTAATATTGAAGGTTTAGCTGGGCAGTGGTGTTGCATGCCTTTAATCCCAGCACTTGGGAGGCAGAGACAGGCGGATTTCTGAGTTCGAGGCCAGCCTGGTCTACAGAGTGAGTTCCAGGACAGCCAGGGCTACACAGAGAAACCCTGTCTCGAAAAACCAAAATAAAATAAAATAAAATAATAAAATAAATGAAAAAAAAATTGAAGGTTTAGTAGACACAGGAGCTGATGTAACAATTTCACCAAAATCTCGGCATCCAGATTGGCCTTTTCAAGAGGTAAACATTCAACTTCTAGGGATTGGAACTTTGTTTGGTGGGGGGGAGGGGGGAAAAACAAAGTGCAAGATGGGTCGAGGGCATGTCTGGGGGGGGAATAAAGTTGCAAGATGGGTCGAGTGCATAGGGTCAGAAGGACAAACAGGAAAATCAAAGTCCTATGTGGACATAAGCCACAAACATAGCCATGAATTTATGGGGATGTGATTTGTTGCAGCAGCAGAAAACACAGTCTAACATTCATCCAGTCTCAGAAACAAACCATAAAATAGAGAACGCTTCTGAGAATAATATTAAAAGGTATTACTAAGAATAGTCACAAACTGTCCAGGCTGTCCATAAGCAACTGCCCTACCTTTAAATGGTTAACTGACAAACCTGTATGAGTAGAAAAACAGCCTGTGACAAAAGAAAGGCTACAGGTACTAAACCAGCAGGTACAGGAGCAGCTGAATGAAGATATTCCCCTGTGTTTGTTATAAATAAGAAATCAGAAAAATAAAGGATGTTAATATTAAATGTTAAAACCTGACAATAGTTGCCCCAACAACCTTCATTTCATAGGTCATGACCATAACCTGACCTAACAGGTCCTCTGGACTCTGGAAATTCCCTAACCTCCCTTTCTCTAGATCCAACCAATCAATTTAAGGTCAGATAACCAGGCTTGGTCTAGATAGCCTAAGTGTTACAAATGTTGCAAATGCATCTGTTTGTGGGTTTTCCTATATAAAAACTGTCCATGAGAACTGCCTGGGACACCTTGGCTCCGAATATTGGCTGCACCCCCGATTAATCAGTCTTGGAATGTATGTTCGATACAAACAAAGAATGGGTTCAGTCAGGCTTTCCCTTTAAATAAAAGAGCTGAATATTAAACTTCGAGCCTTGATCAGAAAACTTTGTCTTGGCTTCATGCTTCTCTGGCCTCTCTGTCCCTTTTTCATTTCCAGCTCTCCTTTCAGGTGAACCCAGTTCATCAGGTGAACCCAGTTCATCCGTAGCTGCAGGAGGCTACAGGTGGTGCCTGAACGAGGGGCCTGAAAACGGGGGACCTACTGAGAAATGCTCCACAGAAAATGGAAGAAGAAGAGTATCCCCCACTTGGTAAGCAATGAACATTGATGCTAGCGCTAGTTATTATTTTTTTTTTGGATGCTTTGTTTGCAAGAAGTGTGTTTAAATGGATACAATCTAGGCAGAATAGGTGTTGACCCAACACTGACTTCACCTAGTGGGTGACATCGAAACACGGAACAGGAGTATTCTAAACAGGCATTCGTCTGCAGCCTAAGAGCTTCCTCAGGTGAGAAGAACAGGGTTAGAAAGAATTGGGGAAGTTAAGAAAGGTGGGCACTGAGGAGTAGCTATCAATAGTTGCCACCTCCTAAAGAAAGAGATGAAGAGTTAGACCTTGAATATGAGAGAGAGAGAAAGGGTTTCAGAAAAGCAGTTGTCCTCTCTCCGGCTGTGTTAGCAAAAGAGAAGGAAAATAAACTATTTCAAAGCTCTCCTAGGAACAGGAGAAAATTAGGAGATCTCCTGCTTTCTCTCTGGCTCCTACTAGAGAAATCCTTAGTTCTTGCTTTCTCTGTCTATTGTCTGTCCTTGGCGTACCAATCTGTCCACGTGTGTCAATTGTCTGTTTTTGTTTCATTGTTTGAATGACTGTTGTTCTATGTTTCATGTTCAAAAGAAAAAAAATGGTTAAAACTGCTAGATATCCAACCCTTGATCTAGTTTAACTTGTTTAAAAGGCAGTCTTAATATGCACAGCAGAAGCTGATAAGTTACCCTACACCTGTAGCTAGGAGTCAAGCTGAGCTGGAGAAGCCTTAACAGGAACTGATTGTCTGCATAAGCTACTCTTAAAGGGGCCAGCAGCTTTTTGGCTTCTATGATAAGGAAACTGATAGTTGTTTTTCCAAGAAAAATCTCTGTGACAGTGTTTATTGAGTTCAACAAGTGACAGGGTGCTTTTCTCTTGAAAAGCTAGAAAAAGTAAGAATTTTGTTTAGATAAAATATATGAGATGTGCATTTTTTGTTTCTGACTGGTTTTAAAAGTACAAATATGTTCTCCATGTCTTGGCTATAGATTATTGCCCTATAAGTTATTGGTTATGATCAAAAATTTGTAACTTTGGTAACAGAAAGTTGGTTTAACTGGTAACTCAGGGATGGAGTCATTCAGAAACCAGATGTATAAAAGTAGGATTTAAAACAATGTCTCTTTAATGAGATATTAAAAGCTGCACTATCATGCATTCATATATAAGTACTGGCAGCCAAACTTTGTAACATGAAAGTAATGCACTTGGTGTTGATTTTAGAGAAAACAGATTGTTTACATTGTTAACTCTAATATTGCAAAAGAAACTTAAAAGTATAGTTAAATTGCCAGTGTTCCATTGGCTACAGTTGGCAGTTCAATCGTGAGCTGGAGACTTTTGACTCACCCATGTTTATGGTTGAGAAGAGGATCGAGCAGGTGGAGATGATTGCAAGAGTAATAAAAGAGTTAAAAACAGCTGTATCACAGTAAAGCCCTGCTGCCACTTTTTACAGCTTTATTGGATCTTGGGTAGAGGCAAATTTAGCCCCCCAAGATTGGAAAGGAGATCTCAGTGGGAGTTTTATCTGTGATCAGACAAGGCCCTGATGAGCCGTTTCTTGAATTTGTGAGTAGGTTGCTAAAAGTGGCTGGTAGAAATTTCAGAGACCCTCAGGCAGGAGTCCCTTTTATACAACTGGCTTATGAGAATGCTAACTACAGACCAAACCATGTTTTCACAGCGCTGAGGTGATAAGGAATGCTCTAAGTATGGGGGCATAGGTCATTTTAGGAAAGACTGTCCAAAAAATAGAGGCATAGACAGACAGCAGTATCACTCCCCTGGAATCTGTCCTCAGTGCAGGAAGGATAATTGTTGGGCCAGGTCTTAGGAAATAGGCCCAGTTTAAGAACATTTACATTTGAGTTAAGACAAAGCTCAGAGTGGGCTCAGCAGAAGCTTGTGTGGCATTCCTTTTGTCTTGGTCATCCTGACCAGTTCCCTGGGGAGGGAGGTCAGCCTCAGACCCAAAGACATTCACAACAGGCAGCTTATGGACCAGGAGTTATGGATAATGATTATGCTGGAGGAATTAAAATTATGCCTGCTTCCCTCCATGGCATTAAAGCTGTGCCTGCTAACAAAAGAATTGCTCAAAGAGTAAGAGAGGACAAGATTGGCCTTCAACTTGCCCTTTATCTGATACTCTCACTCAGCTACAAGGGATTGATTATTCAATTAATCCAAAACAAAGTTCAAATTTAAGATTTATGAAACTTGTGGGGCATTACAGCCTGACTTGCCTAACCCAGCTGCCATTGCAAGAAATGCATATAGAATTATTATAGATTTAGAAGATAGTTTTATACTGTTCCTTTACATCCTGGTGAAGGTGGGAGGTTTACATTCAGTATTTTGGAGAGCCCATGAAGCAATATCATTAGAAAGTTTTTCCTCTAGGAATGGCTAATAGCCTTACATTATGTAAAAAAAAAAAATTGTTGCTGCTTTAATACAAGAAAAGTTTGAATCTTTCAGTGTATATTATTTATTGTATGATATTTTATTAGCTGATCCCTCTGAAGGAGTTTTACTGCAAGCCTTTGCTCTCATACAAAAAGCTTTAAATTTTTGGGGGGTGCTTGTTTCTTCAGAAAACATTCAAAGGCAATATCTTTTCAATATTTGGGACCTCAGTTTTATCCTAAGCAGATTGTGGCACAGAAAATTCCAATAAGAAAGGATAGTTGGGGCTGGAGAGATGGCTCAGACATTAAAGGCTAGGCTCATAACTAAAAATATGAGTTCAATTCCCGGTAACCACATGATAGCTCACAACCATCTGTAATGGGATCTAGTGCCTTCTTCTGGCTTGCAGGTATACATGCAAAAAAAAAAAAAAAAAAAAAGGTTTACGTAAATGATTTTCAAAAGTTGTTAGGAGATATTAATTAGCTAAGACCTCACCTTAAGCTCATCACAAGAGGACTTAAACCTCTGTTTGATGTTCTCAAGGGGGATGCAAATCCTAATTCCCCTCAACAATTAACTGATGAAGGAGGAATAGCTCTACAGAAAGTAGAGGAAGCTGTTAGTTATCAACAGATACATTATATAGTCTATGATCAATTGTTGGCTGTTTGCTTTATTGCTACTCATGTGCTCACAGCAGCCCTTTGGCAAAAAGGACCATTAGTATGTATTTGTCTTTCTTCATCTCCAAAGAAAAATTTAACACCCTGTTCTGAAGCTGTTGCTGTGTTAATACAGAAGAACTTAAGGAAATATTCCTTATTCCAAACAGCAATTAAATTGGTTATTAAAGAATACTGATATTTGGCCTATTGCATGACAAACCTTTTAGGCAAATTGGATAATCATTATCCAAAAGACAAGTTGTTACAGTTTTCCTCTATGCGTGCTTTGTAGTTCCTGTTGACGTACGCATTCAACCCATAGAAAATGTGTTTACTGTATTTACAGACAGCTCATATAATGGGAAGGCAGTATATGTAATTGGATCACACGTTCATTCTCTTGAGTTTCCCCCGCTTCAGCACAAATAATTGATTTACATGCTGTAGACACTGTTTGAAATGCTGAAAAATCAAGCTTTCAATTTGTATACTCATAGCCAGTATATAGCTAGCTCATGGTTTATAATTGCTTGAAATTATTCCTTTTTTTAGATATTGCTAACTCTCAAATTTTAGTTATTTATACAAATAGATCTTAATTTAAGAAACATGCACTGTTCTTAACTTTATAGGACATTTTAAGAGCCCATACTGGATTGCTTGGGCCCCTTAGGGCAATGCTACAGCAGATTTATATACCAGGAAGGTTATAGGCCTTACACAGGAACAGTTAGCCAAACAATCTCATTCTTTGCATTATCAAAATAGTAATAGCTTGAGACAATAATTTGGTATTTCTGGAGAGTGTATAAGTCAAATTGCAGAAACTTGTTCTCAGTGTCCTCAATTTCTTCATAATGGTGTTAATCCTTGAGGACTTATGCCTAATCAATTATAGCAAATGGATGTTACTTACTTCTGATTTTGGAAAATTAAAATATGTGACTTGATACCTTTTAGGCAATCTAGTTGCAACTGGTTTAACAGGAGAAACAACTAAAAATGTAATTAGTTATTGCCTACATTATTTTTCTATGCTTGGTGTTCCATATCAGATTAAGAGAGAATATGGAACTGGCTATTACAGTCAGGCATTTGAGATGTTTTGTTGACAATTTAATATTACTCATATTACTGAGATTCCTTATAACCCTCAAGGACAAGGTATTGTGAAGCAGATATTGTGGAACTTTAAAATAATATCTTCATAACTCTCTGAGTGTAGGAGGAGCAGCTACTGGTGCTTCTGCCCTGGTTTTACAAGGAACTCTGAAAAACAGGCTTTTAAAACAAAAGATGGAGAGTTATACCCTCCAAGGTCACTGAAAGTACACCTTGCCTTCGTCTTCTTTGTTTTAAATTTTTTGCAACCTTATGCTAAAAGTCAGTCTGGAGCAGATAGCCACTGGCATCCAGTCACTTCCAGCTCATTTGCCAGGGACAAATGGAGAGACCCACTAACTAATACATGGGATGGTCCCAACCCTGTTTTAGTTTGGGGCTGTGGTTCTATCTGTATTTTTTTCACAAAAAGAAAATGGAGCCCGATGGCTTCCTGAAAGATTGGTTTCTTAAGTGGACACAGATCCTGAGCCTAATGATTCTAATGATGAAGACAGCTCAGAAGCCCTATCAGCCAGCTGAGTTAACCTGGCGTATAGTGTCCACTCTTACTGGAAAGTGGTTTTTTTTTATCATTACTTAAAGCCACCTACTATATACCTGGTGGCCAGACTTTGTGTCTGACCCCTGTCAATTAGCAGCTGGATTAGATACCTGGTACATTCCTGCTTACAACTTTATTTTCTACACTGCTTGGATAATCTTGTTGCTTTTAACCTTTGAACCTTGAATCTTAAACAGATTGGCTGCCTTCACACAGGATCACTCTCAGCAAGTTCAGCTACTCACCATGGCAGTTATCCATCGATACGAAGAAATGCATTGAGTGCCTGCTCACAGGTCCTTTGGTCTAAATACACACGTGGTTTTGATCTGTATGGGAAAGAGTGTGCCATAGAAGGCAGGTAGTCCTTGTTTACCACAATAGACCTAGTAATAGGACCTAGGTGGGGTTACCCACCCTGGCTGCAGGTACAACTTCCCACAGGAACTTAGAAGAATAGACTGATCCCTGAGCTTGCCTTGAGACATAATCTGGCTGAAACAAAGGATGAGTTTTCCAACCCATCTCCAGCTGAAACAAAGGATGGGGTCTCCCACCCATCTCTGGCTGAAACAAAGGATCTGTTCTCCCACCCATCTCTGGCTGAAACAAAGAATGAGTTTGGTGTGGCTTTCCCTTTAAATAAAAGAGCTGAATATTAAACTTCAAGCCTTGATGAGAAAACTTTGTCTTGGGTTCATGCTTCTCTGGCCTCTCTGTCCCTTTTTTCATTTCCAGCTCTCCTTTCAGGTGAACCCAGTTCATCTGTGGCCACAGGCAGCTACACTCCTTCAAGACAAGAATGTGGTAGCAGAGGGTCTATGCCTTCCTGCACTGAGGAAATAGCTCATTTGCTTAAATTCCCATCCTTAAACTCCTTACCCATCCTCCTCAAGAGGCACCCACTGAACTGTGGGGACTAATGGAATGGTCACAACATTTGGCTAACGCATGGTTTGCTGATAGTTCATCAACCACTGATGGGACCAAAGCTACTGGAAACTGGCAGCCTATAGACAGGGATGGGATAGCCAGCACTGAGGAAGGAACCACAAATCAGTGCAGCACTATTGGCTATAAGACAATCGACTAGAAAAGCAAAAGGAAAAATGTCTGTCTTCTTCAATTCATGGTGTGTGTGTGCAATGGTACAGCACCTATGTGGTCATCAGAATGGAAAACCACTAACTAGCAGATAAATGGCAAATATATCTGGTTATAGGTGTGAATGGAAATGGCAAAACCTAGGAAAACTTAGCAAAGATGTCAAATTTTATGTGGCTCATACAGGCAAGAGAGACAAAAGTGTCTGAAAATAATGTAATAGTAATCACATTAATGTCATGTTTAAGACTAGAATATTAAAATTTGCCAAGGAACAAATTCAGAATAAATCAGGAAGAGTGATGATAGTTTATACATTTGAAAAACTTGAAAGTTTACCCCTAACACTAAATATAAGAGGAAATGGAGAACCGAATTAAGCCACCAGGACGACCCTATGAGAATAACTATTATAAGGACTCCATAGTCAGGCAGTGGTTCACATCTTTAATCCCAACACTTGGGAGGCAGGCAAATAAGATTACAGTAATTTAAATTTAAAAGCCACTTGCAAAGGCAAGCTGAAATTCAAAGTGAATGTCCTTCATGATCTAAAAATAAATACACTTAAACCTTGAACTTATAAATAAAGAGAAAGGGGAATATATGCATATTTGTCCACACATATTGAGGTATATTTTAGTTTCATATTTTCAGAAGAATTTTTTAAAAATTTAATGGAAAGTTAATACTTTACCATTGCCAAATAACATTTTGCCCTAGGAAAGATATAACCTGCCAAAAAAGGGCCATATCTTTGCCCCAGGATTAGGGTTAGGGCAGGGTTTTGTTTTTATCTTTCCAGGAGAGTAAAAGCATCCAACTAAGGAATCCAGAGATCACTGGACTAGTGAAACATCTGAAGAAAGGACGGATCATCAAGACAATATGTCCCAAGAAGGAGAGTAAACTGGACAAGTGGCATTGCCCACCTCCAGCTCTTCTCTGCTGCCCTCTACAGACATAAAAGGCAAATGGTCTTTATGTGGTCCCAATTCAATCAAAAATTAAAGCTGGCTTTGGTTGGAGTGTGATTATTTCCTTCTCTACACCCACATATACTTGTTAAAGGAAAATCCAAAACCTCTCTCTCATGTCAGAAAAGCCACCTTGTCTGGGACAGAGGAGAACAAAAAATAAGGGAGTATTCTACTGCCACTAATCTCATTTTTTTTTTTTTTTTGGTTTTCATTTGACTCTTTAAAACTTTTCCTAATGTATATCAAAATCTCTAAGATTAGTATGTATATGTAAATTTTTGGTAGTTGTACTAGTAGTCATACAGAATACTAACAAATTCTAGAAATAAGCTTCATTTAGCTTCCTGTAAGTATTTTCAGGTTTGAGTCTGGAGCAGGTAACTAGGAACAAAGTTTGAGGACCTTGGATACTTAATAGATTGTGGTCCTCAAATCTTTCTGAGATCTGCTGTATCTGGCATTTAAAACGCTTAAGGCTTCTATCATTCCTAACAGTAACCTCTTTGAGGTCTCTGAGAAGATGATGAGCCCTACAGGATTGCCACTAAGCTGACAAACACCATCCAAAAAGATCAGCTTCCGACTACAAACGGCTCAGGGCTTTCAAATTGCTGAGTACATAGAAAACTGACATGAACATTTTACAGAGTTTTGAACTAGAAAAAATATTTAACCCTAAAACTAACAAATGCAACCAACGTAGAAAGCCTGCAGAAACAGCTTTGTCACTGTACATAGTTTTACTGTGTTAGAGTTAAAAATCTTTCCTTTTTATTTAAACAAAAAGTGAAAAAAATGTTGCAGGATATTTGATCACACTGTGAACCCAGAGATTGTTTCATCTACTGGCAAACCCTGTTTCTAGTTGTGTGGCTCAGCCCCTAGCACACACCTTGAATCCAAGAGCCTTCCATTTATTGTAAACAAGACTAAAGTCAACGACAGATCAAAAGGCCAGGTGACAAGGATTGAACATAGAAAAAAAACCATAGAGAGTGAGAGGCGGTCAGGAGGATAGAGAGGATAGTAAGAGGAAGCCAACGGGAAAGACACTCAGTTTGAAGGGTTTTTGAGACGTCATGGAGAGCTTCCTTTTCCTTTTGAAACGGCCAAGAGGAATATGAGCTGGGTGCTTTCTCTACTTCCCTGAGCTAGCAGACATTCACCTTAGCATCTGGCTCCTGAGTCTTTATTGGTAAAATTGGATGTTTGAGATTATGTGAAAAACAATCAAGGACTAGGGACTGACACTTAAGCCTAAATAAATCTCCCTCTCTAGAGTTGTTTATTCAGGCATCTTTTCACAGCAACAAAAGGTCAAACTAAGACATAGCCTGAGCAGATGGATACATTCTGAAACAAGACTCTTCCCTGCACAATGAGCACACGGAAGCTACCCGCTTCCTGGGCTCTGCAATGAATCTAGAAGTATCCTTTGTTTGACTAAGTCAGTGTCCTTCCTATGAGGAAATGCAGATACAAGCGGCCCTGTGGAATAGGACTTGAACCAGATTTCCAGTTTACAGTCAAGGGCACCTTTGCCTCTACTTGCAAGGTGAAAGAGACAGTTGCCAACCTTCTGCTGGGGGTAATATCTTTACTGAGAGCCATGTGCCAAGTGAGAGGGAATAGGTTGACAGTCCTTAGAGAGCTGAGCCTGGGAGATTCTTGTATGATGGTTTAGCTAAGAAGTGGCCTCCAAAAGGTTTTAAATGTGGTTGCTAGCTGATGAGCTTTGGAGAAGTGATTGGATTGTGTCCCTGACCTTGAGAGGCCAAATCTTTTAAGTTCAGACTCCATTTTAGAGAACCTGACCAAAGATTGAACTCAGGTTAACTAACAAGCCGGTACCTGGCGTTAGTTTCCAAGTTACCCCCAACAAAAACCCAAGCCTACCTCTAGTCTCTAGGCTGACCCCCGACAAGATCATCTCCAGATTATTCCCCCAACAAACCTGCACCACCAGGTTACAAGCCCACCCCTGCCTAAACGACCACCAATGTAGAGGGAAACAGAAATTAATTTTATAATATGACTCCCAGCACCAGCCAAATATGTTATCCTAATTAGATGCTTGCACACTTACCCCCACTTGCTGCTTTCTATAAAGTCTTGCCCCGATAGATATCCAAGGCTCCTCATCACCGAAACAGTCCAGTGTGACAGCAGAACGCTGAGGGACCCAAGCTAGCTCGAATAAAATAAAAATGCCCCACTGTGATTGCACTGGATTGGTTCCTGTCTGGGTTTGGGGGATCATTAACGTTTCCCTGGCACTACAACCTAACCGGGGGCTAATACTTTGTTAGGTTTATAATAGGAAGGCACTTTGGGGAAGCAGAACCCAACTGGGAGAAGGAAGTTCCTGGGGAGTTTCCTGGAAGGACATACCTCTTGTTTGGTCATTTGTACAGTCACAGTCTCTTCTTTCCTCTCCTTGTTCCTCTTCCCTCCTGGTCCTGGCTGTCACAGTGGAAGCCACTCTGCTCTGCCACCCACCCTTGCTGCGATGTTCTACCTCATCACAGGCCACCAGAGCAATAGAGCCAGTAAACGTAAGCCTGACTTAGTTTCCCCCCCCCCCCCCCGATACGTTTTCACAGCCATGAGAAGCCTCACACACCCTGCCCAGTGAGGAACAAGGCAACATCCTGCTCTCACCAGGGTTCGGTACCACTAACAAAACAAGCCAAGCGCAGGACTTCCTGTTAAACATGGTGGATGCCATCCAGTAAGTCCCTACCTCCCACTCAAAAAGGGCTTTGTCGTTTGTTTGTTTGTTTGTTTGTTTGTTTTTAAGGGAACTGTTTTCAAACGTCTATAAATCTAATAATATATTAATTGTGTTTGTGTGTGTGTGTGTGCGTGCGCGCGTGTGTGCGTGGTACGTGAGGGGTTGCATGTATGCCAAAGCAGGCTTGTGGAGGTCAGAGGACAACTTTCTGGAGTTAGAATGTCTTTCTACTGAAGACCTCCGCAGAGGAGAGACCCTCTCTCAAGTCTCAGAAAGTCGCGACCACCCAGTAATCTGCTCGAGACACCACGTACCGGAGCAATTTGCGAGGTTGTTTATTAGGGCGTGACAACTAGTTGCCGGTCAATTCGTATGCCCACGCAGGAGCTGAATTGACCCCGACTGCCAGTTTGAGGGGTGTTTTTAAAGGGAAAAACCACAAACCAAGGAAATGAGGAGGGGGTGAGGGGGTTGTTGAGGTGGCATAACATAAAAATAGTGGAACATTCCAAAGGAACCCAACCTACATGAGTCAGGATCAGATGAAAACTCTCTGTACGCTTATCTTTCTCAAGAATGTAGTCCTGCCCTGTCACTTCGGCCTTGCCCTGTCACTTCGGCCTTGCCCTGTCACTATGGTTCTCAGCTTGGTTCCACCTGACTAAATTGCATTCTTTCCTTTCTCTTTGCGGGTCGGCCAGTTCCAGTAATGGTGACTGGTCTTTCCACATTCCTAAAGAAAGCCTAAAGAATATTTTATATCTAAAAAGGATTCTATATACCCAGTATCCATAACTTTTCCCTCTACACTACCATTATGTGGACTCTGGGGATAAAACTCAGCCTTGCGTAGAGGCACTAGCATGCCACCTCACCGGCCCTTATTTGTCTGTTTAAAAATATAAATACGTTCTCTGCACTGAGCAGCTGCTACAGTGTAGCAGTATATTCCCCACCACCACCACATTGAACTCGGTATTTTGGGAGGAGCTAATGTGGGAGGAGTAAGGAGAGGAAGAGGAGAAGGAAGAGGAGGAGCTAGGAAAAGCAGAGGAGAGGCAGGATGTAGGAGCCATGGAGAACCACAGGTCCAGGACTGTCCTGGGTAACAACTTATATCTAGGTTAGTTAATTGGCAAACACCTCTAATTGTGTGGGCTTCTTGTTAATTGAGCATTACCAAACATATAAAGCCTTTGGATAATCTTTAAGCATTAGAGTCTCATTTCTACCAGGTACCGAATGGATGGCAGGATGGTCTGGGCTCAGCCCAGCCTTGTGGAGACAGCATGGGAGATTGGCAGAGCCATCTCCCATGCTGGCGTCTCATGGGTGCCAGGGCTGGTGTTTCTGGTGGGCCTTTACCTGCATTCCGAGCCTTGCCCTGGCTCTCTGTTCCATACATGTTCTCATGGCGGCTCCCCTGATGATCTCGGGCTGAATTGTCCAGGTCCTTCCCTCCCTCCCTCCTCTCTCCTTTTGCTTGGGACCCCCTTACTTGGATATGAAGTCCTACCCTATTGTCTTCTGCCCGACTGTAGGCTGAATCATCTCTTTATTAATCAATCAGAGGTGATGGAAAAGAAATTTTACCCATCATTGAGAGAACATGCTCCAAATATCATGATGTCCTCAACATCAGGACTGTGACCAGATCTCTAGGCGCAATAATCAGCATTTTTTTTTTTTTTTGGTTTTTCGAGACAGGGTTTCTCTGTGTAGCCCTGGCTGTCCTGGAACTCACTCTGTAGACCAGGCTGGCCTCAAACTCAGAAATCCGCCTGCCTCTGCCTCCCAAGTGCTGGGATTAAAGGCGTGCGCCACCATGGCCCGGCAATCAGCATCTTAATACACACTGAATGAAACCATCTCCCAACAGTTCCCCCTTTTAGCCTCGAACTCAGAGATTCCTTGCCCCTGCCTCCTGAGTGCTGGGATTAAAAAGGCATGAGCCACCACTGCCTGGCTTCAGTCTGCTTACTTACAGCACCCAGGACCTCCAGCAGGGTAGTGAGGCAGCACTGTGCACAGTGAACCAAACCCTCCTACATCAATCAGCAATCGAGAAAATATCCCTACAAAGCTTTGCCAAAGGCCAGTCTGATAGCAGCTTCTTCTCACTGCGGTTCCTCTTCCCAAATGACTCTGGCTTGTGTCAAGTTGACATAAAGCCAGCCTATGAAGTCCACAGGGACTTCATAGTGGTTGTCACATGATTGCTCTTGAGGACTTCCTCTTTCCCAAGTCTGAACTCCGTATCAGCTTGCCCTAACAAACTGGAGCACTGTAGCTTCTGGTTTCCTTTCCCGTTTAAGGATGCTTTCTGTTCTCTCTGATGTCAGACAGAGCTCCATTAGCAGGATTAACAATGTTGCCTTTTAATTTTTGACAAGCCCTGTTGGAGCATCCTGGAAGACTGCTCTGATTATGCTTGTAACCCTTTGAAAATGGAGAAAATAATATATGACTGTAACCCAGTTTGGCTACTGTTTGTATTGAGTTCTGGGGGAAGGGTGGGGGCAGCCATTAAGCGGATCTCTAAATACTATGGGTGGGGGATGGGTGGGGACATCCATTAAGCGGAAGTCTAAATACTATGGGTGGGGGATGGGTGGGGGCAGCCATTAAGCGGATATCTAAATACTGTGGGCTGGAGATGGCTCATCAGTTAAGAGTACTTGCTGCTGGTGCAGAGGAACTGGATTCAGTTCCCAGCACTCACATGGTAGCCCACAGCCTTCTATAATTCCAGTTTCAGGAGATCTGGTGCCCTCTTCTGACCTTCATGGACACAAAACACAGGCATACATGCAAACAAAACACTTTTACACAGAAGATAAAATAAATATTTTAACTAAAAATAAATTCTGACACTATTTTACGACTAGAGTTGTTTGGCCAAGGATTGGAAAACAGGAAAAGCTGTTATCAGTCTCTGGGATGAGCTTCATTGTCTGATCTTTTTCTTAATAGTGATTGGGCCTGGCGGCACACACCTCGGCAGGCAGATCTCTAAGTTCCAGGCCGGCCTGGTTTAGAGAGCAAGTTTCAGGACCCAGAAAAATCCTGTCTTGAAAAACCAAAACAAAACAAAATCTAAGCAGCCATAAGGTCAGCCTAAGTCCAACAACAGAAAAGAACCATATAGTGTAACAATATGTAGACAGAGGATCTTCATTTGTCACCTTACATTATAAACTTAATTTGGATTCTTGTCTTCAGACACACCAACAGAGGGCATCAGATCCCATTACAGAGGGTTGTGAGCCACCATGTGGGGCACTGGGAACACTGTCCTAAGAACAGAACTTTTTTTTTTTTTTTTGGCTTTTTGAGACAGAGTTTCTCTGTATAGCCCAGGCTGTCCTGGAACTCACTCTGTAGACCAGGCTGGCCTCAAACTCAGAGACCCACCTGCCTCAGCCTCCCAAGTGCTGGGATTAAAGGCGTGCACCACCACCGCCCGGCACATTTTAGGTTTTTAACTGTCAAAGAAACTGAGCCTTAACACAAACCCAAGGTTTGTTCATCTGCCTGTGCTAACATCTTTCAAACAATCACTTTACAAACAACTCTTAAGATGAGTGGAACGGATGATGACTGACTTGTGTTATAGATTGCTAACCTTTCTGCAAAACTGTAATCCTGCTGTTCTAAGTCCTTTGTTAGCACAGTGTTGGCTCATTTCTCAAAAATGTATAGTCCAGCTCTGGAAAAATGACCCAGAGGGTATTTCTTTTTCTCGAAAGTTTTTTTTTTAATGCCTGTTCTTCTCATTTGTCTTTTATATCGTCCTTGTCACACCTCTCATCTGTTGGCAGTCTACAGAAGAATAATTCCTAACAACCTGAGATATATCCTATTTTTTAAAAGATGTATTTATTTTTAGCTTATGTGTATGAATGTTTCTTTTCGAATTTATATCTGTGCACTGAGGCCAGAAGAGGGTGTTGAATCCTTGGGAAAAGGAATTACTGATGGTTATTTCCTTACGAGTGCTGGGAACTAAACCCAGGTCCTCTGAAAGAGCAGAAAGCTTGCTTTTACTCATTCATTCTTCATTCTACATCCCCGATCACAGAGTCCCTCTATCCTCCTCTTCCAGTCCCACCTCACAACCCCTTCCTCCCATTACTCCCTCCCCTTTTCCTTTGAGAAGGGGAAGACCATGATGGGTATCAACCCACCCTGGCACACCAAGCTGCAACAGGACTAAGCACATCCTCTCCCACTGAGGCCAGACAAGGCAGCCTAGTTAGGGAAAGGGATCCAAAGGCAGGCAGTGGAGTTAGAGCCAGGCTCTGCTCCAATTGTTAGAGGACCCACATGAAGATTAAGCTACATATCTACTACAGATATGTAGGGGGGGCCTAGGTCCAGCCCATGCTTGCTCTTTGGTTTGTAGTTCAGTCTATGTGAGCCTCCATGGGTCCAGGCTAGTTGACACTGTAGGTCTTCCTGTGGTGTCCTTGATCCCTCAAACCTAAGCCCCACTCTTCCACAAGACTCCCTGAGCTCTGCCTAATGTCTGGCTGTGGGTCTCTGCCTCTGTTTCCATCTGCTGCTGGATGAAGCCTCTCAGAAGACAGTGATGCCAGTCTCCTGTCTGCAAGCATAGCAGACTTTCATTAATAGTGTCAGGGATTGGTTCTTGTCCATGGGATGGGCCTCTAGTTGGGCTAGTCATTGATTGGCCGTTCCCTCAGTCTCTGCTCCATCTTTATTCCTGCACATCTTGTAGGCAGGATAAATCTTGGGTTGAAGGTTTTGTGGGTGGGTTGGTGTCCCCGCCTCCCCTGAAAGCCCTGCCTGGCTGTAGAAGGTGGCAATTCAGTCTCCATATCCCCATCTGCTAGAAGTGTCAGCTTGGATCATCCCCATAGACTCCTGGTCCCAGGAGTCTGCTGTCCCAGGTCTCTGGCTAGTCCCAGAGATGCCATCACCCCCACACCACCACCATCAGAAACCAGATTCCAGTGAGCACATCAAGCTGGGACTCTGGCAGGCGCATTTCACTTTCCTTCCTATCCTCTATTCTGATATCCTCAGTCTCCCTTCCAATCCCGTAACCCTGCTTGCAGGTGGCCCTTCTCCCATACTCCCTCTTGATGGGGACCCAGCTTAGCTGTTCCTGTAGACCCTCCCAGCCTGCCCTTTTAGCCCAACTACCTTCCTTTGGGTCAGCCACAGATATGTAGACGCACTTTCTACCTGGGACCCTCAGTGGCCACAAGAGGATGGGACTCAGATCCGTGCACTAGAGGAGCTTCTGTCCTGGTTGATGGGAACTCCCACAGATATCCACAACCAGACAATGTGCAGACGGTGAACACCCTTGGACTGCTAAGTCCTCAATAGAAAGTCCTCATCATACCCATCCTCAGTGTTCAGGGAGCTGTGCCGAAGAGGAGGAAGAAAGACTCGAAGAGCCAGAGGAAGGCCTTTAATTCCAGCCTTTGGGATGCAGAGGCAGGCAGATCTTTGAATTTGAGGCCACCCTGATCTATACAGCAAGTTCCAGGACAGTTAAAGCTACACAGAAAGACCCTGTATCATAACAACAAAGCAAAACAAAACAGCCAAGCCAAAGGGGATGATTGACTCCAAGGAAACAGTATCTTCCAGATGCGACAGGACAGTTGAACACATGAACTCACAGAGACTGTGGCCACACACTCAGGGCTTGCACAGGTTTAAGTCAGACAAGGTCCCAGTGCTGAGAGACAGAAGTGGGTCTGGGGTCCATTCCTAATCAAAAAGCTCCCTGGTATTGATATCTACTTGCAAAGCAAACAGTAGTTTTCTCCAATGGAGTCTCATTGGCTATCTTAACCAAACTCAAGGGCAGACCCTGTGCCCAGCCAGAGATGGCCAACACAAAGTGAATTCAATGGTATTTTTGAAGACCTTTTGTCTCATGTTGCTTTGCCTGGGCATTTTTTTTTTGTCATATTGGTCTTTTGTTTGTGTATTATACTTGCTGATTTGTGTTTTATGG
The DNA here is from genome assembly GCF_004785775.1 of Grammomys surdaster. Lineage (NCBI taxonomy): Eukaryota > Metazoa > Chordata > Mammalia > Rodentia > Muridae > Grammomys > Grammomys surdaster. The sequence goes on from NW_021604617.1 coordinate 9,064,350, forward strand.
ATTGTGTGCATTCAAGTGTGTGCATGTGTGTGAGTGCACACTTGTGTGTTTATGTGAATGTGTGTGTGTCTGTGTATGTCTGTTCTTTGTCTCTTATCTTTTTTTTCTGCTTTGTCTTTTTTGTTTATTCTGTTTTTTTTTATTTAATTTTTTTAAAAATTTATTTTGGTTTGCCTGCTTATTTGATTTCTAAAGAGTCAGAGAAAGTGTCTGAGGCCACGATGCTGTCTGTGGTCCGTGCTACCACGTTGCTGTGATCAGGACTGCCACCGGGAATGTGTTGATATCCATGAGCTATGCTGGGGCCATTTTGATGTCCCAGGTCCATGATGTGGCCAGAGACCATGTGGATGTCCGTGGTCCATGCAGTCATGGGAGTCATGCTGTTGCAGGCTGGTGTGGGCAGGGAAATGTCTGTTGCAGTAACATCGAGGACTCCAGACTCATAGTTGAGAACGAGAGACATTGAAGAATTCTACATCAGCATCCCCTCCACGCCACCCCCCACCTTCCAAATCAGAAACAGTCTAGACAGAAAGCCATTGAAGAGAGTCCTTAAAGATTGTGTTAAAGTTGCTGAAGTGTAGCTTTTCACAGTTGATGGTCGCTGTCCGTGTAGGTGGGATAGGTGGGGGAGAAATCGGGGAAGGACTCTGCTATCTTTTCAGGGGCTGACCGCTGGGCGTCTCATCAGGCTGCAATGAGTTTATGAGCAACACAAATTGTGGAGTTGGTGTATTTTTTCTTTTCTCCTCTTAATTTTTTTTTTTTTTTGGAGTGGGCACAAGAGTGGCAGGGCAGACCTGGGAATGGGAAGCAAGCACTGTGTGAAACGCAAATAATCAGTAATCATTACTTGTATCAATCCACAAGCAACGGAGGTCTTTTGACCTTCTCACGCCTTCTTCAATACTAGGGGCTGGAGAGGTGGCTCAGTGGTTAAGGACACTGACTGTTCTTCCAGAGGTCCTGAGTTCAAGTCTCAGCAACCACATGGTGGCTCATGACCATCTGTAATGGGATCTGACGCCCTCTTCTGGTGTGTCTGAAGACATTGTACTCACATACATAAAATAAAGAATTCTTTTAAAAAAAAGTTTTTACTGCAGAAGTCTTTTGTCTCCTTGGCTAAGTTTATTCCAAGGACTTTTGTTTGTTTTGTTTTCTGTTTTTGTTGTTATTGTTTTCACCCCCTCTTTGCGGGGCAGGGGTTGGGTGGGGTGTGAGACAGAGTTTCACTGTGTAGCCCTGGCTGTCCTGGAATTTCCTCTGTAGAGCAGGCTGGCCAGATCTGCCTGCTTCTGCCTCCTGAGTGCTGGGATAAAAGGGGTGTGCCAGCACCACCTGGCCTCTCATTTTCTTTTTGAAAACAAATTCATATAATATATTCTGATCACGGTTCCCCTCCTTCACCTCCCCCCAGATTTTTCCAACCTCCCCGACTCCAACCCACACCCTTTCTTTCTCCCATTCTTTTCTTCTTCATTAAAAAATGGTATGTATTTCTCTCAATGCCAATCAGCCCTGGACTTTCGTTTGCTTTTGTTTTTGTTTCTCTGCTTTCACTGTGTAGCCCTGGCTGTCCTGGAACTCATTTTGTAGACCAGACTGGCCTCAAATTCACAGAGTCACCTGCCTCTATCTCCCAAGTGCCAGGATTAAAGGAGGTGTGAGCCACCACTGCCTGGATCAGCTCTGAACTTTTAATTTGCTTAATAGAAAATGATTGTCCGACGCCAATAAAGCTGTTCTGTGTCCAGTCACACTCTGGGTCTGTCCTTGGCATTCTCTAATCACAGCGCCAAACAAATCCCCAAATTAAGCCTGAGCCCATAACTGGAATTCCTTATCTCTCACATTCCACGATAACCCAGAATCCCTCAGGGCAGAGCCAGGCGCCCAGCACTACAAACTACTCCTAGGTTCCAGAGCCCCCAACATAACGTACAATAGCTAATCCTCAGCTACTTACTGTCCGGCAGTGCATTTTCTGCGGAAACCCAGTAAAGGTTTCCCACTGTTCCTTGATAAACTGTGGGCCTGGATGAAGGCCTGTGTGGCTCAGGAGATCATAGGCTCTAGAGAGAAACCTGCTTCTTTGTCCTGCCAAGTGGGCATACTGTCAGCTGGCTTTCTAAGCATCTACGTTCACACACATAGTTGCTGTCCACCTTGGTGAGAGAAGCATCTTCTTTAGTGGGCAGCGGCAAACGCAGGGACACGAGCAACTCAAGTGTTGAGCCTGAATGATCCCGGGTGCACAGACTTAAGTCTAAGATCTATGCCATGCGCACACATACAGCTCTGCCAAAGGCTCTGGGGAGCATGTCAGAGGACCCAGTGGAGAGGATGTTGGAATCGGAGGATGGAGGAGGAGGAGTGTTGGGAGGATGGAGGAGGAGGGCTGGGAGGATGGAGGAGGAGGAGTGCTGGGAAGGGCTGTCTTCAGGTGACTCAGCCGTTCCACTTGGGACTCACTGCAGCTGGGGCTACCACACAAAGCCGACAAGCTCAGCCAGCATTCAGTAGGTAACACTCACTGAACTCAATCAGCCGTTTTGTTTACAGGTCAGTAACGGCAGCTCTACCCACTCACAAACACTCCATGGATGATACGCCAGCAGTCCAGTTCGCTAGAGTCTAAATAGCAAACAGGAATCAGCAGTGGTGGCTGGTGGCTCGACCAGCAGAGTCAGCTAGGCCTCATCCTCGATTTAAGTCAATAGGAGGAACCCAGAGAGATGCCAGGAGCAAAGATCAGCGAAGACGTGAGACCCACAAGCACTGTACAGCTAGCTCAGTAAGGAAGCCTAGATCCACTTACATCACGGTCCTTCGATTCCTGAACATCACGTGTCCTCCATGGTCTTAGCACATGGTCTGTCTCAGCTGACATCACTCTGCCAATCAGCCCGAGTCTGCAGAAGCAGCAAAAAACTGCAGCACACCACCAGAAGTTTTCTGGTGTATTTCTCTCTGTGGCATCCTGACAAATGCAGCTCAACTACACAATGAAAGGCGGACCAATGCATGTGTGTAGTTAGAAAAGAATCCTTCGTCACGTGTCCTTTCACGTGCTTGCTTTAGCAGAACATCCTCTCTCCTGTGTCTGTTCCAGGGAAACCCTTCCTTCACAAGTCTGCCTTAGTCTTTCACCTGTGCTCACTTCAGGACAATACTCCTTCCCATATGTGCTCCAGCAAAACACCATCCAACCAACTTTCCAAAGGACCCTTAAGTTTCCACTTCAGAGGAATCAGGAGTACATAGCATCAAGATAATTGAATACGGCCAGGCGGTGGTGGCACACGCCTTTAATTCCAGCACTTGGGAGGCAGAGGCAGGCGGATTTCTGAGTTCGAGGCCAGCCTGGTCTACGAGTTCCAGGACAGCCAGGGCTATACAGAGAAACCCTGTCTCTGAAAAAAAAAAAAAAAGATAATTGAATACCTGTATAGAACTGTCAAGGAGTAAATTAAAGATTTTTTTAAAAAAAAATAAATGAATAAATAGGGGTTCAGGGGCAGCCTAGTTTATATATGGAGTTCCAGTCCAGTGAGGCTACATGGTGAGCCCCTTCATAACCCTGTTACATACCCTCCCAGGAGACAAACAAGAGAGGCAAGAAGACGAGAAAGCTGTCTGCTGACCGAGGAGTAGAAAAGGAGTAGTTTTGTGAGAAACAGTCTGAACCCCCCCCCCAAAAAAATGAAGAGGTGCTTAATTATCAAGGTGAGGTAGCAAACAAGCTGGTGTCGGCGTGTCAGAGAAGACGAAGGCTACATGTTTGTAAGATGTGATTATAGCTGCCATTGTTACAGGTGGAAATGGCTGTCACACTTTCTCACTTCTAGGGAGCCACCTTCCACAGTTGTTCGTATTCTCTGGTGATCGTTGGTTTAAGGTCTAGTTATTTAGTGTGTTTTGCCTCCATGTCTGCATGTGCACCATGTGTGTGCCTGGTGCCTGCTGAAGAGGACAATGGAGACCCTGGAACTGGCGTTACAGATGGTTGTGAGCCACATGTTGCTGGCCTGGGGCTGCCTGTCCCCTCAGGAAAGTCACCAGGCTGCACCAGGCTGGATGGGAGGTTGGATTAGCAGGATCTTAGTCGGCCTGAGTGCAGGAGAAAAAAACCTTCTCCAGAGACAGTTTTCAGTGAAACAGCTCTCTTTATTGGGGGTGAACAAGGCCTATATGAACCTTGGAGAGTGGGTAGGGGTCTTCGTGGGTGAGTGTATATGGCAGGATTTTTCCTGCCCATTGTATTTACAGTGGAGCTCAGTGATTGGGCTCCAAGAGGTAAGTGGAGCTGGGAGTTGGGAGGAGAGGGAGACAAGGAGAAGGGGAAGCAAGATGGCGGCAGACATTCGTGTTTCTAGCAGTCTCAGGTAGTTGTTCATATCTAAAGGTTAGATACTGGGATAACAATTTTATTTGTGTGGGTATTTTGTGTATTGAGCATTTGTTGATATATAAATCTATTGGAACCTCTCCTGCCCATTGTATTTGCAATAGAGCTCTGTGATTGAGCAGAAGAGAGAGGTGGCCGGGCGGTGGTGGCGCACGCCTTTAATCCCAGCACTTGGGAGGCAGAAGTAGGCGGATTTCTGAGTTCGAGGCCAGCCTGGTCTACAGAGTGAGTTCCAGGACAGCCAGGGCTACACAGAGAAACCCTGTCTCGAAAAAACCAAAAAAAAAAAAAAAAAAAAAAAGAAGAAGAAGAAGAAGAAGAAGAAGAAGAAGAAGAAGAGGAGAGGTGGAGTGAAGAGTTGGGAGGAGGAAGGAAAGAAGGGAGGGAGAAGAAAGAAACAAGATGGAGGAAGACGTGTGTGTCTCTAGGAGTCTTGCGTAGTTACTCATGTCAAAAGGTTAGATATTGGGTTAACAATTCTGATTGTGTGGGCATCTTGTGTATTGAGCATTTGCTAATACATAAATCTATTAGATAATCGTAAGCATTAAGAGTCTACTGGATATTAAAATTGTTCTATCGACTGCATGCGGGTGGAGGTTAGCCCCTGGGTTTGGGGGCATGGACTCCACAAAGCTGATTGGTGGAGGTAGCCGCCATGCTAACATCTCACGGATCTAGGGCTGGCACTTCTGACTAGCCGACACTACGGTCAGAGTAAGAACTTAGAGCAGGAACATGGCAGTGGCTAGGGAGCTAGCTGGACCTTGCCACTTTTAAAAAATTCTCCTGCTACAAGTGCTGGGAAGCGCTATCATTGGCTGGGGCTGAGGTGGGGAATGCCTCATTTGCATGAAGAAGAATCCAGGTGCTAGCTGCACAAGTCCTTATATGGAGAGATCTTTAACCTGTAATGTGGCCACCAGGCTACCTGACTAACTCAAGGGTGGTGGAGGTGGGGGTCGGAGGGCCTACGCACACTGAGACATACAGGCCCAGAGCAAGGAGGAAGCAGTCCTACTCCCGCCTGTCTCAGGATGTTTCACGATTTAGATGTGGTGTGATGGCACTCACGCCATCACTGGCTCCCCCAGTGGCACTGCTTTCTTGCCCCACACCATGTAGGTGCTGGTAACTGAACCTGGGTCCTCTGTAACAGAGTAACCAGTGTTCTTAACTGCCGAGACATCTCTCCAGGCGTTAATTTTTTTTTCAAGGCAGGCTCTTGTGTGTTACTTGCTGATGGGAAACTTGTGATCTACCTGAGATGACCTTGGATTTCTTATTGTTCCGCTCCGCCTCCTGAGTGCTAGGATTTAACTGGCTTGCACTGTTATACCTGGTTTGTGCTGTGCTGGGAATGAAACTCAGGGCTTTCTGGGAGCTAGGCAAGTTTTGTAACCACTGTCCTACATCCTCAGCCAAATCTGATTCTTTGAACTCCTTTCTGTTTGTTTGTGTTTGTTTTGTTTTGTTTTCCCTTGTGATGCTGGAGTCTTGGATGTACTGGGATAAGGGCTCTGACAGAGCTGCACCACCAGCCCTGAACTAGTTTTATAACGGGGAATGATATTTTTCTTTGTGTGGCTTCAACGAAAGGGGTCCGGGGTCTGATGTTTTATTGGTCTATATTAAATAGGAAATTTAGCCCTTTAGGTTTAATTTGAAAAAGATGGAGAATATTTATTTGACATGGGATACACAGCAGGAACCTTCTAGACCAAACCTCTACCTCATCAACTCTCCTCCTAATTATTAATTACTTTTTCTCTGCCCAGCCTGGAATTCAGCTAACCAGGGTTACAAAATGAGACCCTGTCTTAAAAATACAAAGTAAAACAAAAATTACCCATATGTGGCTGGAGAGGTGGCTCAGCAGTTACTGGCTGCTCTTCCAGAGGCTCCCAGGTGGATTACGCTTGCACACAACACAACGGCAGCCCAGGTGGATTCCCAGTATGCTGGCACACAATGGCACCCCGGGTGAATTCCCACTATGCTGGCACACAATGGCAGGCTGCAAACATCTTCAGCTCTGGTTCTAAGACATTCAGTGTCCTCTTCTGGCTTCTGCAGGCACCAGACATGCAAGTGGTTCAGGCGTGCAGGCAAAAATACATAGACTCTTGGAAAGGCCAAAGACATATGTAACAATCGCAGGGCACTCGCTGCCTGGATAAGCTGCCTGGGTAAGGAGAGGGAATGACCACAAGGGATATGAGGAGGCCTTAGGGGCGGAAATCAACTACCTGTCCAGAGTGACATGAATGCACGCTTTGCCAGGTTCGTGGACTACACAGATAACTGGCAAATGATGGTATATAGATTACACACCAACCAATTTAATTATCTAAAAACAGAAGAGAGGAGATTAAAAAACAAACAGTTGTAGTGAACTCAGTTTCTTTTCCTGTTTATATTAATGATATCCTGAACTCAGAAAGGAAGGCAGGGAATGGGCGGCTGTCCATATGTCCATACAGGGGAAGGAAAACTATGGATTCCATCCCAACTGATAAAAACCACAGTTGACAGGGGAAGAAATCCAAGATCCCGGCTACAGACAGGCAGCAGAAAATCAGGTGATGTATTGCTGGTCCCTCTATTTGGGTATAAACTGGAAAACAAAAATCTCTCCAGCCAAAACTCCAGCTATGTGTAGCCAATAAATATTGTTGGCTACAGAATTCTCATGACTTAGTATTACATGCCATCTTTTCAGATGGCACAAATGGAGACTTATATTGCAGTTGGGTTATATAATCACACTCGCTCAAAAAGAAAGGCAGATGTCTTTCACCTGCCTAGACAGAGAGTGGAAAAATCATCCCTAACTGATCTGTGTACCTTGCACATTCCATGCAAATGTTTTTGTAAAACTATATATTACTTGTAAAGGTTTACATGACACAGAATGGAGCGACCAGACCCAAAGAAAGCAGCCCTGACAAGATCCACCTTCGGGGATACTGAGCCACCTGATCCTACATCAAACTGCTTCAATGCTTTCTCCTCAAAAGCCTTCATTCAGCCTTACAGACCGATGCAGTCAGGACTTCACTTAAGTCTGAATTTTTACAGCACCCAGAGACTGGACAACAAATGCCAGCTAGCTTTCTTTTGACTTAACCACCTTCCCAATTACCTTTGGACCCCTAAAAAGGAATTCTTCACCTCAATTCAGCAGGAAACATGCACTAAAAGACCATCACCCATTCCCTTAAATTGAGATGAATGGTTTCGGTCATTGTGATGGTTTGTATATACTCAGCCCAGGGAGTAGCACTACTAGAAGGTGTGGCCTTATTGGAGTAGGTGTGTCACTGTGGGTGTGGGCTTTAGGACTCTTATCCTAGCTGCCTGGAAGCCAATATTCTGCTAGCAGCTGATGAAGATGTAGAACTCTCAGCTCCTCCTGCACTGTGCCTGTCTGGATGCTGCCATGCTCCCACCTTGATGATAATGGACTGAACCTCTGAACCTGTAAGCCAGCCTTAATTAAATGTTGTCCTTATAAGAGTTGTCTTGGGCCGGGCGGTGGTGGCGCACGCCTTTAATCCCAGCACTTGGGAGGCAGAGGCAGGTGGATTTCTGAGTTTGAGAGTTTGAGGCTAGCCTGGTCTACAGAGTGAGTTCCAGGACAGCCAGGGCTACACAGAGAAACCCTGTCTCGAAAAAAAAAAAAAAAAAAAAAAGAGTTGTCTTGGTCATGGTGTCTGTTCACAGCAGTAAAACCCTACAGTAGTCATTCTATAAATTATAGATATATTATAATTTAAGGGGATGGTTACAAACGGTTATGGTTTTGGACAGGGAGGAAACAAAATAGGAAGCTTAGACTCAGAGAGTTCTATCTTTCTTTTCCTTTTCTCTATCCTTCTTCCTTTTGTAGATATAGGGAAGGGGGTTGAGAAGAAAACAGGTGAATATGGAATTATTATATAGAAATAGAGTAAAAGGGTAGATTAATGATTCTACTCTTCAACTTAGAGCTATTGCTATTCTCAAATAAGGTAATTTTTACATTAATGGATTATTGTATATTCATACAGGTTTAAGGTTTTCATTGGTATAAATCTTTGTACATTGATACAAAATTTAAGGTTAATTTTGTTACAACATAATGTATGTATGTTTCAGTTCCTGTGTAGGTATTATGCCTATGCAACTTATTTCAAAATACAAGGTTTAGTCCCCGCCCTTTTAATAGCTGCTATTGCAAACTATTAGAGATGGTTAAGTCTCAGGGGCAGCCCTGCTTATACACTGAAGGCCTAAAATCAGCCATAGGCCTAAAATCACCCATAGGCCTGACATACATACCTGCTAACACAAAGTCTTGGGTCTCTGGAAAAATACTGAAACAGATGCCTAGAAGCTATTGTAAACAAGCAGCTTTGGTGGAAAATTGCCAGGATGAATACATAGACCTTGTAGACGGGTAACCTTGGTGGATAGTACCAACTTAGATAAAGACAAGTGAATCATAGAAGTCATAGTGGTCTGTCCCCTGAACCTTCACCCCGCTGACACTCTGTTCTGGAAGATATCTGTACTCCCCCTGAACACCTACGCTTCTGCGTCATCCCCTTCCCCACATCCTGCCTTTTTGTGTATATAACCTGCGTGTGCAAAAGCAAAAATGGTGATCTGATCAGATTATAGACAGGTCGTCATTCCTTGCATCTTTGCCTGCTTCCACTCCTCTCTTTCAAGTGACCTCCCCGGACCCCTGTTTAATGTCCTGCTGGGCAGGACAGTTAAGAAATACAAGTTTAATAGACAATCAAACTCATGGTCATGTCAGATACTAGATCATAGAAATACATTTTCTGGGTTGAACAGATAATACATAGCTGGAGACAGTCAAAGTTTTCTTGGTCAGACGTGCTATGAATAGATGGATGGTCTTCAAAAACCTCAGAGACTTGCCGAATATTGCATTTAAAGATGTTTTTAGATCAGCGCCGCCATCTTGTGGGAGCAAACCCAATGCCTGGCTGGGAGTAGCCACCTCGGAGGTCTTTAACCAGTAACGTGTCCACCTGTCTACAAGCGTGGAGAATATCTTTGCAAACCTCTTCAGGGGCCTTTTTGGCAAAAAAAAAAAAAAAAAAAAACAATAACTAAAAAACCTCATTCTCATGGTGTGCCTGGATGCTGCAGGGAAGACAATTCTATACAAACTGAAGCTGGGCGGAATTGTGACTAGCATTCCCACTATTGGTTTCAATGTGGAGACTGTTGAATACAAGAGTATCAGCTTTACCATGTGGGAGGTGGATGGCCAGGACGAGATTCGGTCGCTGTGGCGCCACTACTTCCGGAACACCCAAGGCTTGATCTTCATAGCGGACAGCAATGACAGAGAGCGTGTGAACGAGGCCCGTGAAGAGCTCATGAGGATGCTAGCTGAGGATGAACTCCGAGAGATGCCGTTACTCTTGGTGTTTGCTAACAAGCAGGACCTCCCCAATGCCATGAATGCAGGAATCGCAGGCAAGCTGGGGCTGCACTCTCTACGCCACAGGAACTGGTACATTCAGGCTACCTGTGCCACCAGCCGGGACGGGCTCTATGAAGGACTAGACTGGCAGTCTAATCAGCTCCGGAACCAGAGTGAACCAGGCCCCTCCCTCCCCTCACGTCCTCTTCTCCGCCCTCAGTTTTCCTCTCATGTGGCAAACGTGCCACTCTGTGGTCCTGAGTGCCAGAAGCTGTCTCCATGGGTTGGTCACAGTGTGTGTCGCACCGTGCTGTACATGTGCAGACAGACACAGCCTGCAGCCAGGTTTTTATTTAATGTAAATAGTTTCCGTTTCCACTGAGGCGGTTTCTGGTACTCCTATGCAATATTACTTAGCTTTTTTATTGTAAAAAGAGAGTCAACTCACTGTCAGTACTGAGAAGGGGTTTGGGTCTAGGGGCACCTGGCATCGGGGATCCATTGGGCTGAAGACTGGTGTCGGTATCCATTTGGTAGTTGGTTTTTAACCCAAACTCAGTGCATTTTTAAAAAATAGTTAAAAATACAGGACAAGAACACTTGAATACACAGAGCGGAGGCTATGCCTAGTGTAGGTCTTGCAGTTAATGGTTTGAATGCTGGTCATCAGATCCCCTGTTTCCTTGGGGGGACAGGAGAGAAGGTGACGAACAAACCGCCATCCGCAGCCTGGTTACAGTAGAGCCCCGTGACTCACCTGTCTTTGGGTCACCGGCATTCCATGGCACTGTGCTTGTACTTGTGCTCACACGGTCATCTAGGGGTGGGCTGGGAGCGATTGTGGTCTGCAGGGCCTGGCTTGTACTTGGTGTGTGGCAGGGCCCAATGGCAACCTGCATACCCAGATTACTCTTGGCCCCACTTGGACCCGCTGGCAGGAGGCCTGAGTCTCACCAGCAGGAGTGTGTGCAAGGTGGGAAGGTTTGACCGTTACAGACCCACATCCTGGAGTACCCCCACTGCCACGTGTGGAGTAGCTTCCTCCCTCAGCCTGCAAGAGTCCGATTTACCATCGAAAAATGCCCTCTACTTCTTTCTTTTGTATTTTGATAAACACTGAAGAAGCTGGAGCTGTTGAATTTATCTTGGGGAAATCTCAGAACTGGTTTATTTGGTGTCGTGGAACCTCTTACTGCTTTCAATACACAGTTAGTAATCAACTGTTTTGTATGCTTGATTTCAGTTCTCATTAAGACAAGCACTGTAATTATAGCTATTAGAATAGTCTCTTAACTATTTAAAAATAAAAAGATAAAGATGTTTTTATTAACTTAAGGCTTTTTGACACTGAGACATGTGTGTTCCTGGCCGCACCCCATTGACTTGGAAGAAGAAGATGAGCATCCAAGGACCTGCAGTTAGAGAGGGCTTCATTCATGGCAAGCTGGCCACCAGGCAAAGAAAATGCCCTAACTTCATCTGCAGACAGAATGCTGTCTGGAAAGGACCAACAGATGCAGGGAAGTTGATTGCCAAGCTCTGTCAATGCAGGGTAAGCAAGTCCTGCAAAATTCCTGCTTCACAGAAGGTCTGCCAGATATTTTGGGCCAGTGCTTTCCAGGCAGCCAACTGTCTGTCATTTCTATAATTTTGGAAGGGCTTGCCTACACTTCCTGAATACTCAGATAATATTTTTTTTCCCTTCTCAAGTCTCTGATGGGGTTGAAGACTAGATAGTCCACAATTAAATTTAAGTTGTTTAGGACTTGAGAAGATGTTTTTAGGTCTAAAAAGATGTTTTTAGGATAACAATACAAGTTAGGATAGAAAATGATTTAGATACAGAACTCTGAACTCACCAAGATAAAATAAATGATAGAATACTTTACCCAAGTTGCCGAATACAAATGGACTGGACATTCTGAATGTAACTCCTACCTAATGATTTTCATAATTATTTCATTTCTGTCCCTATTATATGTTGTTTATTATTATAAGAAAAGGAGACTTTATTTAGACAAAAAAAAAAGGGTAATTGTTGAGGTTTAGCCTGTTGCTATGTATTGTAATGTTAAATTCTGTATCCCAAGATCTGGCTGTCTCAAGACAAGTGAATTCTCACGTGTACCAGATTTTGTTGTACAAACCCTGCCCCTTAATTTAAAACTACTAGTTGAATATAAATGGCTACAGCCAATTACTGGAGGGAATAGAGGTAGGCAGGTTTTCAGTGACCTGGTTGGGGGTCAGAGGGAGGATGGGAGGAAAGAGAAGGAAGGTGTATGAGGGAGGAAGAAGTCACCACAAGAGGAAATGGACCATGAGTACACAGCCAGGAGAAACAGCAAGTGTTTGTTGTACACCACTGGGGCAGTAGTCACTCCAGTAGTTAGAAAAGCAGATTAGAGCCGGACAGTGGTGGCGCACACCTTTAATCTCAGCACTTGGGAGGCAGAGGCAGGTGGATTTCTGAGTTCGAGGCCAGCCTGGTCTACAGAGTGAGTTCCAGGACAGCCCGGGCTACACAGAGAAACTCTGTCTTGAAAAACAAACAAAATATGATAAATATTTTTGCCGGGCGGTGGTGGTGCACGCCTTTAATCCCAGCACTTGGGAGGCAGAGGCAGGCGGATTTCTGAGTTCAAGGCCAGTCTGGTCTACAGAGTGAGTTCCAGGACAGCCAGGGCTACACAGAGAAACCCTGTCTCAAAAAACCAAAAAAAAAAAAAAAAGAAAAGCAGATTAGGGGTGACCCCTCCCAGTAATTGTCAAAGTCAAAGAAAATAACCATAGTCTGAGTCTCATTTATTTGAAAGCTAGACGGGGATGAGTTTACATTTGTTCAACTACACTATTTATTATCTTTCTTTGGCTTGGTATATAGTTAATAAACTCACTAACTCAAAGCAAAAGTACGGCCATTATAGATCACCCTCTAGACCATACAGAATACATACATACAGAATACAGGGTCTTTCAAACATAGACATTCAGGGGCTGGAGAGAAGGCTCTGTGGTTGGGTGTACAAACTGTTCTTGCATAGGACCCAAGTTGTATTCCCTGCTTATAGCTGCCTGTAACTCCAATTGCAGGGACATCCTGGATAAATGCATTCATGTGGACACACACACACACACACACACACACACACACACACTTAATCTTTTTAGTCCAAAGAAGTAGAAATTCAAAAGTCATTCCCAATAAACCTTAGACAGTTCCACTAAAGTCCTAAAGGACTGCAATCATGGAATAATTAGAAATAAAGCTATCCTGGGGCTGGAGAGGAGGTTCAGTGGTCAAAAGCCCTGTGCACATGCAGAAGATTTGGGTTTCCTTCTTACCACAGCTGCATATAACTCCAGTTCCAACTGATACGATGTCTCTTCTGACCTCGAAAGTAAAATAAATATTTTTTTAAATCAATGGGGATTTGAAGAGCCATTTTGCCAAAGAAAATGTACAAATGGACAGCAAGCATTAAAAATGGTCAGTATTGGGCTGGAGAGATGGCTCGACAATTAAGAAGAACACTGTCTGCTCTTGAGTTCAATTCCCAGCAACCTCGTGGTGGCTCATAACCATCTATAATGAGATTTGGTGCCCTCTTCTGGCCTGCAGGCATACCTGCAGGCAAAACACTGTACACTTCAATAAACATACATACATATATAAATATATATATAAATATATATATATATATATAATAGTAAGTATTATTGGACGCTAAGGAAATATAAATTAACATCAAAGGATATTTCTACTTCTATGGTGGCCAAAACTTTTAAAATGTAGTAACAAGCATTGAGCAGCATGTGGCTACTACTTTGGAGGTTTGTTAGGTGTTGTGATTAGAACATCAAACAGAAGAGTTCCAGCCAGAGACTAAATATGTTCTTAGAGTATCAGAACTTTTAGCCTTACACACCAGCCAGTGCTCACACTCAGAAAATTGAGGCAGGAGGATTATGAGTTTGAGACCAGCCTGGGATACACAGAAATACCTTCTTTAAAAAAAGAAAAGCGGGCTGGAGATTGAATTCTGTGGCGTATTTTCTTCCTTCCTTTCGAAATTTTTCATTTTTCAACCTGAAATCACTGTGTATATACAATGTGTGTTCACTCAGAGGTCAGCAGATGACTGAGGAGCTAGGTCTCTCCTTCTGCCTTTATGTGGGTTCTGGGAATCAAACACAGGTTTATATACATGCTTATCTGGTGAGTTTTTTTTTTTTTTTTTTTTTTAAGGAAGAGACTTATGCTGCCCAGGCTGGGCACAAACTGAATCCTTCTGCCTCAGATTCTGAAGTGCTGTATTAAAGACCTGTGCTACCACATCTGCCTGGCTCTACAATAACTCCCTCTTTCCAATCTTCCTCTCCCCTTCCTCCTCCCTCCGTCTGTCCCTTCCTTGCTTCCTCTGCCTGTGTCAAAGCTGCAGGTATTCAGGCAGAGCCTTAAACATACTTTGTAGTTGGGGATGTCCTTGAACTTTTGATAGTTCTGTCTCTCCACCTGAGTGCTAGGTCTGTGCCAGCACATCTAGTTATGCAGTGCTGGAGACCAAGCCTAAGACAGCAAGTTCCCAGCTTAGCTATATGCCCAGTGCTGTAATTCTTGAACAAGAGCATTGGATGACCTTCCAGATTGAAGACACCAATGTTCAGGGAAGATGATGTCCCAAGAGAAAGTATGAAAACTATATAGTGCACACACACACACACACACATGAACACATGCACACATGCACACATGCACAAATACACCCTTTATATTTGTTATTTTTATCTTCTAGTAAGTTTTAGAACCAAAGGAAGGACTGGCATGGGGAATCATGGGACCTCCCCAACATTGAAACCAAGTCAAATGTAACTATCTAATACTTGTATCAGCCCTTTGAAGTAGGGGCAGCCATGAGAACGGTCTTCTCGCCCGTGGGTTTCAAAATCTGGAGTGATAAATGAACCGACTTGCTGGGTACCCAGTTACTATGGAAGACCCAGAGAGCTGGAGAGGTGACACTGGGAAAGATCAGCACTTGGTGTCAGAGAGGAGAGAATACCTTACAAAATTTAAATTAACAGGAACTGTTCTAGGATTCTAACGCAGCTACTACTAAATCAAGTTATTAAGTTTAAATCTCTAGGCTTAAAAAGATTACAGCAGAATTGTTTAGATTTTGTTTCAGGAGAGAAAGGAAGAGAAACTGCCATCAGATAGAAGACTGTTCAGGAGAAAGGAAAGCCACCATGGTCTAGCTGAGCCATAAAACATGCCCATGTGGGCTGGCCAATTAGAACTAGCAGAAGCCCAGATGAAACACAGGAGTAATAATGAGGTTGTGGATAGAAGGTAGATTCTAACAGCATGGAGGGCAGCCAGCTGCCCAGCATTTAATATGCTTCAGGCATATTAAAATATAAAGGCTGTGAGTGTGTCTCTCATCTGGGAACATAAATGGCCAAAGGCAGGAGGAAACCTCACACTGGGATTCTTAAAATATTTCTACTACACAGAATAGTAAATGAAAAAAAGATTAAGTAAAATGAACAATCTTTGGTTAAAAATAAATGTATTTCCATGTATCAATAAGCCTGGAGAAAAGTCAGTAAGGAAGTTACAGGATATCTTAATTAGTATTTTGCTGCCGTGAACAGACACTATGACCAAGGCAGCTCTTATAAAGAACAACATTTAATTGGGGCTGGCTTACAGGTTCAGAGGTTCAGTCCATTATCATCAAGTCAGAGACCATGGCAGCATCCAGGCAGACATGCGGCTGGAGGATCTGAGAGTTCTACATCTTCATCCAAAGGCAGACAGAAGATGATTGACTTCCAGGCAGCTAGAACGAGGGTCTTAAAGCCCACAGTGACACACTTCCTTCAGCAAGGCCACACCTCCTAATAGTGCAACTCTCTGGGCCAAGCATATTCAAACCACCACACAGGGCTCAAGGGTGTCGCCAAAGCCCAGGTTCTTCAGCCTCCATATCTTTCTCATTGGTGAAGACATTGGTGTCTTCAATCTGGAAGGTCATCCAATGCCCTTGTTCAAGAATTACAGCACTCGGCATATAGCTAAGTTGGGAACTTGCTGTCTTAGGCTTGGTCTCCAGCACTGCATAACTAGATGTGCTGGCACAGACCTAGCACTCAGGTGGGGAGACAGAACTATCAAAAGCAAGCAGGCTGCCTGGAGCCAGGTCCAAAGCCCCAAGTTCAAATTCAGCAAAGTTGCTACTTCTCTCCTAGAGAGAGAGCACTCCCTATCTAATATCCCTATATTAAAAATAATGTGTATCTGTGGGGAGTCATGAGGCTGGCCTGTGCTGGCCTAGCTGCTGTGGCATATTCTCCAGGGAAGACTGCTCACATGGGTTTAAGACGATAGAAAGTCTTTATTAACTGGCCAGCAACTACACTGGGTGTTTGGGATCTCAGTATAGCCCTGAGCCTTTCTTGGGAGGAGATTTTAAGCACAAAAACCATGTTCTGGGTTGACATACCTCAGTTAACAAGAACAATTAGCCAGTGTGGAACTATAGAAGCTAAAAGGGAAGGCGAGTACGTTTAGAGACTTTCCCAGAACTCGCTGACATTGATGGATTAAGCCTTTGTCTTAGTTTTGGCAGGGAGTGCTATGTGCTGAGTTTTACAGCCTGAATGGAACTTCCATCATAGTCAGTTGTGCTAAGGTCTCAGGGCCTGGTACATAGCTGCCTCAAGAGGCATACCTTACAGGTTTTTCAGGTTAGATTCTATGGCTCCTGGGCACTATGGCCCTTTCAGTTCCTGAGAAATCAAGGCATCCCCTCAGGCAGTGAAGCCTTCAGACTGCTTTGTGCTTCTCTGTATGTTCCCTTTTTTTTTTTTTTTTTTTTTTTTTTTGGTTTTTTCGAGACAGGGTTTCTCTGTATAGCCCGGGCTGTCCTGGAACTCACTCTGTAGACCAGGCTGGCCTCGAACTCAGAAATCCGCCTGCCTCTGCCTCCTGAGTGCTGGGATTAAAGGCGTGCGCCACCACCGCCCGGCGCGTATGTTCCCTTAAAAGTCAAGGAAACAAGGGTGCTTTGACAGAACAAGTGGTCTTAGACATTAACCCTGTGTACTCTGTACAGCTTGTAAATGTCATTAGATCCTGGCAACTACAACTGTGGTCCTGGCAATTGCCACTATATTCTTTTTTCTGATAAGGGTATAAAGAGTCTGCTTGCTCTCGATAAAAACTGTCACAGCCTGTCTTACTCCAACCGACCAGCCGTATCAGCTAACCTTGGCCAGGTAAGTAGGTGTGGATGCTCACATGCATGTATGTATGTAGTATGCATGTATGTAGTGTGCCTGAATGTAGGTATGTGAACCATGTGCATGTGGGAGCCCAGGACGTTCAGAAGAGGGTGTGGGTCCCCGTGAAATTGGAGTTACAGGGCTAATGAACGGCCATGTGGGTGCTGGTAACTGGATCCTGTGCAATTGGAATTCTACACAAGTGTTGGGAATGGGTTCTAATGTTTTGTCTTAATTCAGCTCCCAAAGCCTTGCTTCCGGACCAGCGGGTCCTTGCCCCCTGGTGGCTTCAGTTGATAATACAGAATTGCCATGCAGCCAATGGCTGGGCAAAAAGATTGAGGTGGGACTTTTAGATTGTGTGGGCAAGGGACCCAGAGAGAGGAAAGGAAGAGGGGAATTGCCGTAACTCGGAGGGAGAGAGGGATCAGATGTAAGAGCTGCAGAAGAAGAATCACCCAGCAATGTAGGTGGGGGTGGGGGTTCCCAGAAGGTAACAGGACAGCAAAGGTAAAACACAGATTTAGAAAGTATTGAGCTAGGAATACCAGAGGGAAATGTGTGCTAGCTGCAGGGAGGTTTAGAAATGTCCAGCCATTGAGCTAGTCAAGACATATCAAAATTAGCTGGTGTGTGTGCGTGTGCATGTGTGTGTGTGTGTGTGTGTGTACACACGCATGCATGCCTCTCATTCTCAAATCCAGAGAGCTCTTTGGTAGGTGCGGAGACCCACAAGGAGCCAAAGTGGTTTAACTAACTCACTGGTACACCCAAGTTGATGGGATAAAATTGCAGTTATCAATGAAGGGAAATGTCTGGCAGGCTGAATTTGGCTGCTACATTCTGATTGAAAAATCTAATGTCAGCCGGGTGGTGGTGGCGCACGCCTTTAATCCCAGCACTTGGGAGGCAGAGGCAGGCGGATTTCTGAGTTCGAGAATTCGAGGCTAGCCTGGTCTACAGAGTGAGTTCCAGGACAGCCAGGGCTACTCAGAGAAACCCTGTCTCGAAAAACCAAAAAAAAAAAAAAAAAAAAAAAAAGAAAAATCTAATGTCTGGGGGGCTACGGTGATGGCTCAGTTACTGAAGTACTTGTCATGTAAGCATGAGGACCTGAGTGTGGGCCCCCAGCATCCACACAGATTCTGGGTGTGGCTGGGCACTGGGGGAACGTAGAAGTAATTATTCAAAATGGCCACTAGTCAAGCCAACTATCTAAGCTGTGGTGGCTCTTTTGGCTGGAGGCCACATGTGTGCCACAGCTAGAAATGTCCAGCCAGAAACACCAGCCCAGCCATCCACGAGATGCCAGGATGGGAGATTGCTCTGCTAATCTTCCACGCTGTCTCCACAAGGCTGGGCTGAGCCCTGACCATCTCACCATCCATACGGTACCCGGTATGAATGAAACTCTAATGCTTAAAGATTAATCAAAGGCTTTATATGTTTGGTAATGCTCAATAACAAGATGCCCATAAAATTAGAGATGTTTCCCAATTAGCTAACCTAAATATAAGTTGTTACCCACGACTGCTCTCCATACCTGCGTGGCTCTTCCTCCTCCTCCATCTCTACCCTCTCTAGCTCCTCCTCTTCCTTTTCCGCTTCCTCTCCTTACTCCTCCAACCTTAGCTCTTCCTACAGGGGAGATCTACAGAGACAGGGAGATCCCAGGAGCTCTGTGGCCAGCCAGTTTAACCAACTGATGAGCTATACGTTCATCGAGCCCATGACAATGTATCTTTCTCTTGTAATTTTGGAAGATCGAATTTAATAATTTTCAAGAAAACAACCCATTGTTTCTTAAATCCAGCTTGGCAACTTTCTTCTTATTCCTTGCATGGGTAGAACCACTCCTGAATTTGACATAGGATGTGTGGAATGCATTGATAACACTGAGGAGAGATTTTTGTCATGGGCAGCCAAGAAAGATACCTTCCATTTAAATGTCAGTCCATACACAGGACTCTTGTGTACCTTCGCCCATGGTAAATCAGTGTGGACACGATATGCCTCTCCTATATGTATTACTGCTTCCCTGAACCTTCTGTCTCTGTTGTCTAATCTGTCTTTTATCTGTGTGTTGTGTGTGTGTGATGTCTGTCAATCTCTAATGGAGGATGTATGTATGTATGTATGTATGTATATCAGAAAACATGGCATGTGAAAGGAATAAGGGCTTTCTTCTTCCAGAAATTTTTTTGAAATAAATTTAGATTGAATATACACAGTAGGGAAACAAGACGGGTACATAATTTTAAATCTCTCAAGGCATATCTTTAAGCTGGCTGCAAGGTCTTCAGTTTCTGAAGGCAAATATTTTGGAAAAAAAAATATTCCCACAACACTGAACACTCCTGTGAAGTAGGTACCAATGTATGCTTTGCAAACATAAGGCTAAAATGAAACTAATCTCATCACACTGTTAACATTGGTGGGTCAGGATCCAAATCCACATCTATCTGGATAACCAAAAGTTACCCTGAAATATTTAGGAATGACTAAGCAAAGCGCCTGACCTGAACATTCTTTTTAAAGTGTATACGTATGTGTGTGCAGGTGCTTACAGAGGCCAAGAAGGCCTTGGATCCCTGGAGCTGGAATCTCCCAACATGGGTGCTGGAAATCAAATCCAGGTCCTCTGCAAGAGCAGGAAGCACTTTTCCAAATCTCTGAGCTACCGTTTCAGGCCTTGAAATAAGCACATTTTAAATTACTTATACAAATTTCGCTATACTTGGGTTGGTATTATTATCCCAATCATAAAAAATAAATTTAAAAAAAGCCAAAAAACAAAACAAAAACAAAAAACAAGGTTCAAATAAATTGGATACTTTCAAGATCTTGTAGCCTTCGGATGCGGGAATAGCCTTTTGTTATGTGTCATTAGGCATTCCTCGACGTGGCAGGCACACTTGGCTTTCCGGCTCCTTAAACATTAGAAATGCTGTTCATGTGTCATCTAGGATGCGATAGGTGAGAGCGAGCGCTCCACATGACAGAGTCTTAAAAATGAATTTGCCTAAGGACAGGGCTGGGTCACTGAGCAAGCCAAATGACAGAAACGTGTGAGCAAACACCATCACGCTCTGGCGACAGCTCCCCGAGGCGCGGGACAGCAGAGAGCTGCACGCACGCGCAGAGGCTCGCAAGTGTTAGTATTATTACCCCCATGGCTTAAAAAAACAAAACCGGCGAGCAGGACTTCCTGCCGCTAGAGGGCAAGTTCTTTCTCACCCACAAATACTCGAGATATTAAAACTCAGCGCTCAGGTGCTCAGGTTTCCAGACGCAGGAGACAGAAGCGTCAGCGTAAGTCCCAGTAATAGAAACTGACCTGCCCCGGGTACAGCGGCTTCCTCTCCAGCCCCGGAAGTACGTCAAGAATGGGCGGGCTCTGGCTCGAGGCGGAAGCGAGGGGCGGTCCCGGCTTGGGGGCGGGGTTTAACTGGGGACTCGGTCCCGAGCTCTGTCACTCTTGGCTTCCGCCTAGGCGAGGTGTCCATGGAGGGGCTCCTGGCCCAGCTGTGTGGCACGGACGCGGCGCGGCCGCTCCCGCTGTGGGAAGGGGACACCACGGGCCACTGCTTCACCCAGCTGGTGCTCAGCGCCCTTCCCCACGCGCTCCTCGCTGTCCTCAGTGCCTGTCACTTGGGCACCCCAAGGTGGGTAAAACCTGCAGAGCGACACCAACTTCCATCTCTCCCAGATGTCATTGGGATTGCAAGGTCTCTGTAGGGGCAGAGGCAGAATAAAGCTGACTGTTGGCACTTGGTTGAGCTAGTCACCTACCTTCTCGGAGTCTCCGCAGTTTTGAGAGGGTTTAATGACCCAAGACGTTTAAACACACAATTCGGCACCTGGCATATCCTTTAAGTTGCCAATGCATCTCTCTTGCAGAAGTTTTAAATGTCCGAACAGAGCTGCCATGAATTGGAGGCAAACTTAGATAAACGTTTTAGCTAAAGAAGGAAGCTTGTGTGTAAGTTATAGGGCCAGCGTGGCTCATGATTTCCATGTACCAAGCCCTGCTGTCCCTAGGCTAAACGCCGATGCAGACTGCTGAAGGGAAGCTGTAGGGAGAAGAGGAACTACATCAAAACCTTACAACTAACTTGGTTTTGTGTTGTAAGGTGTTGGTCCTATGCTCACCTTGATTTCGTAGTTAGCTCTTGGATGGCCAGGTTAGTCCTTCCATCTCTTTTGCAGAATGAAGCAAAAGTCTAGAAGAAGTTAGCACAGATACCCACAGCAAGCCTGCTCAGGCCAGGCATGTGAAATGCACCTTTAATCCCAGTTCTTGGGAGGTAGAGGCAGGTAAATGTTTATGAGTCCACCTTGTAGAGTGGGACTCCAAGGCCAGCCTGGTCTACATAGTGAGTTTCAGGCCAGCCAGGGCGTTTTAGAGAAAGCCTGTCTTAAAAAAAAAAACCAAAAAAAAAAAAAAGGCAAAAAAGAGCTAGGCAAAGTGGCACATGCATATAGTCTAAGGAGGATTTCAGCCTGGGCCACATACTAAGATTCTATTTCAAACCAAGGGAGAACAAAAGGAACTAAAGTATTTAGTTTACAATTAAACTTTTTTTTTTTTTTTAGCATGGCAAAGAGCCTAACAGACTCAGGTGGGTTGTTTTATGTTGTTGAGATAGGGTGTCATTCTGTATGCCAGGACTAGAACTCATGGAGATCTGCCTGCTTCTGCCTTCTGAGTACTACGATTAAAGGAATATGTCTCCAGCCTCACCCTCAGGTTTTTTGATCGACTGATTGATTGATTGATTTTGTCTGAATGTATGTCTGTGCACCACGTGGGTGCAGTGCCTGAGGAGGCCAGAGGGGAGGGCATCCAATCCCCTGGAACTGGAGTTTCAGACAGCCATGAGCCACCATGTGGGGGCTGGGAACTGAACCTCTTGGTCCTCTGTAAGAGCAGCCAGTGCTCTTAACTGCTCATCAGTCTGTCTCTCTAGCCCCAATTTCTTTTTTTTTAATGCTGTAAGAGTTTTATGCATAAATGTTCCCCTGTACGTATACACAGGTACTACATGCATGTCTGGTAAAAGATGGCATTGGGTGCCCTGGAACTGGCATTACAGAGGGTTGTGAGCTGTCATGTGGGTACTCAGAACTGAACTCAGATCCTTTGCAAGAACATCTCCACCTGTCCAGTTTTCTTTTCTATGAACTTAGAAATGCATTCTGATAGTCACTGATAAAACTGTTTTCTCTTTGATTTTTTTTTTTAAGACAAAGCTTTGCTATGTAGCCTTGGCTGGCCTGGAACTCTCTATGTAGACCAGGCTGAACCCCAACCCATGGAGATCTTTGCATCTCCACCCTACCTGGTCCTGGGATTACAAGCATCTACCATCATGGCTGACCCTGTGTTTCTCTTTGAGGAGAGAAGGGTGTTGAGATGAGGTATTAAATAAGCCAGTTTTGGCTTGAGCTTATGGTACTCCTGACTCATCTCCCAACTGCTGATGTTATGGATGTACTCCACCATACCTAGCCTATATTTGAGATATTTGAGTTTTTTTTTTTCTTTCAGGATCTTACTATGTAGCCCTGGCTGGCCTAGAACTTACTAAGTAGACCAGGCTGACCTTGAACTCACAGAGATCAAACTGACCACTTGCTTCTGCCTCCCTAGTGCTGTGATTAAAGGTGTGTACCTCCACAGCTGTTTCCATTGTTCAAGTGTATTGTGAGGGGTGTGTGTGTATGTGTGTGTGTGTGTGTGTACTCTTGACTACTGAGACATCTCTCCAGTCCCTGTATTTGATTTTTCCCTCCAGGGTTTCTCTGTGTAGCCCAGGCTATCCCGGAACTCACTCTGTAGATCAGGCTGGACTCAAACTCAGAGATCCTCCTGCATCTGCCTCCCAAGTGCTGGGATTAAAAGCATGTACCATCATCACCCGGCTTGTTTTTTGGTTCTTAATATAAACCTTTTTTTTTTTGTTGTGGTGGTTGTTCGTGAAAAACATTTTTGATGTTAAGAGGATATAGCCAGAACTGAAAGAAGTTCCTCTTGAGCTGAGAGGTCACACAGTGACGTACACGGCCTGTTACAATCAGGGAAGAGACAGGAGTAGAGTATTCTGAGGCTTTGTAAAATGTCGGCTGTCCTGTGAGAGGAAGAGAGCTGCAGATAAGTAAACATCTCCTCAGGAGGCTTCAGATGACTTTCAGGTACTTTCTTGTGGAGCCTTTTTATAAAAAGTGTGTATCTTTGTGTAAAATTCATCGGTTTTTCTTAATTGGAATCTTCAAGGTGCATACAACCTTAACTCAGACTTGTTTGTACCTGTGGCAAAAGAATGAATCAGAAAACCTGTGGGGAAATTAGAGAATGGATTGGGGAATCTAGGAAGGCTTCCTGCAAGGAGAGGCTTTGGGGTCCGGGATAAAGTAGGGCAGGGATGCCATGTGCAGACCAGAAAGGGAATATACCTCCTCCAGCTTGTTCGAGGTGACAGGCATGTCTGAGCCCCGTGTCAACCATGATGGCTTGTTTTCTTTTCTTCTCTTTGTTCTCAGGACTACCAATAACATCCCACCTCTCAATCCTGGCTGGCGCCTCCGACTCGCCGCTTCCTTCCTTCTCTCAGTCTTCCCGCTGCTAGATCTCCTTCCAGTTGTTTTGCCTCCAGGGTCACGCCCAGGGCCCCTATGGCTGGAGGTGCTGGCAGGGTGTGTGACAGCTGTGGGCTGGTTCACCCACAGCCTGGCCCTGTGGGCGTTGGCTCATTCCCCTCGTGGCCGTCCCCGTGGACCCTTAGCCTTGGCTCTGGCAGCCTTCCTACCAACCCCAGCCCTGGTACTGACCCTGTTGTGGCATTGCCAGCGAGGTACATTTCTGCCCCCGCTTCTCCCGGGACCTCTGGGCCGCGTATGTCTTCTCATTCTGCAGCTGGCAGCAGTCTTGGCCTATGTGTTGGGCTGGGCGGCTCCTGGGGGACCGCGAGAGCCCTGGACTCACGCTCCCTTCCTGTCCTCTGAGAGTCAGGAAACAGAGGTCGCTGAAGATGGAGAGAGTTGGCTGTCACGCTTTTCCTATGCCTGGTTGGCTCCTTTGCTCGCTCGCGGAGTCCGAGGAGAGCTCCGGCAGCCCCAGGACACTTGCCGCCTCCCCCGCAGGCTGCATCCTGCCTACCTGGCCCGAGCCTTCCAAGCACACTGGAAGGAGGGGGCCCGACTGTGGAGGGCCCTGTATGGGGCCTTTGGATGTTGCTACCTGGCCCTTGGACTGTTGAAGATGGTGGGGACCATGCTGGGATTCTCTGGGCCTCTGCTGCTCTCCTTACTGGTGGGCTTTCTGGAGGAAGGGCGAGAGCCTCTAAGCCGCGGCCTGCTCTATGTCCTGGGATTGGCCAGCGGGGCTGTGATAAGCGCCGTGCTACAGAATCAATATGGGTATGAGGTACGGAAAGTGACTCTTCAGGCACGGGTGGCTGTGCTGAGCATCCTCTACCGCAAAGCCTTGAAGCTTGGGCCTAGCCGCCCTCCAACCGGGGAGGTCCTGAACCTTCTAGGCACTGACTCCGAGAGGCTGCTGAACTTTGCTGGCAGCTTCCACGAGGCCTGGGGCCTGCCTCTGCAGCTGGCCATCACTCTCTACCTGCTGTACCAGCAGGTGGGCCTGGCCTTCCTGGCTGGGCTGGTCCTGGCACTGCTGCTGGTACCTGTCAACAAAGTGATTGCCACACGAATCATGGCCAGCAACCAGGAGATGCTACAACACAAAGATGCGCGGGTTAAGGTGGGCGGCTGCTGGGGTCCTTCAGCCAGATGAGGGGGGGTCCCACCAAGCAGCAGGCAGGGAAGGAGTGTGAGCCGTGTCTCAACGCCACGCCACCCTTCTGTCCCCATCTCCAGCTCATGACAGAGCTGCTCAGTGGCATCCGAGTCATCAAGTTCTTCAGGTGGGAGCAGGCTCTGGGGGACCGGGTGAAGGCTTGCCGCACTCAAGAGCTGAGACGACTCCGCGTCATCAAATACCTGGATGCAGCTTGTGTGTACCTCTGGGCTGCTCTGCCTGTGGTTATCTGCATCGCCATCTTCATCACCTACGTCCTCATGGGGCACCAGCTCACAGCCACCAAGGTAAGAGCTAAGGAGGGGCAGCCAAAGCAAGGGGAGAGGAAAGGGTTGATTCACTCACGGTTCCATACAACAGTTCATTATCCAAAGCCATGAGAACAGAAACTCAGTCAGGGCAGGGACCTGGAGGCAGGGGCAGATGCAGAGGCCATGGAGGGGTGCTGCTTACTGGCTTGCTCCTCGTGGTTTGCTCAGCCTGCTTTCTTATAGAACCCAGGACCACCAGCCCAGGGGTGACTCCACCCACAATGACCTGGCCCTCCTCCATCAGTCACTAATTAAGAAAATGACCTATGGGCTTGCCTACAGGCTGATCATATGGAGACATTTTCTCAGTTGAGCTTTCTCCTCTCTGATGTCTCTAGCGTGTGTCAAACTGACATAAAACTAGCCAGCATAGAGGAAGAGGGCCTAGGAAGAAATGGGGAGGGACTATAATGGGGAAGAAATGTGGGCTCAGGACTTTAGTGTTAGCTGGGGGTAGGGGAGAAAGAGGACCCCTGGCTACCTTGTCCTTTCCCAGATAAGAGGGTATTCTCTGAAGGATTTTTTTATTATTATTATCTTTGATATAAAGCTCTGTATGTTTATAAAGGAATTTCTTTCTTCCTCTCCCTTTATCTTCGACTTCCATTCAGGCCCAGACTTGGGATTAAGTCCTTTTATGGAGAAGTGCTTTTTTTTCCTCTTTCTTTCTTCCTTCCTTCCTTCCTTCCTTCCTTCCTTCCTTCCTTCCTTTCTTTTTTTAAAACAAGGTCTCTCTGAATAACCCAAGCTGCCATCTAACTGGGATTAGGCTGTTGAAGAGGCCTTTGGGGTGGGGGAATCCAAAATCTAGTTTTGGGTCTGGCCAGGGTTAGTGACTTTTGTTCTCCCTCAGAGATTATAAGGAAGTCTCTGAGTGACCTAGGCCGTACTTATCAAGAGAAGTTTGGGAGTTCATGTGTAGCTCCACATCAGAGCCAGTGCTTACCAAGTATGAGGCACTGGGTCTGTCACCAGCATCAAAAACAGCAATCAGCATTCCTTATGGAGCATTTAGGATTGCCAGGACGCTCAGAGTGGCCACGTCTGCCATTTCTAACCCAGGGTAGCCCAGCCAGCCCCTCAAGTCTGCTGCCATCCTGGTTTTGCCTCTATACACGTGTCACAGGGGTAACCCAGGAGCAAGACTCAGGTTATGCCCCACCTTCACCTCCACTCAGGTGTTCACAGCACTGGCACTTGTGCGCATGCTTATTCTTCCTCTGAACAACTTCCCCTGGGTGATCAATGGTCTCTTGGAATCCAAAGTATCCCTGGACCGGATCCAGCGTTTCCTTGACCTTCCAAGCTACAGCCCTGAGGCCTACTACAGCCCTGGTAAGGGAGGCTAGAGGGCAGAACCCATGGTAAGGAGGGGGTATGATCCTTGTGTGTTGTTTTAAGACTTGTTTTGTGTGTGTGTGCCTGTGTGTGTGTGTGTGTGTGTGTGTGTGTGTGTGTGTGTGTGTGTATGTGCACCACATGTGTGCAGATACCCAGAGAGGGCATTGGATCCCTTGGAAATAAGTTAACAAGTGTGAGCCTTAGATGTGAAGCCTGGGAACTAAACTGGGGTCCTCTGGAAGAGTGCTCACAGCCAATGATCATCTCTCCAGCCCTAGCCTGTTGGACACTATGCATGGATGTTTTCAGAGAAGTCAGGACAAAATCTACACACAACAGACTCAGGCTGAATCAGCTCTGGGCAGGTAGATGAGGGACAGGTGACCTGGTGACATGCTACTGCTGGGACCTTTGCATTCCAGCAGATGAGTGGTAGGTGAGGAACAAAGGGTGAGTGGTGCCTTCTCTGCTTAGATCCCCCCACAGAGCCCTCCACAGCACTGGAGCTGCACGAAGCCCTGTTCTCCTGGGACCCAATTGGAGCAAGCCAGAAGACCTTCATCAGTCACCTCCAAGTGAAAAAGGTTTGTGGGACAAACACCCTGGGAGATATCCCAGATAAGCAGGATGCCCAGATCCAGACACAAGGACTAATGCAGCTCTACTGGGGTGGGGGTAGGGCTTGGCGTGTGGGTTCCAGCCTGACCCCTTATGTGCGCACCTCACTCCTCCTCACCACCTTACACTGCTCACACCTCTCTCTAGGCAGTTCACACCCACCTAGCCCACAGGGGCCTCTGCTTCCCCTTGGAGTGTCCCTTTCCAGCTGAAGGGTCAGAACAGACCCCTGGGCTTGTCCACCATCATTTCATCCTGGAAACGTGGGAGACAGGTGCAGCAGCCCCTTTCAAGGACTTTTCCAAGCAGCGTAGGTGGTCCCCCATTTAGTCTGATGAAAACAGCCATGCCTTGCAGCTTCTGGCATGGCATATGTAGTCCAAGGACTTAGAGTGGGAACATCCCTACCAGGTTGGTGAGCCTTCTTCACCCTGGTTCTGAGTCTTGACTCCTGACCTTTGTCCCACCCTTTGCCCCACATCTCAACCCCGGGCTCTCCAGCAATGGCTGGATCGCCTCTGCCACGTTTGGCTCATGTTTCTGGCTTTTGTTAAATGTTTTGTTTTTATTCTTAGTTTGGGCAAGACAAGGCTGGAATTCTTCAAAGGAATTTTACCAATGTGTCGGGGGTTTTATATAAGTAGGTAGATAGGAGTCATAGAAACCCACTGGAGCTAGCCTAAGCAAACAAGACTGCAATAAGAACACATGGATGAATCAGAGTCCAGAGCAGGAATACTGCTCTTAGAAGCTGTCCAGCCAGGCCTCAACTTGCAGCACTCTTGGCCTCCCTCTCTGCGTGCTTGCCTCACACTGCCTGTGGGCTCTGCGCTGAGCAGCAGTGTGACTGCAGTCAGTCTTCCCGCTTGTCGGCTTTAGCCAGCAAGGACAAAGCTACCCGAGACCTGATCCCTCACTCCCAGAGCAGTCATAGACCTGCCTGGTGCCCACTCGCAGACAGGCCAGCCCTGCATAGTTCGGGCATCATGGACAAGGCTGGTAAGAGCCCTGAACATTTGTAAGTTTTCTTCTCGAGGCAGGAAATAGCTGTGAATGTACATCACAGCTAAGAATGAAGGAAGAGCAGAAGGCTTTAAGTTGCAGGTCTCAGGAAAGGGCGCTTTGCAGAGCACTGCCTTTGGCCCACTGTGTTGGGAAATGTAACCCAGCCCAGTGCCCCCAGAGACAGGAATCCCTCTTCCCATGGCTGCCTCAGCACACCTCAGGAGTTCCTAAATACTTTCCTCTTCTCTCTGGCAGGCCTGTCTCCCTCACAGGCCATGCAATTGAGAATAAAGCTTGCAGCTGTCCTGGGGTAGATTCAGGTGGGCACTGGGGCACACACACACGACGTGCGGTGGGGAGAAATCTTTCTCTGAAGACCTAACTGAGGCCCAGAGAAGCATCAGTTGGGGGCTGCCCTTCCTCTGCAATCAGGCGGTGCTTACCGTGTTGCTTCCTTGCAGGGTATGCTGGTGGGCATTGTGGGAAAGGTGGGCTGTGGGAAGAGTTCGCTGCTGGCCGCCATCACTGGGGAGCTCCACAGGTAATGAATGTTCAGTGTACCCCTGTCTTTGGTTTCACTCCTTGGTAGCCGTTTACTAGGTCCCTGCTGTATGTGAGAATGTACTGGGTAAGTGGTGGGGCTGGGGGAGGGACAACACTTGTACTGAAAAGGGTAAAATTCAGCCCTTTCTAGGGAGGTTTCAGTCTGGAGATGGGGTGGTGGATAAAGTAAATCAGGGCTAGGGTGCAGCTTAATTAGTAGGGCACTTGCCTGACACGAACCACAGCCTTGAGTCTGATCCGTAGTACAACATAAAACTGGCCGCAGTACTGTAAGTCTGCACTCTCAGCACTCAGGAGACGGAGGCAAGAGGATAAGGAGTTTCCGTCATCCGTGCCTGCACAGGGATACACGAGAGCCTGTGTCAGAAAACAAGATAAAACTAGCTAAATGAATGTAGCCGGGAGACCAGCGCTGTACTAGAACAGGGCATCTCAGCCTTCCTAATGCAGCAGCTCTTTAATACAGGTCCTCATGACGTGGTGACCACAGTTATAAAATCATTCTCATTGCTGCATCATACCTGTAATTCTGCCGTTGCTACTGTTGGGCACCGTAGTATAAATATCTGTAGTTTCTGATGGTCTTTGGCGACCTCTGTGAAAGATGTCTGATTCCAAAAGGGCCGTGACCCACGGATTGAGAACCAATGCACTGACAGGGTCATAGAGTCAGAACAAGAAGAAAATTCGAGTCTGCCGTCAGCTTTCCCTTCTGAAAGCCTGCCTACATAGGGAAGAAGTCCAGAGACAGTGAAGAATTGAGGGAGGCCATGTTCTCAGGTGAGGATGAGCCGCACCTGAGTTCCACAGTGTAACTATGGGACAGTTGCCAGGCTGGAACCAAAGAACGGCCTCCAATCCATAGTGAGCCTACAGCTAGGCCCCTTGACCTTAGAGGCTGTCAGCTACATCTGTGGATGCTACTGGGAGACTGGGCCTGGGCATGGAAGGGCCCAACAAGGAACTAGTCCCCATGCTGCCTTGACTTTTTGCAGGCTGTGTGGGTGGGTGTCAGTGTCAGACCTGTCCAAAGGTTTTGGACTGGCCACCCAGGAACCCTGGATCCAGTGTGCTACCATCCGAGACAACATCCTCTTTGGGAAGACATTTGATGCCCAGCTGTACAGGGAGGTTCTGGAGGCCTGTGCCCTCAATGATGATCTCAGCGTGAGTACCTGGCTTGACACCCTCACCTGCCTGCTCCTCTGTATGTCCCTAACACTCCTACTTGACTTGCTTCTCTGGAAAGGGCTTCTGCACAGGTGTCACTCACCTAAGGCAAGCAGTCAGCCTTTGGGTCTCCTAGAGTGTTCAGCTGCTTGGTCCTCACTTCCCTCTAAGGCTCACAGGAGGATGGGGAGAGCATTGCTCACAGCAGCTAGAAGAGCCCTGAGGCTTCCAACCCTACCTAACTAGGAAGATCCAGAAGAGTCAAGGTCTTGTTTAGAATACTTAAGAAAGCTGCCAAGCCCATTAAATTGCCCCATACATGCAAGCCAGGTTCTGAAAGCATCAGAGATAAATCAGTTTTTCCTGTAGATTCTCAGCCAACCCCCATGTCTCCTCTAGGACCATGGTCACCATTGGACTACCCAGATAAATATGAAACTTGCTTGGGCAGAAGGGCCTTTGATTTTGATCAAGGAACACCTTGTGTCCCTTTATCATTTGCTTCATATCCTATAGGCAAGGTGACTCACCTACCTACGCTTTGGTCCCATCTGTAAGAGCAAATAACGCAATCTTTATAAGATCTTCCTGGCTTCAAACAAGATGATTCCTGTGCCTTAGTTACTTTCCCATTGCTATGATAAAACACCATAACCTTACGGAAGAAGAGTTTATTGGGGACTAGCCATGGTGGCAGGAAGCATGGCAGCAAGCAGACAGGCATGTGGTGGAGTAGTAGCTGAAAGCTCACATCTTGAGACAATAATCACAAAGCAAAGAGAGCTAACGGAAAAACAAAGACTGCCGTGACACACCTCCTCCAACAAGGCCACACCTCCTGATCCTTCCTAAACAGTTCTACCAGCTGAGGACCACGCATTCAGACTAATGAGACTGGGGCCTTTCTAATTTAAACCACCACAGCCTGGAAGACATTCATTGTTCAGTAGCCGTCTGTATTGGAATCTGTCTTATCTCCTCTGAATCACCTGTCCCAGACCGAAGTACAGTCTCAAGCTTATAAGGCCTTTGGATCTCCACATTACCTTTTTCCTACAAAGGGACAGGAGACAGAGTGTGGGGAGTTTGCTAACCACTGAGTATCTATTCCTTCAGATCCTGCCTGCTGGAGACCAGACAGAGGTTGGAGAGAAGGGTGTGACCCTCAGCGGCGGACAGAGGGCCCGGATTGCACTTGCCCGCGCTGTCTACCAGGTGAGTTAAAGGAGTGAAGGGACAGGTGCTGGTAGGCGGGTAGGTCAGGGAGGTGCTCCAGTGCTGGGAGGGCTTGCTGAGTCAGGGCTAGGAATATTTCCCTGTGTTTGGTTTCTCCCTCCAGCCACTCCATGTTCCTAGTCACTGGCCACCCTACCCCGTTTTCAGGTTCAAGGCAAAAATAAAGGCCTGGGGCACTGGGGCCCAGCAAAGCAGCAGACGCACGTCTGTGACTTCACACTCAGTGGGTAGGAAGTCTACCCTCATGTCTCATCCTCTTCCTGCCATTGAGGAGTTGTTCGAGCCTTTCTGTTCTGGTTGCCCTGACATTTGGGTCTAGGAGAGTCTCTAAGCCCAGCCAGAGGACGTGGGTCATGGTGCACTGTCCATTCTGTCTAGGAGAAAGCACTCTATCTCCTTGATGACCCTCTGGCCGCTGTGGATGCAGATGTGGCCAACCACCTGTTACACAGGTGCATCCTGGGAGTGCTGAGCCACACCACCCGGCTGCTGTGCACCCACCGCACTGAGTACCTGGAGAGGGCTGACGTGGTGCTCTTGATGGAGGCCGGGCGCCTGGTCCAAACAGGTAATGCGGTGGAGAAAACACTTGCCCTGGTGCAGTAGAAGGACAGATAGAGTGTCACATACAGAGCCGATCCTGCCACCCCTCCACACATGGCCTGAGTGCATCTCAGCTCTGCCGGCCCCCACAGAATCAGCGTGAGGAAACAGGAGATGGGGGAAGGGGAGCGTGTGACAGTGTTCCTGAGCCCTGAGAACCTAGCTGCCTGGGAACTTGGAGAACAGTCACGTAGCTTCACAGAAGTGAGCAGTGACCTACAGGAACAATCTTGTAAAGAAAAGAGCGACTAAGCTCTGACATCTTATTATCCAGAGGGGCGTGGCCACCTGCAGAGCTCTCAGCAAAGCCACAGGAAAAAGTGAAGCCCAGCTGGAAGGTCGGGAAGTGAGCTAGAACTTGAGAAAAGGCAGTGCAGGAGTGCTAGGTGACACAGTGCAGGCGGTGGTGGCTTGCTGACCTGTAGCCATGCCTCTCCTTGGAACTTCCGCTGGCTAGACTCACAGCCGTGCACCTAATGAGTCCATTCGGGTAGGCCGGGAGGATGGCCAGAGAGGGGAAGGTGGGATTGCAGACATATTTACAACGGCATAAAGTAGACCTGTAACAGCCTCCTCCCCTGCTACCGGCCAGGACCTCCCTCTGAGATTCTGCCATTGGTACAAGCTGTCCCCACAGCCTGGGCTGAGAAGGAACAAGTGACTGACTCAGGTATGGCCCAAAGGTGGGAGCCGATCTTATCATACAGCCCAGGCTGGCCTCAAACACACAGTCCTACTGAGTACTGAGATGACAGGTGTATGCCACCACACACGGGGAAAGTTGGTTGTGTCTTTGGGATTTGTTTCCCCTCAAAGTCCTGGGAGTCAAAGCCAAGCCTTGCCTGTGCATATCAGAGGCTGTGCCGTGGAGCCCTCCCCAATCTCGCTTTTCTCCAGCACACTATGGAAAAGTCTGCCTGCTCTGGTAAAGCACTCATATTTCAAGCATAATCCCTCTGAGGCCTTCCTGACTCTCCCAGGCCAGTCCCCGTCTGTACACGACCTGGAGAGAACCACAGAGGAGCCGGGGGCGGAGCCGAACACATCCGGTCGCCTAGTGCAGGAGGAGAGCAAAGGCGAGGGCGCTGTGGCCCTGCATGTCTACCGAGCATACTGGAGGGCCATGGGCAGCGGTCTGGCCTCCGCCATCCTCATCTCCCTGCTCCTCATGCAAGGTGAGACGCTCCCCGGAAGTTCCTAACCTACCCGCCTGCACCCAATGGCTCCTCAGCCATGCTGTCCAGGTGCCCCTGACCACAGTCACCTTGTAGAAATCCCCACAAAGCTCTGAACCTTCCCAAGCCTAGACAGCAGCTGGGACAAAAGGACACCCCAGTTTTCGGGTTCTACGGGTCAGCTAGACGTAGTGTTCTACCATAGTCCTGTTTTTTAATTTAAAACATTACTCATTTTATGTATGAGTGTTTTGCCTGCATGTATGTCTGTGTACTATGTACGTGCTTGGTACACCTAGTTCAAAAGACGACATGGATCCTTTGGAACTGGAGTTATAGGTGGTTGCGAACAGTCATGTGGGTATTGAGAATTGAACCTGGGTCCTCTGCAAGAGCAGCGCATGCCCTTGACTGCTGAGCCAGCTCTCCAGCACCCATCGGAGTCCTCAGGGTTTCACCGTGCATCTCAGGCTGGTTTGGTTGGCCTGAATTTGCAATCCCCCAGTCTCAGTTTCTGAGTATAGAAATTACAGGCGTGCACCACCACGACTGGTTTCCATGGTTACCCTTTTCATGTGCCATCCAGGCAAGTTCCATTCTACAAAACTGGTCACGTGGTCCACAGAGCTGAAGGGTGATAGGTCTAGGGACATGTACAGTAGGAAGGATCAAGGTTCCTGGGATGATACGGAGGCCCAGGGCGGAGTACAGAGGAGGGACGGCTCAGCGGAGGGCTGAGAGTGTGGCTGTTTGGGTAGAGCCAAGCAGATGAGTCTCCGCATCCTGTCCCTTCCCCTCTCTGTCCAGCCACGCGCAACGGTGCTGATTGGTGGCTCGCTCACTGGCTCTCTCAGCTGAAGGCAGCCAGGAATGGCTCTGAGGAGGGTCCAGCTTCCTCCAGCGCAGGCTCCACAGGACTCTTCTCCCCACAGCTGCTCATGTTCTCCCCTGGGAGCCTCTAGTGAGTGTCTGAGGCTGAGAGCAGGCCTGGTGCTCTCCAGTAGCCTCTGGGTGGGGATGGGGGTGAGGAGGAAGGACAGGCTTGGAGCTATATATCTTAGAGGGTGGGAAAAGGTGGCCCTAGAGAACAGAGGGGCGCCCTGAGCAGCCCTTCCTTGGCTACCTGCAATCTCCTCCCCACGGCTCAGCGTCCCACTGCACAAAGCTGCTTCCAATGGCTCCTCAGACGTCCGCTTCTACCTCATCGTGTACGCAACCATCGCTGGGGTCAACTCCCTCTGCACCCTTCTCCGGGCTGTGCTCTTTGCAGCAGGCGCCCTTCAAGCAGCCGCCAGCCTACACCACCGCCTACTGCATCGACTCCTCATGGTAAGGGCCTGGTGGGTGCAGGATAGCCCCAGCTTGTCTGCCTCTCCTGCCTCGCCTGCATCCCACATTCCCAGTCCACACAGGAGCCCTGACAGACAGGCTGCCCGTGATAATCTCAGACCCAGAAGCTACGGAGCCAAGTATCTGCCTGGGGTTGGATCTGATGGTTGAAGCCTGTAGCTTGTCCTCTATAAACAGGGCAAGTAAGAGAACATTCCTTAGAGTTCATCTTGGACTTGAGTTGCTAAGGCTCGACTTTGTAAGTCATGCAAGGCCTGTTTTCTCCTTGTGTTCTTTAGTTTCTTTCATGTCTGTACTGTTCCCGGTTTCCCTTTTCTTCCTTGATAAGCAACCTTATTAAGAGTATTTAATCTGTTAATTAATAACTAAGTGTATTTCATCTGTTACCTTTTTGTTGCAGAATGCCTGTTTTATGTGCATGCATGTTTTAAATTTTGTATTTCTTGTGCATGCATCATTGTTTTCGAGACAGGATCTTATTATGTGGCTCTGGCTGTCCCAGAACTCACTATGTAGACCAGGGTGGCCTTGAACTCAGAGACATGCCTGCCTCTCCGCCTCCGAGTGCTACTACACCTGGCTTTGTGCATGTATTTTTAATCCTAATTGTTGACAATTTTAATTTAGAGCTATTTCAAAGATGCGCTCTTGTCAGGCATGGTGGTGCACACCTATAAGCCCAGCCCTTGGAAGGCTGAGGCAGGAACCTCTTGAGTTTGGAGCCAGCCTGGGCTACATAGTGAGCTCAAAGGCAGCCTGTGAGACCTTGCCTTAAAAAGAAAGTAAACTATCTTGCATTCTATCCTTTGCTTGTATATGTGTATTCTGTCCTTTGCTTCTCATATATGTAAGGTTGAGTTGATTGACTTACAGAAAGTGTTTAAGGTACTGCCTGCACCTGCTAAGTGCTCAGTTAATTGTTACTTAATTTATTCACTAGCCACAGGCTCTCAGTACCTCCAACACTCAGTCCTCCTGCCTCTGCCTCCTGAGTGGTGGGATTATTGGTGTGCACCGCCACACCCAGGCTCATTTAGCGGTTATTATATCCACGCCCTTTGTTTACCCGTTATAATCTCACAGTAATCCTGTGAGGTGCCCTCACCCATTTTACAGCGAGGGAACCGAAGCTCTGGGCATTGAGATGGCCTCGCCGAATCCAGATCTGTGAAAGAACAGTCCACAAGCCCGCCACTGTTTGTATCTCCCTGCTGCTGCCCGGGAGCAGCCACCCACTAGTGTCCCTCTCCCGAATGAGCCAAGGAGGGGACACTAGGCTGGGAGGGAACTAAGTTCTCCTAAGTGTGACTTCCAAGTCATTGGACTTAGTCTCCTGCCTCACCTAGGACTGTTTCCACAGTAAATGCAGATGAAGACACAGACAGGGAAGATGGGGGAACACGCTGTATTTGAAGCTGTAACTCCCAACAGTAGTCTAAGCGGCAAGCCCTTGGCCGCACAGCCCACTTCAGCCTGGTGAGACCGAGTGCCATTGTTGTCCTTACTTTCTGCTTGTTTTTTTAAGACGAGGTCTCACCATGTAACTGGCTGTCCAGGAACTTGCTATATAGACCAGGCTGGCCTTGAACTCCCAGAAATCTCCTTCCCTTTGCTTCCCAACTGCTAGGATTAAAAGCAGATGCCACCAACCCCAACTGTCCCCACACTTTCCTAAGCAGAGTGAGCATAGATTTGTTACAGAAAAGTGAGAACTCCCTAGAGTAGAAAGTTCCTGTCGTCCCCATTTTTAAGACAAGGATCAGGGATCTTGGAGAGGGAAACCCACTCCTTGCTGGAACAAGCAGCAGGCCTAGGGCTCAAGTGGAAGCCTAACTCCACCCAAGATTTCGCTTGGTTTTGCTTTGATTTGTGCTTTTGAGGTAGGGTTTCTCGTTGCCATGACGATGAC
The DNA here is from genome assembly GCF_004785775.1 of Grammomys surdaster. Lineage (NCBI taxonomy): Eukaryota > Metazoa > Chordata > Mammalia > Rodentia > Muridae > Grammomys > Grammomys surdaster. The sequence continues at coordinate 9,100,604 of NW_021604617.1, forward strand.
CTTGAACTAAATCTCCCCCCTTCACCCCGGACGCTGGGATCATACACCTGCACCTACACGGCCAGGCTCAGAACCCGAGTCCGTTCCAGGCAGAGCTTTCCTCCAGACGTCTAAGTCTCACTTGCTGATGGCCTAAAGTGTCCATCTTGTGGAGAAAGATTGGCCCTTTGCATGTCTGACCTGGAGGGTAGTGAATGTTTAGTAGGTCTTGTACGGTCGCCGTGACCTGAGCAACTAGTCTTTCCCACCGCGAGATAGTTCTCTCCAATAGTTCTGTCCTGTCAATAGATAGTTCTCTACCAATCCCTCCACCGCCCAACATCGGGGATACATTCTTCTTCTTTTTTTTTTTTTTGATTTATTTATTTATTATTATGTATACAGCGTTCTGCCTGCACGTACGCCTGCAGGCTAGAAGCGGGCATCAGATCCCATTAGATGGTTGTGAGCCACCCTGTGGTTGCTGGGAATTGAACTCAGGACCTCTGGAAGAGCAGACGATGTTCTTAACCTCTGAGCCAACAGTCCAGCCCACATTATTCTTTTTCCTACTGCAGGCCATCTTTCCTACCTCACCCCACACCCGGCTGTGCACCAGCTCTTTTTGGTCAGCCGTTGACCCTGCCCACCACCTCCCTTCTCCAGGCACCAGTGACTTTCTATGACTCCACACCTTCGGGCCGGGTCTTGAACCGCTTCTCCTCAGACGTAGCCTGTGTGGACGACAGCCTGCCCTTCCTCCTCAACATCCTGCTGGCCAATTCTGTAGGCCTGCTGGGCCTCCTCGCTGTCCTGGGTTCCGGTCTGCCCTGGCTGCTGCTCCTGCTGCCGCCCCTGAGCCTCATCTATTACAGCGTGCAGTACCACTACAGGGCCTCCTTCCGGGAGCTGCGGCGCCTGGGCAGCCTCACCTTGTCTCCGCTCTACTCCCACCTGGCTGACACCCTGGCAGGCCTCCCTGTGCTCCGGGCTGCAGGGGCCACTTACAGGTACATCTCCCAGCCAGCGTCCAGGGCGGGGATGGGGCGAGGTGACGGAGAACATACAAACCAGGGAGTACAAGTGAAGGAGTCCAGTCTTCTTCAGAAGACAGGGAGGACACTCGGGAAGTGTACACATCAGAAGAGAGTAAGGTGGGCCGGGTGGACGCGTAGGTCAGCTTCTGGGAAGGACGCACGTCACAGGGAAGGAGCGACATCCATACAGCTGGCTTGCCTTCCTTGCCGGGCTCCTCCAGGTTTGAGGAGGAGAACCAGCGACTCCTGGAACTGAACCAGAGGTGCCAGTTCGCTTCCTGTGCCACGATGCAGTGGCTGGACATCCGACTGCAGCTCATGGGGGCAGCGGTGGTCAGCGCCATTGCGGGCATTGCCCTGGTGCAGCACCAGCAGGGCCTCGCCAACCCAGGTGCCGTCCTGAGACCCATCACCCTTACTTTAGGAGCAAGTCACTTCGTATCATCGTTCCAGACCCCCCACCCCACATGTCTCCCTAACCCCCACCCCATCCTACCATTACCTCCTACCCCAGTGCTCCCTGTGAGGATGCTTCATCAATGCCACCATCACTCTCAGTGCTAAGGAAGCCACAGGGAGTGGTGGGTCTGGGACGACCCAGATGTCATCCTTCCCTCGCTCCCATCCACAGCCCTTCTGCTCGGCCGCCATCCCACCTTAGCTATCTGCCTGCCGCCCCTCATGGCCTCCTTCTCCAGACATACTCCAGCTGGCCTTCCCCACCCCTGGCCCGGGTTCCGCCATAGGCCCGCTCCTCCACCCTTGAAGACCCACAGTCCAAAGCTGGGATTCTCCCCCAAGACACTTCTCAGTATCCAGGGTCCCTAGCAGCTGGTACTCCTCTCCGCAGGGCTGGTGGGCCTTGTGCTGTCTTATGCCCTGTCTTTGACGGGCCTGCTCTCGGGCCTGGTGAGCAGCTTCACACAGACAGAAGCCATGATGGTGAGCGTTGAGCGACTGGAGGAATACTCCTGTGACATTCCCCAGGAGCCCCATGGCCAGCCACTGCAGGTACATCTGTTCTGCCACCCCTGCCAGACATGGAGCGTCCAGTCCTCCCAGTCCTTTGCCTTTGGCTCCTGGCCGTCTTCTCCCTGTGTCCTTTCTCATCACCCCGACCTGTTTCCTCCGCCTTTGCTCTCATTCCGGCCGTTCCTCACTCATCTCCTTCCATCCTCCAACCTTGTCGTCACCCTCATTTCCCCTTCACCTTGTCCCACAGTCACCCCACCAGCGCATCAGCTGGCTGACCCAGGGAAGTGTGGAGTTCCAGGACGTGGTGCTGGTGTACCGGCCAGGGCTGCCACATGCCCTAGACGGGGTGACCTTCCGCGTGGAGCCTGGAGAGAAGCTGGGCATCGTGGGCCGCACAGGCTCCGGCAAGTCTTCCCTGTTTCTGGTACTCTTCCGGCTGCTGGAGCCCAGTGGAGGGCGAGTGCTCCTGGACGGTGTGGACACCAGCCAGCTGGAGCTGGCCGAGCTCAGGTCTGGGGTCAGGAGATTTGGGAGGACGGAGGAGGGTAGTCCTCTAGGAAGGTGTCAGACAGCCAGGGCCAATGGGCAGACAGGGGAGAGGAGGTAGCCAGGTGAGGACAGGTAAGCTGTGGCCACCAGCACAGCTGATGCTCATTGGATCTTCCTTGTCCCAGGTTGGGTGCCCTTCCGAAGTTCTCAGAATATGTGTTCTGCTCCAGACACTAGCCGTTGCCTTCTAAATCAGAGCCTCTAGGAACTGTATTCCCAGATGCCATGAGCCCCCAGGCCCAGGCTTGGCAGGCAGTCTACGGGACAGCCTGAGGTCTGGGTCAGTTGTACAAGTGATCTCATCTGAGCTGTGTGTGCCTCACCCACTCCCAGTTTTCCTTAGTACCACTTTCTCTCAGTTCCACCACATGGAAAGGGGAAGGAAGCTCCGACCGCAGCCAAGGGCACTTGTCTGCCCCTGTCCTGCCCCTCCCACCCTCCCTCCAAAGCTGTGATGGTCAGTACCACAGTTCAGCCATTTGTTCTCTGGCTTTGAATGCCTCAGTGAAGTGTAATCCCTCTGGCCAGGGTCTAGGCCTTTGGTCTCTGTGGTGCTCCTCACTGTACCATGCTGTCCTAGGTATGGGCTGACTCACTGAGGACTTGGTGGACACAGGGTGGGAAGCAGAGGGTTCTCCTCCCCAGATCTCCTTAGGAGTGTCAGGCCGTGTAGGTAAATTTGGAGTCCAGCCTGACCCCCATGTCCTTGCTCCCCAGATCTCAGCTGGCTGTCATCCCCCAGGAGCCTTTCTTGTTCAGTGGGACTGTCCGAGAGAACCTGGACCCCCAGGGCCTCCACGAGGACAGGGCCCTGTGGCAAGCCCTAGAACAGTGCCACCTGAGTGAGGTGGCCGTCGCCATGGGTGAGTCCCGGGCTCACCGGAAGGGCAGGCGAGAAGCAAAGAATGGCCACTGGCAATGCAGGTGTCCTGCTTACAGGCGGCCTGGATGGAGAGCTGGGCGAAAGGGGCCGGAACTTGTCCCTAGGGCAGAGGCAGCTGCTGTGTCTGGCCAGAGCTCTTCTCACAGATGCTAAAGTAAGAGACCTCCCCGAGAGTGTGGGAGGAGGAGGTGGAGGTCTCAGGGCAGAGCTGAAGGCGGGAGCCGTGGGTGGGTTACAGTCTCCCCTGCTGAAGGCGGGAACTGTGGGTAGGTTACAGTCTCCCTGTTCCTTCCCCTCCCTGCTGCTTACTGTCCAGATCCTGTGCATTGACGAGGCCACAGCAAGTGTGGACCAGAAGACAGACCAGCTGCTCCAGCAAACCATCTGCAAACGCTTCGCCAACAAGACAGTGCTGACCATTGCCCACAGGTGTGAGACTCCTCGGGGACAGTACAGACCTAGACCTCAGGGAGATTAGACCCCCAGAGACAGCCTTGACTAGGCAGGGGATCAAGGCCCTCGGTAGCACATCTAGAGAGACACTATGGTTCTTCCCATAGCACAGACCCAGGAACTCAAGCCTGTGGGGTACAGGCCTGTGCCGTCTGGAGGGACCTGGAAGGAGATGAGGTCTGCTTTCTCTTTAGGGCTTTGTACTTCACCCTCACTGATGGACTTCTCCCCCCACAGGCTCAACACGATCCTCAACTCTGACCGGGTGCTGGTGCTCCAAGCCGGGAGGGTGGTGGAACTGGACTCCCCCTCAGTCCTGGGCAACCAGCCCCATTCACTGTTCCAGAAGCTCCTGCAGAGCAGCCAGCAGGGAACCCACTGAGCCTCCTGCTGGGATGTGTGCTCCTTCCCACCAGGGCTGCTGGTTTACAGTCTCCTCTGCTTCTACCTCTCCTCCACGTCCTCAGAGGGGACACAGCACCCTGGCTTCCTCATGAAAACCACTCCTGGGGGGGGGGGGTCAAAGGCCGAGACTTCCCCAGAACCAGCCCACCATGGGCCTTTTTACTCAGAATTCTGGGCCAGTTTCTCTTCCACAGAAGCCCACTTGCTTTTTCATAATTTTATTTGATAAAATTCCTATCTTACATTCTGTGTTTTAAAAAAATAGTATTTCTGGTGTGAGGCTGAAGTCCCCTGGATGGGTGTACCAAAGCCGAGGGCTGGTGAGTCTGAGGTGTGAAGGAGGTAAGGAAGGCGGCTAGGAAGCCCCTTCCATCACAGCGCTGTGGTCTTACCAGGCTCAGGGGGCAGGTCTGGTGACAGAGGGAACCCTGCTGGCAGCATGCTAACCTGACACTCCTGATCCTGCCGAGCTGGGGCATAGTGTGGGGCTGGGTAGCAACAGGGCCCAGTGGGGCATATGCCTCGGCGCCATGCCCTCAGGGTCAGCAACACAGTGGCCAGGACCAGAGCAGCAGTGAGGGACCCAAACACCACCAGGGCAACTAGGCTAGACTCACCAAGCCCAGCCTCTTGTCTCCGCACCACCTCCTTCACTGAGATCCTTAGCAGGCCCGCCCCTGCACTGTGAGGGGCTGGCCCCGTAGCAGGTACAACTACAGCTGAGGTGGGCGTTTGTGGGGTGCCCATTGTGGCAGGGTCTGGAGCAGGTAAGACAAGCTCACAAGTCTTGCCACCATAGCCACTGGGGCACAGGCAGTCAAAGTCATGGACACGGTCCCTGCAGCGGGCGCCTCTCTGACACGGGCGGCTGGCACAGTCATCTAGGTTGACGGTGCAGAAGCGTCCAGCGAAGCCCTCAGGACAAAGGCAGGAGAAGCGGTTTATGCCATCAATACACGTGGCACCGTTAGCGCAAGGTCGCATCAGACAGTCGTCCACATTGACCTCGCAGTGGGCTCCCATGAATCCTGCCAAGCAGCGGCATGTGAAGTTGAGGGCAAAACCCTGGTTGTCCTGGCACTGCCCTCCGTTCCGGCACGGGAAGCTGAGGCGGGAGCCAGAGAGAGCATTCAGTGTCCGACCATTGACTTTCCCTCTGTCTCTGTCTCTGTCTCTGAGTTTCAAATAACCTTATTTTAAAAATGAGAATAAAAATAGCCAAATTGTGTGGGTTAAATGTGAGAACCCAATGTCAAGCAGCTAGCACGTGGCCTGGCTCAGAGCAGAGCTGCCTGTTATCCCCAAGGCTCTTAGACCGTAGCGGAAGTGGGGCAAGTCCAGCCCTGTGGACGTTTCATAATCAGCACAAGAAGAGCCAGCTAGCTCTTAAGGCTGCATCATGTCTGCTTTTGTAAGAAAGTAAAGGGAGTCCTTGGTGCCTCCCCTCCCACGCCACCCTCCTCCACCAAAACACCATTTGCGGAGAAGAAATAGCTCGGGTACAAAAAGGTTGAGCATATGAACCAGGCACACTGTCAAAGTGAGGTTTTTATCCTGAGATATCCCTGCACGGGTCTGATAGTCCTCCCACTCTACTGCTTCTTTCAGATTCTAGTCTAGCTTCCCCAGGGTCCAGCACTCACCCTGCCTGCTCACAAGGTCCAGCCTTGCGCTCACAGCCACGTCCATGAAAGCCTGGCAGGCACACACAGTGGTACTCACCACCCCCGTCATATACACACTGGCCTCCATTCTGGCAGGGTGACTGTGAGGTACAGATGTGTTCATCTGGAGAGGAGGTAAGAAGATGCCCTCATATTTGGTCCCCAGGACCCACATGGTCTAGATCCAAAGCTCTGTGAATATGGCTCATACTTCAGACCTACCCCTGGCCAGTAGCTGGGGAAAAGTATACTGAAGTCATGTTCTCAAAACCCCTGGTCTTGGCTCTGGTAGTCTGGGTCAAACTGACCTTAGACAAGTTACAGCTTTTCTGTGGACCATAGTATCATCATGTTTAAAATGGGTACAATTTGGGGTTGAAGAGATGTCTCAGCAGTTAAGAGAATACTAGCTACTCTTCCAGAAGTCCTAAGTTCAATTCCCAGCACCTACATGGCAGCTCACAATCTGATCCCCTCTTCCCATCTGAAGGCATACATACAGACAAACCACCTATGTACATAAAAAAAAATCTAAAAAAATGCATACAATCTTTAGTCACATCAAGGGGAGATGTTGAAAATACTTTCACACACCAAGGAAGGGTCAGATAAGGAAGAATATTTGAGGATTTGAACATGACACAGCAGGTTCTCAGTAAATAGTAAATGTTCATGGACATTCTAGAACGCATGGGCTCTACAGCCAATAGACATCCACCCTACCTTTGTCACAGAACTTTCCTGCCCAGCCACTGTGGCAGATGCACTGCCAGGGCTGGTGGCAGGTACCATGCTGGCAGCCAGGCATCTTCACGCAGCGCTCACAGTGCAGCCCCTCCCAGCCTGGATCACACCTGGTGGGGAAAGCACAGCATTAGGGTGCGTGTGTGTGTGTGCGTGTGCATGGGTCTGTGCGTTCATGTGTGTGTATGTGCATGTATCTGTGCATTTGTGTGTGTGTGTAAAGTAGAACCAGAGATACTAGAAACTAGTGGGATATACAACCGCCCCAAAGGAAAAGCAGATCAACCCCAGGTAGGTGCAGGGCTGGACAGATGGACACTGAAGCAATCAGACAGACCACAGTGTTCAAGTTCAGCACCTACATTTTGTCTAGCCTTCCATAATCTGTTTTCTCACCCGAACACTGAGAGAATGCCTCCCTTGAAGAGTATTTCTTAAATAAAACAATGTCTGTAAAGCCCCTGGTGCCATCCCTGGGGTGTCTGGTTATGCACATTTGAGTGAGTGACCTTCTGAGGTCTTCAGGACCTTCTTCCCTTCAGACTCTGGAAGGAGTGGCTGGGTTGTTTTGTTGTGGAGTGGATATTTTGTTTTTTTGTCTCGAGTAGACAAGGCTAGCCTGGAATCCTGATCTTTCCAGCATCACTTCACAATCACTAAAATCACAGGTATGTGTCAACACACCAGGTCTATGATTTTTTGGTTGTTGTTTTGTTTTGTTTTGTTTTTAGAGACAGGGTACCTCCTTGTAGCCGTGGCAGTCCTAGAACTCTCACTCTGTAGATCAGGCTAGCCTCAAACTCAAAGATTGCTTTGCCTCTGCCTCCCAAGTGTTGGGATTAAAGGTGCCACTGCCCAGCGACTTATTTTTTATAAGCCCACCAAGGATGTCTAGTCTCATGTACCCCAGCTCCATGCCAAATATCTGCCCTGGTCGGCTCCCTTCTCATGTCCAAACCCTTCTCTGCCACAGAATTTGCCCAGTCGGCCGAGGTGAGTCAATGGTAGAATTCTCCAAGAAACAGCCATCCTCCCCCTGGCAGCCCTTCTCTTCCATTTCCTCTTTCCTGTGGCTCTCAGTCCCTAAACTCTAGACACCTAAAGCTTCAGGTGTCTCTATGGTCATCTTGAGGGACAGAAGCCCACGAGAGAATAAAAAGTTGGATATGCAAGCTCTTAAGTGAGAGGCAAAATGAGATACTGGGAAGGGAGGGCACTGGTCATTTTGTTGTGTTAAAACAAGCGATAGGGGCTTAGGCACCTAGATACTGTTGCAGGTTTTTGACCTTGGGTGTGGAGGACCGAAAAGTGGGGAGTAAAGGATTTGAGGCATGTGTGCAGGTGAAGTACCTGCAGGAGCCGTCAGGAGCGCAGCAGCCGTGGGCCAGGTCACAGTGGGAGCTGCAGTCATCCGCTGAAAGAGATTGGTGTCATGGTCGTGAGTCTGGGTCCGAGTCTGGCTTCCCAGGCGCGAGACTTAACAGAGGTTTCAGTAGTCAGACGGATTCAACTCATGGGCACCATGAGCGTCCCATCCCAAAGAGAGCACCTAGATCTCACCAGCCCGATGGCACGGGGCGGCTGCAGTGCTGTCTCTAGCCGGCAGAGGTCAACGTGCCAGCGAGGACGGCTGAGGAGAGCCAGGACCCAATCCCTGGGGCACGCTCACCTCCGGCAGGCTGGCTGGTTGCCCCCAGGATGCACAGCAGGCACACGAGATTTAGGCAGCGGCAGCCGCTGGGCATGGTCAGTTCCGGCCTCGGGAGGGACGGACGGATGAACGGCCAGACGTGTAGACACCTGTGGGATGGCACTAGCTGGGAAGTGGCTTGACATAGAGATAGCGGCACTGATACCGGTTCCAAGTGACAGGAGCCAGAGAAGGAGAGGGACTCCCGGGGTGGGGAGTGGAAGGGCGGGGGCGAGGAAGGGATGAGCGACGAAGGGACTGGAGGCAGGAACCCACTAGCCAGGTCTTCGAGAAAGAGGCCAAAGGACTGGCAGCAGTGAGCGTGGCCACGGCGCGGGAACGGCCAGGGCTGCGATCGCGATCCAGGTGGAGGGATCCATAGGGATGTGGACAGCGCTGAACGGCGAGCGCGACGGGACGTGGGGGCTGGGGCGTGGGGGGGGAATGGATCCCAGTTCCTGGCTGCAAGAGATCTCCACCCGGGTCCTCCGACATCCACCCACCCAGGCCTGGCTCTCACAGCCCCCCAACCCCCGCTCGCTCCGCCTTGCTCGGGCCTGAGGTCCCCACTGGGGGACCGCGTCCTCCTAGCTTCTCACCTCCGGCTGGGAGGCGACGCGTTCCCAGGGCGCAGAGTCAAGCGGGATCCGACGGGCTGGGCCAGGGGGCCGCCCCTAGCTGGCCGCGGGGCTCGGCACCGAGGTGGCTGCCATGCCTGCCGAGCGCTCCGGAATCTGGGGCTGCAGGCGACCCCGAGCGGCGGCAGCGGCTCCTCGCGCGCTCGGCCCCCTGCCAGGGGCGGCGTGTGCCGGCGGAGCCCGCCTCTCCCCTCCCGCCGCCGCGGCCCGCCCCGCACCGACTGCGCCCCGCGCCCACCCCCGCTGCGCACGGCCACACCTCGCGCTGCCACTAGGCCCTGGCACCCCCAGCCCTCCTCACCCCTCCCTTCGCGGCCCCCAGCCCCCTAGCTTCGCTTTCCTCCTCCGAAATTAGAAAAGCAAAGGAACTGAGATGGACAGACACTGTAAAGCGCGGGCCGGAGGTGCGCGCCCTGCTGTTTTCCCATCTTCTCCCCCACCCCACCCGCTCGCCCCACTCTGCCCCTCACCCACGCCCGCCTCTGCGCGCCCCTGTCTACTGCGCATCATGATTTTCATTAGCCTTTCAAGGTTCTCATGTTTTAGCCCGAGCACACTGAAGCCATGCTTGCTCTCCACCTTCCTCTTGTCACCAGCCCACGCCTCCCAGGCTGGCAGAGCCTTCGTCACTGGCTTCGTAGGTCAGCGCCTGCTCTCTGTGGGCTTCTTTCTTTCTTCATTACCTCTTCCAGGATGGACCACTTCTACATAAATATCCAGTGTACTCTCCGTTCTTCCCTCCCGTCTGCTCCCAGTCTCCACAGCCCATTCCTTCCCAAGCCCACCCTTGGGAAGCCTGCCTGGATCAGACACTGCCTATCGGTGTTCCCCCACAAGTCCTTGCCACTGAACATCCCCACATCCGTTCACAGCTCCACATCTCGGACTGAGAGAGTTTTGTATTGAGAAAGGGTGGGGAGAATTGCCCCTGTAGGCCTCTTTACTCCTCAGAGCCAATGACTCAAAAATCCAAGGAAGACAAAGACCCCAAAACGTGTATTTGTTGTTGTTTGGTTGGGTAAGCGTGCAGAAGGGGAAGGCAGCCCACAGTCTTTAGGTCTTCCTATGGAACTTTCCTATCTTTAAATACATTGGAAAGTGACTTCCCTAACTGCACAGAGTGGCTTCCAATTGCGGAGACTAGAGGGACAGGGCAATCTACACACCCAAGCCCAATCCCAGCTCCCTAGCTGACTTCCTCTTGCCTGGGGGCTCTCTGAATTGTGGACTTCAAGCTTTTTTTTTTTTTTTTGGTTTTTCGAGACAGGGCTTCTCTGTATAGCCCAGGCTGTCCTGGAACTCACTCTGTAGACCAGGCTGGCCTCGAACTCAGAAATCTGCCTGCCTCTGCCTCCCAAGTGCTGGGATTAAAAGCGTGCACCACCACTGCCCGGCCTAGTGTTCTTTTTGTTTATTCTAAGTTTTGTTGTTTTCTTTTAGTAAAAATGGCAAACCCAAAGCATCAACAATTAGTGTAGAAAATGTAAGCCTGACATGCTAGCTTAACGTGGACTAGGAAGTCACCTTTTTGAAGTCTATAGGATTCTAAAATACGAGAATTTCAAGATGGAAGTAGCCTGGGCTGCGTAAAAAGATCTCTCTCTCTCTCTCTCTCTCTCTCTCTCTCTCTCTCTCTCAGAGAGAGAGAAACTGTGGACTCCATTGTTAGCAATAGTTCTCTCCGTGCGAGAAGATGAGAGAATCTTTGCCTGCCTTCTTGATTGATTGATTGATTCCTTCCCTTTCTTTCAACAAGATCTCAAGTAGCCCAGACTGGTCTGGAACTTACCATATAGCTAAGGATATCTTTGAATTCCTGACCCTCCTCAGTGTCAAAATTACAGGCATGCATTTACCACACCTGGCTCAGATTGTTTTTCTCATTAATACTTTGTATCATCTCTATTTTCCTCACAATGAACACATATAATGTTCTTAAAACTGAAGTATATACTATACATTGTATGTGCCTAATACTTATATTTCTACTTATGTTCATACTTTTTGAAATAAAGGAAAGGAAGAAATCAATCAAGAAGGCAGACAAAGATTCTATATTTGTTCAATATATATTATTTTTTTGTGTCATTATAAATTCATTCAACAAATAGGTATTGAGCACCTACAGGCGACAATTGTCATTCCAGGCACTAGAGATTCCTGAAAAACAGTGCCTCCCCCCCCCCGCCCCCCCCCCCCCCCCCCAGCCCTCCCAGTGCTGAAGACGGATCCTAGATCCTCATACATAGAAGGCGAACACTCTGCCTGTGGAGCAGCATCGTGTTCACTGATGCGTGACTGAGCCACAGACGGCGTGAGGAAGGAGCGCCCCCTCCCCCGTTCATTGATGGAATATATTAAAATTCACTGATACAACTCTGACGCTCCTGCAGCTTTGGCAATTGACACATCACCCGCCTCCCCCTCGCTCTCTGAAGACTTCAGCAGCTGGCTCATTGCCACTCTCTTCCCATCGCTCTCATTCTTAACGACTTTTTGCCTCTTTGCGGGGGGGGGGGCGGGGGAGAGGGGGGCTGGGAATTGTTCCGGGCTCTTGATAACTCAGTGCAACAGAAACAATTCCCCAGCATGGATGGTAGATTGCTTGTAAGGACGATCCCTATGTTACCTCCTGTCCTGTTCTAGTGGCTTGGCTGCTCCTCAACAGCAGGTTTGTCCCTTACATTTAGGGACTGACCTCTGTGACTAATAGAATGACCTGTGTGAGCTCCTGCAGTCTAGGTCTCCAGAGGGAGCTGCCCTTGGTCCTCCTAGAATCCTTCCGACATCAATTAAAGACGTCCATGTTAAGAACCAGGCATGTGCTGAGCAGTGATGATGCACACCTTCAATCCTAGCACTTGGGAGGCAGTGGCAGGCAGATCTCTGTGAGTTCGAGGCCAGCCTGGTCTACCACCCTGCAGGTAGGAGAGTCAGACCAGCTAGGGCTACAGAGTGAGATAGTGAGATGCTGTCTTTTAAAATGTATTAGGAGAGAGAAAAACAAAAAACAAATAGATAACCCCTGTTTCTCTACAGATTCCAGATTTTTTTTTTCTACTCCTCTGTAGTGGCTTGGTCTGGTGCTGCTATGTATCCGAATGCTAAATACTGCATCCCAAGACCTGGTTACTCCAAGACAGCAAGTCCTCATGTGTACTAGTTTTTGTTGTATAACCCTTGTCCCCCAAGTTATCCCTGCTTGATTAATAAAGATGTCTACAGCCTGGGCTGGGCAGAAGACAGGAGGCAAAGCAAAGGTGCCCAGATTTGGAGTCTCAAGCAGGGGCACAAGAAGAAGAAAGGAGAGGAGGAAGAGGAAAGCCACCTTGGAGTAGATGGATAGTGAACGCATGGTCATGAGGGTTGGCCTGTCAGAGTAGGAGCAGCCCAGGCTGAGCATGGCAAGTGACAGCTCAGGATTGTTGAACAGGAAGTAGACAAACTAGCATAGAGGGTTGACATCTGCCCAGCTCTAGTGCTTTAAGGCTTCTTATAAGTCTAAAGGCTTTGTGTCTTTTATTTGAGAACTAAGTGATATAAGTGGAGTAGAAACTCCCCTGAACACTGTTTACCACAATGAGACCCTTTATTACAAATGCTTCAAAAATGTTTAAATGTTTAAGCTGGCTGTGGTGGCTCACATCTGCGATCCAAGCACTCAGGAGGCTGAGATAAATTCTCTGTGTATCTCAGGCCTGCCCAGGCTACATAGTAAGTTCCAGGACAACCTTGGCTAGCTACACAGTAATGCTCAGAAAAGAGAGAGAGAGGGAGAGGGAGGGAGGGAGGGAGAGAGAAAGAGAGAGAGAGAGAGAGAGAGAGAGAGAGAGAGAGAGAGAGAGAGGAAGGAAGGAAGGAAGGAAGGAAGGAAGGAAGGAAGGAAGGAAGATCTTTTGCATTTCTGGGATTCCATGCCCTGTCCTCTTTTCTGTCTTCTCCTCCTTTCTTCTTCCTGATGCCATTCAGCCCAATGACTTCAAAGATCTAGCTTTGTTAAGATACCTACTCTCAAGTCTCAGTCTGTCTGTCTGCCTAGGCCCTCCGCATGGACTAACAGACTTAACTTTCGCAAATGCAAAGTCCAGATTGCCACTCCAAACAGCTTTCCTTTGTCTGCTTTACCTGTCTCAGAGGATAATCCACCTGTCTAATGTTAGGCTACAGTCATCACGATCCTGTCATGTTTAATCTCTCTCTCTCTCTGTCTCTGTGTCTCTCTGTCTGTCTGTCTGTCTGTCTCTTTCTCTCTATCTCTCTCTGTCTCTGTCTCTCTGTCTCTCTCTTGTATGAGCATGTGTGGAGTTCAGAGGACCAACCTCTTGGCTCCTCAGAAGCTGTCCATCCACCTTGGTTTTGTAGACAGGGTCACTCACTGGCCTAGGGTTTACTGAGTGGGCAAAGCTGCCTGCTGACCAGTGAGCCCAGGGATTATAAACACCTGCCATCACACTTGGCTTTCTTATATGAGTTCTGGGATTAAACTCCGGTCTTCATGTTTGGATAGCAAGCACTTGACTGACCGAGCCATCTCTCCAGCCTTCTTTATTTCTCTTTTATCTGTGTGTGTGTGCAAGTGTGTGTGTGTGTGTGTGTGTGTGTATTGTGTGTGTATGCATGTGTATATAGGATGTGCGTGTATGTATGGTATGTGTGTGCAGGTGTGTGTATGTATGATGTGTGTACATATACATGTATGTACAATGTATATATGGTGTTTGTGCATGCATTATATGTATGATGTGTGTGTGCATGTGTATATATGGTATGTGTGTATACACATGTATCCATGATGTATGTTTATATAGTGTGTGCATACAAATGTATGATATATGTTTGTATGGTGTGTATATGTGTATGTATGATGTGTGTGCATGTGTATGCAAAGTGTGTGTGGGATGTGTGTATATACACATGTATGTATGATGAATGGATGATGGATATTTGTATAGTGTGTGCATGCAAGTGTATATATGATATATATATATATATATATATATATATATATATATATATATATATATGCATGTGTGTATATGACATGTGTACATATATATGTATGGTATATGTGCACACATATGTATCTATGATACGCGTGTATGCATGCATATCTATGACATGTGCATGCATGTGTGGGGGCACATACCTGCATATGGAGGTCAGAGGAGACCTTGTTGGAGGAAGGATATCTTCGTTGTTTGCTAGTACACTTAGTATGTCAGGCAAACAGGTCCATAGCTTCTAGAGAGGCGTTGCCATAGAAACATTAGATGACATAGGTTCAGTATGCCTGGCTCTGTGGAGGTTCTGGGAATTCCCACAGAGGTGTTCAGGATTGTTCAACAAACCCTCAGGACCATCACCCCAGGCCCTCTTCTTTCTCTTACAATCCACATCTTACAAATTCTGCCTTCAGATCTATCAAGAATTTAGCCAGACATGGTGGCACATGCCTTTAAAGCCAGAAGTCCAGGGATAGAGGCAGGAGGATCTCTGAGTTTGAGACTAGCCTGCTCTACAAAGTGAATTCCAAAGCAGCAAAGGCTACATGTAGAAACCCTGTCTCAAAAAAACCCAAAACAGCAATAACAAAAAAGTATTTGATGCTTTGTCGCTTTTCACAATTTGACTATAACAGTGGCCTGGTCTAGGCCACTGTTACTTCTTTCTTTTTCTCTAATTTTATTTATTTATTATTTGTTGTGTGTGTGTGTGTCTATGGATAGACATGTGCCATAGCCTACATGTGGAGGCCAGAGGAGAAATTTCAAGGGTTAGTCCTCTCCTTCTACTACGTAGGTCCTAGGAATCGAACTCAGATGGTCATGCTTGGCCACAGACACCTTTACCTGCTGAGCCATCTCACTGGCCCACTACCATTGCCTTTTCATTGAGAGTTTGCAACCTTCCAGGATGGTCCTCTAGGATCATGTATCAGGCAGGGTAATCCTGATAAAAATGAGGCCAGGAAATGTGACTCAGTATCTAAAACTAAATCCTGATTGTTGTGAGCCAATGAGACGGCTCAGCAGATGAAAAGGCTTGTCATGAAGCCTGACTGCATGAGTTCAATCCTAGAGATGCTCGTGGTGAAAGGAGAGAACCACATCCTGCAAGTTATATCCTGACCTTCACACACACACAGGCTGGGGCATGTGGGCCTACACATACATACATGTATGCACAAAATAAATAAATAGAGGAAACAAATAAATTTAACAATAAAAATTAATAAATGAATACATTAAATAATAAATAAATCTCATCAAAATAATCAGCGGAAGGGCTGGAGAGATGGTTCAGCTGTTGACAGCACTGGCTGTTCTTACAGAAGGCTCAGGTTCAATTCCCAGCACCCACATGGCAGCTCACAACTGTCTGTAACTCCTGTTCCAGAGGGTCCGACACCCTCACACAGGCATACAAGCAGTCAATAACATATAAATAAATAAATAATGAAAACGTCAGCACTAAATAAAAGAGGGCAAAGGCTGTATGGGAACTCTCCTTTCTGCCTTTGTAACACCTTTTATTTGTTCTCATTCTATCTTTGCTTGTTTGTTTTGATTTGTTGAGACAGGGTCTCACTATGTAGTTCTGGCCGTCCTGGAACTCTCTCTGTAAACCAGGCTGACTTTGAACTCACAGAGATCCGTCTGTCTCTATCTCCAGTGTGAGCCACAACTGCCCGGCCTTGTTTTTGTTTTATTTTTAAGATTTGTTTTTAACATTTATGTGTATGTGTGTATGTGTTTATGTACATGTGTATGTGTTTATGTACATGTGTCTAGGAACCCTTAGAGGTCAGAAGATGACATCAGGTCTCCTGGAGCTGGGGTTAAATGTGCTGGGAACAGAACTCGGGACCTCTGGAAGAGCAGCAAGTGCTCTTAACCACTGAGCCACCTCTCCTGCCCCGCCGTGTGTTATTATCCTATGTCTTTGGCATCTTCTCATTGAGAAATGGTGTCTAAGTTGCCTTTTGGCAGCCTTGTAACTAAAGTGGAAGAGACACTAAGTGACTTCTACTGTTAAATGACAAAACAAGGCACAGGTTCACCTGAATCTATTGGGATTTTGCATTTGGAGAGATGACGGTTTGCCATGTAGTCATTCTGCGTGCCCTGAGATCATTGTTCTAGATGAAAGCTTAAACTATCCCCAGTGAAAGGCCACGTAGAGAGACCCTGAGACTACCTGAAGACAGAGAAATACCCACAAAACCTTATTGCTTCAGTTCCCCAACTAGCTCATGTGCATACAAGACAGTCAGAACCACTTGCTGAGCCCTGCCCCAATCCCCACCCCACAGGAATCTTAGAATTAATAAAAACAGTCTTAGACCAGTAAATTAGGGGGTTATGTATCATAGACGCCTGTGATTAAAGGAAGGATGGTGTGATGATTTGAATAACAATGACCCTCCATAGGCTCATATATTTGATTCCTTAGGAAGTGGCACTATTTAAAAGGAGTAGAGGTGTGGCCTTGTTGGAGTGGGTGTGGCCTCGACGGAGTGGGTGTGGCCATGTTGGAGTGGGTGTGGTCTTGTTGAAGTGGGTGTGGCTTTGTTGGAGAGAGTGCATCACTGGGGATGGGCTTGGGGTTTCAAAAACCCAAGCCAGCTCTAGACCCTAGTCAGTCTCTCTCTCTCTCTCTCTCTCTCTCTCTCTCTCTCTCTCTCTCTCTGTGTGTGTGTGTGTGTGTGTGTGTATGTGTGTGTGTCTTCCTGATGCTTGTGGATCCCGATGTAGAACTCTCAGCTACTCCTTCAGTATCAAGTCTTCCAGCCACGACAGTGATGAACTAAACCCGAACTGTAAATGAGCTCCAGTTAGATGCTTTCCTTTAGGAGACTTGCTGTGGTCATGGTGTCTCTTCACAGCGGTAGAACACTGACTGAGACAGATGGACCATCAGAAGCATCCTGTCACAGCAGCCAAGTCTCTTTTATTTCTGGGCCTAAGTTTCACATGAAAACAAACAAACAAACAAAAAACCACTGAGTTTATTCAATGGACTCTAAGGAAGCTTCTAGCATCAACGTCTCCTACCCAGCACGTTGCCATATCCCTCGCTGTCTAGTTCAGAGTCCTTGCTATCCCTCTAAGTAACACAGTCTTCTCTCTCCACTCCCGTATCACATGCTTTTGTCCTTTTAACACAGCCCTAGGACCTTCTATCGCATGACCTCTGCCCTCGTCGATGTCTTTCTCGTCACACTAGCACATCTGTCTCTGCCACATCTAAGTTATCCCGTCAGTCACCGTTCCTCACAAAAAAAAAAAAAAAAAAAAAAAAAAAAAAAAAAAATCAGTGGATTCGTGCTACCAAGCTGGTGACTTGAATTTGAACAGATACCTGCATGGTGAAAGGAGAGAACTGACTCCCACAGATTGTCCTCTGACCTTCACACATGCCTTCACGAAAGCTCACAACACAAATAATGTAATTTAAAAATTAAAGAGCACTAAGACTTCCTTTACATCGTAGCTCTACTCCCTGTAGCTGGGTGCCTGGGGTAGTGAATTGACCTTGTCAACTTTATTGGCTTAGAATCACCTAGAAGCAGTGCTAGTCATTTCCACCTGTGCATCTCCAGAGAGGTTTAACTACGGAGGGAAAACCCACCTTTAAAGTGAGTGGCACCATTTCACAAGCTGGGGTCCTGGTCTAAATAAAACGGGAAAAGAAGAGAAATATGGCGTCAACGCTGATCTCCCTCTGTTTCCTGGCTGAGTGACTACTGCAGCAGCTGGCGCCAGATCAGCCATGTTGTTGAGCCCATGCACAGCCCCCATCTCTGCCACCACAGCTACTCTGTTCCTGGGCCCATTAGGCAATGACAGGGATGGCTGAGGAGAGAGAGGCTGACTGTCCACAGAATGGGTCGTCTTGTCTACTTGATTATTGAATTCCTCCTCAGCAGAAGTCACCTTTTGATGAGCATTTACACAGGACACATGCATTTTTACATCCTTCGCTCATTTGGAGAGAGAGATCTGTTCATATACTTCTTCCTCAGGTATCTTTCTCACCAACTCTCTAATTGTGATCTTTCTGACCAGCCAGTGACCTCGTGGCAGGTTGACTGCATTAGACTACTTCCTCCATGGAAAGGACAACATTTTGTCCTTACTGGAGAAAATATTTATTCTGGTTATGGATTTGCCTTTCCTGCATGAAATGCTTCTGCCAGAACCACTATCCATGGACTGTCTTAGCCACCATCATGGTATTCCATACACTATTCTTCTGACCAAGGAAATCACTTCACAGCCAGAGAAGTGTGGCAGTGGGCCCAGGATCATGGAATCCACTGGTCTTAGCATGTTCCCATCTTCCTGGAGCAGCGGGCCTGATAGAAAGATGGAACGCCCTTTAAATTTTTTGATTGATTCTCTGTGAATTTCATATCATGTGCTCCAATTCCATTCCTCTCCCCATCCCTTCATAACTGCCCTCTGCCCTTGCGGTCTCTCTGGCAAAACAAAACAAAATCTTACTGTGGAAGCTTCATTGAATCACCATGTGTCCCACAGTCCACACTTTTGTCCAAACAACTCACTTTGCAAATATTCATTGCAGTGAGTCGCTGGTCTGGTTTGAGGCCTCTGGCTTCTGCTCTACCATCAATTCTGAATCCTCAGTGGGATTCCTCTAGGATATCCCGTTGTTGCCCTGCGTCATGGAGATCCGGTGGCTTTGGTTCTGTAGGGACCTGGTCCTTCATGCACTTCAGGAGTTCATAGATGAGGTAGCTGTTGGGGTGGACCAACTCAAAGCCCTGGATCTGGGCCTGGGTGACAGCTGAGTTGATCAATCTGCCAGGGTGGGTTCTCCAGCACTACTCTGGCTAGCTCACCCAAGTGCTACAGTTGGTGAGGGGGTGAGGCCTGCTCCTCCTCTAATACTCTAAGGGCTGGCTCACCCATGCTGTTGCCACCAGGCAAGTTGCATAGCCCTTTCTCCCTAGTGCCACAGCCAGTGAAAGGCAGAGACAGCTTTCCAGTTCTCGTGACCTCAGGGTCCTCTCTCCTGCCTGCTGCAGGCAGTGAGGGGTAGAGGGGCATGGACCACCTTTTGAAGACATAGTTGCAATGTCAATTGGGTGGCATCAGCCTGGAGAGCTGGGGCACAATTCTCTAAAAGGCAGTATATGCTTTGAATCACCATCCAATATATGGTATGGTTTCTTCCGTAGCCAGGACTCAAGGTGTGAGAAAGGGAATAGTTCCACTCACTATCACTCCTAGTGACCCACTAGGGAATTTTTGCTTCCTGTTCCCATGATCTTGAGTTCATCTGGCCTAAAAATTTTGGTTCCATTAGAGAGGGGTTTGCTCCTTCCAGGAGCTACAACAAGCAATTCTGTTGAACTTAGACTTCCCCCTGGCAAGTTTGGGCTCCTAATGTCCTTAAACCAACAGGCTAAGAAAGGAGTAAACGGTATTATGAGGGGTGACAAATACAGACTACCATGGGGAAATTGGATTGCTTCACAATGGAGGTAAGAAAGATTATGTCTGGATTGCAGGAGATCCTTTAGGGTGACTCTTGGTGCTACCGTGTCCTGTGATTAAAGTCAATGGGAAACTACAACAGCCTAATCCAGACAGGATGACAAAAGGCACAGGCCCTTTAGGAATAAAGGTAGGGGTCACTTCTCCAGGAAAAGAGCCAAGACTTGCTATGACCATTCTGTTGTATTTTGCTAAGAATGTGTTTGTGGGATTGGAGAGATGGCTCAGCAGTTAAGAATAGTAGCTACGCTTCCAGAGGACTTAGGTTCAATACCCAGCATCTACATGGCAACTGACAACTGTCTGTAACTCCAGTTCCAGGGAATCTGACACACTCACACAAATGCACATAAAATAAAATTAAAGAAATTATTTAAAATGTTTGTACAGATATTTGTGGGTTTTTAAAATTTCTCTATCATATGATGTAACATATATCAATTAAGAGAATATCAATGGTTAACATATTTATGCTTGAAATACAAAAAAAAAAAAAAGAAAGAAAAAAGCCCCTCAAGGGACATTGCTACCTATCCTAAACTTCTAATGCATTTGTTTGGCAGATAGTCATAAAAGTTAGTCATAATTATGAGCTGATTAAATATATAATGCATTTCGATTTATGTGAGATAGTTATATCACATTAGTCATAACTATGACCTGGTTATTGTTTCATTTGGAAATAAAGCACAAAGTAAAAAGATATGATTGTGTGTCAAGTTGGCAAGAGGTAGACTCGTAATAGCCACTCTTGGTTGTCAACTTGACTCCGTCTGGAATTGACTAAAACCTAGATGGCTGGATACACCTGTGAGGGGTTTGCTTAATCGTTTGAAATGGAAACATCCACTCCGACCCACATCTGTGAGGTGGGAAGACACACCTCTAGTCTGGGTCACAGCTTGCCGGAAGCCTATATAAAGGACCTGGGAGAAGGAAGTTGCTCTCTTCGCCTGCTTGCCCTCACCTCACTAGCAAGGCCTTTCCTTCGCTGGCGTTACAGGCTACTTCTTTGTTTTGCCAGCATATACCAGCTAAGACATCCACTCTCGTGGACTGAACGACTGCTGGATTCTTGTTCCTTCCATTCATAGACAGCCATTGTTGGGCTAGCAGGATCACAGCCAATAAGTTATTCTAATAAATCTCCCATATGCATATATATACACACACACATATATACATACATACATACATATATACCCATATACATGTGTGTACACATATATGTATATATATGTATATATGTATATATGTGTGTAGATATGTTTATGTGTGTGTATATGCATATGTATACACACAAGTACACACATACACATATATGCATATGTTTATTCTGTAAATTCTGTTACTCTAGAGAACCCTGACTAACACACTGACAATACAGTCCATGTGGCCAGCGACCTCAAACTCCTACTGCCATGCTTTCTCTGCCATTATGGACTGTATCCCCCTCAAACTGTGAGTAAAAAAAACAGCTCCCTAGCCAGGCAGTAGTGGTGCACGCCTTTAATCCCAGCACTTGGGAGGCAGAGGCAGGTGGATTTCTGAGTTCGAGGCCAGCCTGGTCTACAGAGTGAGTTCCAGGATAGCCAGAGCTACACAGAGAAACCCTGTCTCGATAAACCAACCAACCAACCAACCAACCAACCAAACAACAACAACAAAAACCAAAACAAAACGACAAAAAAAAAAAAACCCAGCTCCTCCTTTCTTCCCCCCCCCCCTTTTTGGTTTTTTGAGACAGAGTTCTCTATGTAGCTCTGGCTGTCCTAGAACTCACTCTATAGACCAGGCTGGCCTTGAACTCAGAAATCCGCCTGCCTCTGCCTCCCAAGTGCTGGGATTAAAGGCGTGTGCCACCACTGCCCGGCAGCTCCTCCTTTCTTAAGTTGCTTTTCTCACAAGTATTCTGTCCTAGCAGCAGGAAGGTAATACAGTGACCTTCCAGAGCCTTAGAGTCCTTGTTGGTGAGAGATCACCCTCTATATCAGGCACTAGACTGAGCACTTTGTGAGTATGTGACAATTAGTATTAATTGTTACTATCTAGACTCTGCAATCATTTAGGGACCAGCCTCCAAACACTTCAAGACATTATCTTCTGGCCATGTGGCTGAAGGATTATGTTGATTAGGTTATTTCAGAAGGTCCACACTGAAAGTGGACCATCCGCACCACCCCTCAACTGTGGGCTGTACAAAGGGAGAAAGCTAGAGGAACATGTGTGCTCTGCTTCTTGAGTGTGATACAATGTAACCAACCCCCTCAAACTTTCACTGCTTCTTGAGTGTGATACAATGTAACCAACCTCCTCAAACTCTCACTGTTCTGATTTCTCTGGCATGACGAACTCTCACCTGTAATTGGGAACCAGAATAAGCCCTTTCTCCTTTAAGTTGTCTTTGTCAGAGTAATTTCACAGCAATGGGAAAAAAGCTAGGACAGTGCATGAACCCATTTGACCCACAACTCTGAGCCAGATGCTATTTTTAGTCCGCTTTTAGAGATGGGTAAATGGACACGGAGAGAGAGCTTCAGTCATTCGGCTATGGCCATGCTAGGTGGTGGTCACAGCTGCATTTGACCCCAGGCACTCTGCTTAGGACTGCCTGACCGCTGACCTATGCTCTGGGAAGGGGACAGGTTCAGCTGGTGTGGGAGCATACTGGCGGATGGCCATCAAACTCTTGCTTGACTTTCTGCTCTTCTGTATTTGACCTAGCGTGCTCACGTCAGCAGCATATACAGTAAAATTTGAACTGTACTGAGAAGAGTAGCTGGTCTCTGAGTAAGAATGAAGCCCAAATTCGTAATTCAGTGGGTAGTTTTTGGCAGACCTGGGAACAGATTTTGCCGGCAGCCAGATGACTTTTGGGATATTAAGGTCTTTGCTCATAGTGGTGATCACTAGTCAAAGCAGGCTTGTTTCTGGCTTCAATCTCAGGCCTGGACAATAGCTACAGTTCTCTAGAACAGTCAAGATGCCTCCACAGCCCCTGAGCATATCTTTTCTGCGTATCTGTCTTTCTGGGCCCTCAGAAACATAGCTTCATCCTTCTAGGCCTCCCTAACTCCCAACTGAGAGGACAGTTCTTGAGTTTCCTCCCTCTCGCCCATCCTAGGCTCCCTTTCATGGAAAAAGTCTTGTATATTAGTTACCAAATGAACTACAGATACAAGACAATAAGAACCCGTCACTCATTCATTCTATTGACCTACTCATGAAGATTTTTCCTCTTTGGCTGCCAGAATCTTACACGATGGTAGATTCTGTAGGTAGGCACAGAGAGGCACTCCCGCCCGGGCCCCCCCCCGCTCAGTGCCAGATGCCCAATGAGTATTCCTTATATGTCTTTTTCTGAGGCTGAATCCTATACAACCCAGGCTGATCTCACACTGGCTATGTAGCTGAGGATGACTGAGTTCTGATCCTCCTGCCTCTGCTTTCTGAGTACTAAGATTACAGGCATTGACATCGTGCCTGGTTCGCTTATGCAGTCTGGGGGTTGAACCTAGTGCCTTGTGTCTGCTAGGCAAGCACTCTACCCTTATTTACACACCCAACACACACAGACACACAGACACACATAGATACACACACATACACAAACACACACAGACACAAACACACAGACACACATACATACACAGACACACACATAGACACAAACACACAGACACACACAGAGACACACACACACAGAGACACACACACAATGTTTGAGACAGTCTACACATAGCCCAAACTGGTCTCAAACTGTGGATGACTTTGAACCCCTAGTCCTCCTGCCTGCATCTCTCAAGCGATTACAGACATGTGCTGTCATTCCTAGTGATGAATGCCAACTTAGTGAGAGAATGAATTAGTATAAATAGGGAAAAGCAATGAGCCCTGACCTTGCCAAGCTCCTTACAGTCTAAAAGAGGAGACACACCCTCTCGCTTGCCCACGTACTCCTAGTAAACAGAGGGACAGATGCTCCTACAGGCTCTAGACCTGGAGGAGTTCCGAGGGCTTGTAGATCAGGCCTTTGTTCTCACCAAGTTAGGGCAGTTTACCAGCTTGTGCTGTCCTGTTTTTCTCTAAGCCAGTTCTAGCCAGTCCAGTGAAGGCCTTAGAGTGGGGGCTGAGCTGGTGGTGCTCAGAGGGAGACTTATCCAGGGAGTATACCTTTCAGGGGGGCAGTCTGCCAGCAGAGGGGCCCTTGGGTCCTACAACAAATGTTGTAAGCAGCCTCCCTCTGGCTGCTTCCTGTTTTCCACCCACCCCCATCCTACCTCAGAAGCAGCGTCAGAGCCAGCTGTTCAAGAGCTGAAATCCAAGTCCAGCCATTGTTCCCCACTTTTGGCTAGCGAGTGTGTGTGTGTGTGTGTGTGTGTGTGTGTGTGTGTGTGTTTTACTGGAACCTGTTGTGTGCCTCAAGGACTGTTGTACCTGTTGTGCCATGCTTGGGGTACCTGGAATTTCCTGTCCACAGCAAGGGAGGAACCTGGGCGAGGGTGGATGCTGAGTGTGGGCATCAAGTGTTGAGGAGTGATAGGGAAATAGGGGCATGCCTGATGACAGGGTGAACATGCTCTTTTTTAAAATGGGAAGAGAGGGGATGGGTCCATTTAGACCTTAAGCATGTGCAGACACATGCACACAGACCTGGCAGGATGGGGAGCCGCTTATCCAGACAGCGAATGTAAGTCACGGCAGTACCAAGTGTTCACGTGCACTGCCTAGGGTGGATGAGGGGGTGACCCAGGTCTGAGGGGGTCTGGCTCAGCCTCTTTAGCAGCTGTTCCAGATGTCATTTCCGTGTGCTTCCAGAACCTGGAGCTTCCTTCTCTGCCTTTCCTGTAGAAAGAGCTGCTTAGTTCACAAGAGAGCAGAATTTCCAAGGCCGAGTCCCACACACTGACCTGGAATGGATGGAGGATGGTCTGCTGATTTGGCAGAGATGGTACCTTAGAATCATCCTGCCTCTACTGCTGGCTGCATAGCCAGACAGGATCCATTTCTATCTCTGTAAATGTGACTACTAGGTCACTAAAATAACAGCCATCATGTATTTTTTATATTTTTATATCTTTTTTATAGTGCTGGGAGCCTCCCACATAATAAGCAAGTATCCTATTGCTGGGTTACAGTTTTGATCCTCTTTTGTGTTTTCTGCTTTAAGGCACACTCTCACTAAGTCACCGAAGCTGCCCTTGACGTTGTGATCTGATCGATCCCTGTGCCTAAGCATCGGGCTTACAGGCCTGTGCCACCAGCGTGGCCCCAGCCGTCCTTGACTAGCTGGTCTCAGTTATCATAGTGTCCTCAAAGCCAGGGTATCCTGTGCACACGTCAGGGTCTGACAGCGTAGCACAGGCTGAAGCTCTGTACGGAAACCGGGCTGTCCTTGAAGTCAAGGCAATCTTTCCGCTTCCATCTCTTGGATGTTGAGATTACATAAAACACACCCAAAGACATGTTTAGTCTTCTCTAAGAAAGTCACTGCAAGTACGACATACCCACATGTGGGCTTGGGCTCCTGGAGGAACTGTGGCCTTTCTTCCTTTCTTCTGTTTTGTTTTTTGCTTTCTTTTGAGAGAGAGCAGCTAAAATTATATTTCTTAGCCTCCCATCAAACTCAGTGTCCTAAGATTGGAAAAAGACAGTGTACGTAGCAAAACTTTTTTGCACCAGAATGGTGGCCGTAGACTCCATTAATAGGAAGTTAGGAAGGAGCTGTGGAAAACTGAAACCTTAGGAAATGAGCCGATGGCCACCTTCTTGGAGTTTTGAAATGATCTTTTGGTTGTTTTTTGGGGGGGGTTGAGATGGGGGCTCGTGTAGTTCAGGTTTGTCTTTGACTCTGTGTAGCCTAGAATGAGCTTGAACATCTTCTCCTGTCTCTACCCTCCTCCCTCCAGACCCCTCCCCCTCCCCCAAGTGATACGGTTTGTAAGGATGCGGCAACACATCTGGCTGTGAAATCATCTCTGACACCGCTATAGAGCAGAGAACTGAACTAATTCAGGTGCTCTGTGTGACCAACCAAGGTCACAAAGAGGGGTACAGCGACCTCTTGGATTCAAATTTCAGCCTGTGGTTATTATTATCATTATCATTACGATTTATTATTATTATT
The DNA here is from genome assembly GCF_004785775.1 of Grammomys surdaster. Lineage (NCBI taxonomy): Eukaryota > Metazoa > Chordata > Mammalia > Rodentia > Muridae > Grammomys > Grammomys surdaster. The sequence continues at coordinate 9,126,271 of NW_021604617.1, forward strand.
ATCATTGTTATTTTTATTTGTTTATTTACTTATTTTCAAGACAAGCTTTCTCTGTGTAACAAGCCCTGCCTGCCCTGGAACTCTATCTGTAGACCAGGCTGATCTTGAATTTACACAGATCCACCAGCTTCTGCCTCTTGAGTGCTGGGATTAAAGGCGTGCACCATCATGGTCTGGCTAAAAGTTCTGTTTTTAAACTCTTTTTTTAAGTTAATGTATCTTTATTTTGAACCTGTGCTATCCTCTCAGCACACATCTCATTTTAAAAGTGCTGAGTGAACATTTTAAAGTTCCCCGAGTGGAGCTGTGTAATGGCCGGGAGTCAGTTTGTCTTGGTTTGGGTGGGAAGGATTGAAACGGGTCCTTAATTAAGCCAAGTTATAGTTGTTATGAAAACTACCCCTGAGCCACACCTCCAGCCCTTTATTTTGAGTTTCAGGAAAAACAAACAAATAAACAAACAAACAAAAATCTATGTGATCAATTTAATCAGTATAATTTTATTTGTTTTCGAAACTATAGGTAGTAAAAAGAGCAAGGGGGTTGCGTGAGAAATAAAATGTGGGACTCTAGCCAGGCGTTTTGCTGCTTACCTATAATCTGAGGACTGGGGAGGCAGAATCGGGTGTATTTCTGAGTTTGAAGCCAGCCTGGTGTGCATAGTGAGTTCCAGGACAGTCAGAGCTATGCAGAGAGACCCCGTTTTTTGTTTTTGATGTTTTTTAAATAATAAAAAAATGAAAACAAAAAGAAAGAAAAAGATGTGGGACTCTGTCCTCTAGAGACCTGGGATCCTCTGGGAGGTTTTATTTGTGTGTGCTGATGGAGGAGGGTACTGGAAATCAGCTCACCCAGGGACTGACCCAGCTTCCATCTTGGGCCAGGGAAATGGGATACCTCTGTGCTATGAAATGTTGATGAACTGTACAGGGGACCGTGCAGGAGTAGCAGATGGAATTCCTGGACAATTGTTCCGGCTGTCACCGGAGAAGACTGGCAGGAAGGAGAACTGGATAATTTATGGAGGGACAGATGCTAAGGCTTCTCCGGAACCATCTGGTCAAGCGGGGCCTGGGCTTGGGGTAGATGTCTTTAGATCTGAGCAAACTCGTTGGCCATGAGTCCTCCCTGTTTCTTTTACCTGGCTTCTTGTTGTCCTGGAATCTTTTCAGAAGGGCTGTGTGTGCTCCCTGAGGACACAGAGGCAGAAGTCCAGCTGACTCCTCTCTCAGGTTCTCCTTTGTTGAATCTGAGCTTGGGCTTGCCACCATCCCTGCCAGGGCCCAGTGGTGTCTTGAGGCAAGGGGTGGGGGTGGGACGGGGGTAGTGGTGTGGCACACATGACTTTTCTTTTTTTTGTTTTCATTTTCTTTTTTCTTTCTTTCTTTCTTTCTTTCTTTCTTTCTTTCTTTTTTTTTTTTTTTTTTTGATACAGGGTTTCTCTGTATAGCCCTGGCTGTCCTGGAACTCCACTCTGTAGATCAGGCTGGCCTCGAACTCAGAAATCCACCTGCTTCTACCCCCTAAATCCTGGGATTAAAGGTGTATGCCACCACTGCCCGGCCACATGACTTTTCTTATTTTACTGTATTTTCAACTCTTCTTTCCTACTACTATATTCCAGAATCTTTCAGCCATTTGCTTCCAGATCACTTGTTGAATAACAAATATTTATTGAGTACCTACATTGGGCAAATAATTTAGACACTGAGGACACTGTGCTGAATGAGGAAAAGAATTCAGGAGCTTTCATGATAGTAGGAGAGACGGTCAATGAACAGAGAAATATTTAGTATGACGACAGATGATAACAGCCTCCACGTAAGTAAATCTTAAATGAAGCACAGTTAGGGGGAGTGACTGGGAAGCTGAATGACCAAAGAAGACTTCTTTGACGTGATGCCATTTGAACAGGGACACACCTGTTGGTGACTACCTAGAAGAACATTCCAGTCATAGGAAACAGAAAACCGGAAGACTCTGAGGCATCAGTGTGCTTAGCACGCCTCAGGAAAACCTGCTACCCAGTCACTGTTGTATGCTGTGCACCTGCTATGGAATATCAAAACATGCTTGAAGAAACATTAGGGTAAAAGGATACAGGAAGTAAAGCAATAATTATGGAACTAGAGAGGTGCTCAGCCGTTAAGAGCATTTGCTGCCCTTGTAGAGGACCCAAGGTCAGCTCCCAGCACCTACATGGTGGCTTACAACTGCCCGTATCTCCAATTCCCAGTGATGCAATACCCTTTTCTGACCTCTGCAGGCTTCTGCACATACATAGTACACATACATAGACACAGGCACATACACATAGAATAAATTAATAAATAACTATGGTATGGGATTTCTGTAATAAAGCTCTATGCAACTAGTTAGAGCCGTCTAGTAAAAAGAGCATTAAAGGGAAGGCTTTCTGCAAAAGGTGACAGTTTAAGAATGACAACTAAAAACTGGGCCTAGATGCTAATACCTGTAATATCAGCTGAGTCAAGATGCTTGCCTGGGCTACATAATAAATTTGAAGTCATTATGCCTGGGCTACATAATGAATTTGAAGTCATTATGCCTGGGCTACATAATGAATTTGAAGTCAGCCTGGGCTTGAGTGTGGAGATTCTCCCTTCCCTCCAAAAACAGTAAAAATTGACCTCCTGAGGGGAGGAACTGGATTGAGGATCTCAAGGCTTGATTTTCTGATAACACAGGACAATTTAAAAACCTGAAGACTTTGGGAGAGGTGGGACACCAGGCTTGAAAAGGGTGATAGAAACTGGGTCACACGTTATCTTCTGCCAAGATAAAAAGCTGGCATTTTCCTTTGACCTGTGTGGAACTCTGGTGGCAGAGGCCAGAGGCTCTCTGTGAGTTCAAGGTCAGCCTGTTTTACAAAGTAAGCTCACATTCCAATGACAGCCAGTGAGGCCCGCCAGGCAGGAGTGGAGATGAGAGTGGGGATGTGTGATGGTGTGTGTTGGCATTTTTCTTTGGATAAGAGGCATCTCCTATTGTATTTTTAAGCGTTGTTTCCTATTTTTCCCACAGTCGAAGGAAAGCAAAACTCAGTTCTACACCAGCTCCCAAAAGGTAGCCAGGAATCGAACCAAAACAACCAAAGTGATTGGTAAATCTTTCCCCCTTTCTCGCTGTGGAGTCCTACTTCCGACACTGCCTTCTTTCTTCCCTTGCCAGGTCTCCAAAGCTCGCTTGAGGGAGATTCCCACTTTCCCAGCATTACCAGAAATCCCAATTCTGTACCCCGAGGCCCCGCCCCCAAGCCCCGCCCCTGATGACGCACGGCGCCTAGTGCGTGGGGATTCCCGCGGTCCAGGCCCCTACCCGGCCTGCCCCGCGGCAAGATGGCTACCTGAAGGAGAGGTCCCCGGCGGAAAGTTTGTTGTGGGATTTTTGAGTAGTCGCACTGGGAGGCGAGAGTTGAGGAGGATTGCGGGACTCTAGTGTGGAGTAGGGATGGAGGGAGGGAACAGCTCCGAGGTGGAGAAATAGGATTTCAGGGTGTAGGAGTGTTGGAGGCGGAAAGAAAAAAAATGCTGATGGGGGCGGAGGGGAGGGGGCCTGTAATTCTGTGGCAGCCCTAGGGGAGGAGATGGGGCGGGGGTAGCCAGAAATAGGTGTGGTTCGGATCCTGGAGGAGCAATCACTCAGGAATTGCAAAAGTTACTTCTTTCAGAGTAAGGAAGCCTGGGGCGTGGGACAGAGGCCTGACTCTCAGGCCAGTGGGAGGGGAAGGGCGCCTGTAGTTGTAGTTGGGAAGGGTAGGAGTGAGATCTGGAACCTGCAGGGCGGGTCTCCCGAGTTGGGGACCGAAGCCAGTCAGGTGACCCTCTTCCAGGCTTAGATTAGCCTTATCCATAGCTCCTATAGCAACATCTGCCCCAATTTCAGCTTGAAGACCCAGGGACCCCAGGGACTGGAAGAAATCACATTGCCTGCTTGGAAAGAAGAGGTAGCAACTTGCCCCAACCCAACCCCAGAGCGGGTAAGATGGTTTCCAGAGACAGGTTTCTGAGTGCTACTCTCCCTGGGAGAGGAGCCACGGGTTTGGAGAATCAGTTAATCCGAGAAGGCTGCTTGCTTGCTCTTGTAAGAGTTTGGTTTTTGACCGTGATCCTTAAGTTGGTTGTTTTGGTTCAATTGCTGGCTACCTTTTGGGAGCTGGTGTAGAATTGAGTTTTGCTTGCCTTCAGCTGTATAAACAACTCTGGGCAAGTAGAGGGTACACTAAACATGTTCTTTCTTTCTTATTTGTTTGTTTATTGCTTTTTGAGATAGGGTCTCACCTGATAGTCCTGTCTGGCTTGGAACTATGCAGAGTGGGCTGAAAGTATTGTGATGCATTCTTGTCACAAAGCAGTTTCCTACTTGTGTACCATTTCTACTTCTTCCATTTCCCCGTCACATTGCCAGTGTGACATTCTGCCTGGAAATAGACCTTTTGTGGGTGACAGATGATGGGGAGGGACAACTTTCTAATGAGGTTCACCGACGTTTAGGTCATTTCTATGAGCAGCTCTCGAATTCAGTCCTCGTGGATGTCTGCTTTGGCATTTTTCTTTTTGGTAAGAAAAGGTCATTGCTGTTCCTTGGGTGTGGACTGGGGAAGCTGTATCCCAGGTGAGGGAGAGTCAGGATGGGACTAGGAAGAAACTCAGATGAGCTGACCTGGTCAGTGTGACCTGTGTAAAGTTGTGAATGCTCTTTATCCCTGACAATCCCTGATTAAAATGTTAATGTGCAGCTGGATCGTGAGATAAAGGCAGGAAAAATTACAGAACTTGCCCTTTTCTGGTTAACTTTCTCTTCATCCTTTATATGCACTCCAACAAATCACATTTAAGAAAAAGCAATCACCGTACTCAAGGGGAGCTTAGTCTTTTTTTTTTCGAGACAGGATTTCTCTGTGTAGCGCCAGCTGTCCTGGAACTCACTCTGGAGACCAGGCTGGCCTCGAACTCAGAAATCCGCCTGCCTCTGCCTCCCAAGTGCTGGGATTAAAGGCATGTGCCACCACTGCCCGGCTGGGAGCATGGTCTTTTACATAGTGAGTGAACTTGCTGCTGGAGAGAAAGGTCTGATGGCTGAGTGTATTAATGCAGTCTTCACTTACGTTGCTATCCCAGATAGATAGAGTTGTGAGCTGGCCTCTGACATTTGAATTTTTGTTGTTGGTAGTGTTTTTTTTGTTTTGTTTTGTTTTGTCTGTTTTTTATTGTTTTTGAGTCAGGGTCTCACTGTGTAGCCCTGGCTGGCCTGGAACTCTTTTTGTAGGCCAGGCTGGCCTTGAACTCATGGACACACAATGCCTAGCTTAGCTTATTTTAAATATTGTAATTAAACTATTTTTATGTTTATGAATGTTTTGGCTTCGGATACGTTTGTATACCAGATGTGTGCCTAGCCTAGTGCCCATGGAGGCCAGAAGAGGTATCCTATCCCTGGAACTGGACTTACAGATGGTTGTAAGATGTTCTGTAGGTGCTGGGAATTGAACCTACTTCTAGAAGAACAGCCAGTACCCTTAACCGTTAAGCCGTTTCTCATGGGTTTGTGTGTGCCTGAGTGTGTGTATATGCACCATGTGTTTTTGAGAGCTCTCAGACTTCAGAAAGGGGGCATTAGATCCCCTGGATTTACATGCAGCTGTGAGCTGCCATATAGGTGCTGGGAATTGAATCCAGCCAGGTCTTCTGCAAGAGCAGTAAACACTCTTAATTGCTGAGCCATCTCTCCAGCCCCCAATTAGTTTTTTAAAGACAGTTTCATTCTGGTCCAGTCTGGCCTGGAACCCATTAAAACTCAGGCTGGTCTTGAACTTGTGGCAGCTCTTCTCCTGATCTGTCTTCCTCCCAGTTACTGGGAGTGTAGACATGAATGACTATGGCCGGCTTGTGAGGGTTTTGTTTGTTTGTTTTTCTTTTCTCTTCTTTGAAGCAGTCTTGCTATATTGCCTGAGCTAGAGTTAGACTCTGGGGCTCGAGTGATCCTTCTCTGTCAGCATCTGGGGTAGCTGGGTCTATAGGGGAGCAGCACTGGGCCCAGTAGGATCAGGTTTCATATTAAAGTGTATTTTGGGACCTGCATCTGTGAGGTGATTGAATTGGGAGGTCTGGCTTTGTCAAGACGCTCTCAATAGTCATGCCTTGTTCATTGCATGCATACTCCTACCACAAAACGTTTATTCCAGACAGAGGCTTTAAGTCAGTGTCACTAGTCTAGCTTTGGTGTTCCCAGGTGCCCAAAGATCTGAGGAGATTTAGCTTTAAATTCCTTTCTAGAAGTCTGGGAACGAGGTTTTTTTTTTTTTTTTTTTTTTTTCCCTGAAGAGAATTTGTGTATGTGATCACTCGGGAATTCTAATCAGTTAGAACTGTGTGGTAGCCAGGCATGGTAGCACACAGCTATAATTCTAGCATACAGAAGGTTGAGGGATGAGGGATGGTATTTTGAGGCCAGCCTTGTCTTCATAGACCCTGTTTCTAAGAAAAGAAAAGAAAGAGAGAGAAAGGGGGAAAGAAGAGTGTATTGAGCAGCTAAGAGAATTGAGCTGGTATACACTAGTAACTTTAGCTTTCTGTAAGGGAGGCAGAAGGATCAGGAGTTCAGGATGTTACATAAGTTACATAACATGTTTGAGGCTAGCCTAGGCTACTTGGAACCTGTTTCAAAAACAAAAGAACAAAAACTGACATATAGAGCCAGGTTGCTAGTTGGATCCCAACTGTGGCTGTTTGACCTTTCTTAATTGCACAGTTCTGTGTACCTCAGTTTCTCATTGCTCAGTTGGGGGTCGTAAGAGTACCTGTCTTGTACGTGTTGTAAAGGTTCATCCATGAATGTGCTTCAGCGCTCCCTGACACCTGAGAAATACTGTTATGCTCATTGGATCCCTGTGATTGGCCCTGTGATCGCTGGAGGATTTGTCTTGGTGGGCTGCTAATTTGACACTACAAAGATTCAGTGCCACCTTTTGATAACAGGGTTGTCTAAGTTAAGCTATGGGAGGTGATGTCAGGATGCTGAGGCTGGAAGTTTTGTCTTTGCTGGTGAGCAGTAATAACAGTGACCGTTGAGGACACCCTCTTCCGGAAGCACTCTGCATGCAATAGGTACTTTTTTGGGTAACAGCTGTATGAAGAAGATCTGCTATTTATCATCCTATTTCACAGATAAAGAAATGAAGTATGGTACTTGAGTTGTTTATTCAAAGGCCCCCATTTTGTAAGTGGCAGAGCCGTACAGAATGTGAACTCAGAATACCTTGTTTCAGCAATTGAATGAGCTGGTTTGTTTGTTTTTTTATATGTAATGAATTTAAAAAAAAAATACTTTGGAGCCAGGCATAGTGGTATACACCTTTATTCCTAGTATTCAAGAGGCAGAGGCAGTTGGATCTCTGTGGATTTGAGGCCAGCCTGGTCTACTTAGCAAGTTCCAGGCCAGCCAGGGTAACATAGTGAGACCCTGACTAAAAAAATGGTTATCATTGTTACTATTTTTAAAAATATTTGCTTTATTTTTAATTGGAAAGTTAGAGGTGTAGGATTATCCTGGACTAGAGTTACACGTGGTTGTGAACCACTTGCTGTGGGTTCTGGGAATTGAACTCTGGAAGAGCAGTACATACTCTTAACTGCTGAGATACCTCTCGAGGCCTTTCCCATTCAGACATTTGTATTTATATAAAGTTACCTTTTTTTGTGGCCCAGCTAGCCACAGCCTCCTGAGCTCATTGATACGTGGTTCTGGACCCTTGGCCTTCACGTAGGCATATACTCCCACCAAACTCAATCCCCAACGCCTAACTGGGCTTTAAAATTGATCCTTCTACCGCAGCTTTCAGAGTGGCAGCACTGCAAGCATGGCATATGTGCAGCTAATTTAGATAAGCCTAGAGGTGATCTGTCTCTGGTTTGTGTCACCGTCTCCCCCAGTTTGTGTTTGCTTGTCCTGTTGGTTCCATGTACACCCATTGGAGACATAGTCCGTGTTGGTCAGACAGGTTCTCTCCTTTCAGAATTCAGTTGAGTGACTACCCTTTACAAAACCACACGCCTCTGTGAGGTCAGCAGACTAACGTTGGGATCCACTCTGACTGGAGCATGGTAGTGTACCCCTGGCCAAAGACAGACATGAGGATGGCCTTTGGAGTCCAGGCTAGCCAGGGCCACCTCGCAGAACAGCCTTGCACTCTAGCATAGTTTAAAGAAGGATGCGTTCCTTTGTGCTAACTTAGACATAGACATTAAGGATGGTGTTTGATTTTGATCACTGACATGTGGAGATAAAGTAGCCACAGTGTTAAATACACAGACTGTATGTGATCATTCTCTTAAAAATAGCAACCTACGCAGAGGAAAAGATAGGTGACATTCTAAATAGCTCTTTCTCTCAGCGTTTGGCGAAAATGGAAAACAGATGTTTCTGTCCCGAAGCTCTGCTGCCTGTCGAAGGCCCTGGTGTAGGGTGTGAGTGTCTTCTGTTTGCCAGGCAGGGGCAGCCTGAGGGCAGAGCCATCTCAGGTTCGTTAGCTGGCTCTCCTCTGCCCTACGCTTCAGACTTGCCTCTTGCATCTGAGTCATGTCCTGTCTGTTTAACATACCCGAAGGGCCTATCTTTTTCTTCAGTAAGTGACTTTACCCTGCCAGCAGGCATGTGCTGGTATATAACCGGATTTTAGGGGACTAGGAGGCCCAGGTCTGGACTTTTCCCTGAGGACTCCGGCCTGGCCCCATAATGAACTTCTCTGTTTGCTGTGGCACTGTTCCCTCCTCCATTGTCTCAGCAGCCACACATCCAGCATAACATACCTTGCCTTGATTTGATTTGTGCAGCCATCAAAACGTGCTCTAACCCGTTCTCCTAACAGAGCACATAGTGCTGCAGAGACCTGTGGACTTCCCGAGTTCAGGTTACAGCTTATTAAATAGCTGGATTGCAGGGTGAACGCTGGAGGGTTTGTGCCAGTCCTGCCTTACCACCTGTAAATTAATTTTCTCTTGAAATGCCCATACTCAAGTAATATGTTCAAATCTCATGCATTTATTGCCGTGTGAAGAACACATGTGAAGAACCTCCTGATAAGCCGAATCTTTGTCTCATCTGGATATGGTTTTAATTTTTAAAGATTTAAAAAAATGTGTATGTGTGGTTGTGTGCACTTGAGTGCATATGCCCACAGAGACCAAAAAAGGGTGATCCTGCCTTTTTTCCTTCTTTTTCTTCCCTCTCTCTCCTTTCTTTTTTGAGGCAAGGTCTCACTATGTGACATTGCCTTACCTGGGCCTCAGCACCTGTCAGATCAACTGTGTACCAGCCATTGGACTTAATGCATCCTTTTTAGCTTTTGGGCCGCTGCATACACAGATGCTGTTGCCTGCATCTCTGGATCCCCCTCCCTGCTCCCTTTAGCTTTTTTTTGTCCTTCAGACCTTCTCTTAAATGCCCTTTCTCTAAGATTCTGCTTCTCTTTCATCTCTTCCATCTGTGCTTGACTCTGATATGTATTTTCCTGTTTTGTTTTGTGTGGTTCTCCCAGGACTGTAAGTGTTCAGAGAACAAGGCCTTGTCTTGTTGACTTTTGTTTCTCCAGCACTTGGGGTGGTGTGGGCACTTATAGTGTGTGGTACCTGTAGGATGAATGAAGTATCCAGGATTTCTCTCACTGTGTCCATCTACCATGCTGCTGTTAAAATGTCTTCCTAGTAAACACTCTGCCCTAGCTAAGTATGATGGTGGACCAAGAATCCAAGCTCTTGGGTCCCAAGGCAGTGTCTTGAGTTCCAGAACAGCCTGGTCTATATAGTGGGGCCCTGCCTCCAAAACAAACTCAACCTATGTCTTAGAAATACTATGGTTCTCCCCAATTTAATTTAAAGCTCATTCTATCTATCTATCTATCTATCTATTTATTTATTTATTTATTTTTATTTATTTATTATATATGAATACACTGTAGCTGTCTTCAGACACACCAGAAGAGGGCATCAGATCTCATTACAGATGGTTGTTAGCCACCATGTGGTTGCTGGGATTTGAACTCAGGACCTCTGGAAGTGCAGTCAGTGCTCTTAACCACTGAGCCATCTCTCCAGCCCTATTTATTTATTTTTATTGGATATTTTATTTATTTACAATATAGATGTCATCCCCTTTCCCCATTTCCCCTCCCTAGAACCCCCTATCTTGTACTCCATATTCCTTTATGCTTTTATACCATTTTGATTACATGCATGTATTAAGGTCAGTTCTAGGTTGAGGGTCTAGCAATACAGTAGATGCAAATAGTCGAGGAACAAGCAATACAATAAACACAGATAGTCAAAGAAAACGCAAGGCATTAAACCCAAGTATGTGAACACTCCCGTGATCACTGTTTATAAAGGCTTATCAGGATGACCAAAGTATCTGAGCCTATCTCCCTATCCTAGCCCAAGGTCATTTTCATGTAGTCTAATGTCAGATTCCTGCTTGAAGCCTATTTCCTTGTCCTTGGCCAATGTCATATTCCTGCCAAACAATCCATTTCTTTGTCCTTGACCCATGTCAGTTTCTTGCCAAGCAGCCCCAAAGGCTCTCCACCTCTCCCCCTTTTTTATTTTGTTAACAAGACTGAGTCTGTCTTAGGTTGTTCCGACAAGAATGCCTTACTTACCCATCATGGAATATGGATTATCAAAAGCAATGCAATTCTGTCTTAGGTTGGTAAGGCTCTGTGCAGAATCTTACCTGTTCTTGGCTTGCCAGCCTGTTAATTTAATAATTCTTGTCTGGGAATCCACTTTCAGGTTCAAGCAATGTGCTTTGGCTGCCAACATGATGATGTTGTTAAAGATATGCTTTAACATGATGGACAGGAATAAAAGTATTCCCAGGACAAGAAGGGCTAGCCTGATCAAGCTATATATGCCATTCCTGAGGTTTGACCAAAATGGAAATACTGACCTCGGGCCATGGATAATTTTATCGGCATTATTTGCAGCATCAAAGGTCAACAGAGCAGCATTCTTTAAATTCATAATCTCACTATGCAAAGTTAACACACCCAGAGAGGTGTTAGGATTATGCCAAATATCCTACAGGTGTCTTTAAACTTTTTTTCTAATTATAATGACAATCATTGTGAATTTCAAAAGTAACACTACTCCAATGATATTTGTCATGACACTTGGGATGGCTCCTAACTCTTGAACCTGAACCTCCTTCGGATAATTTGAATGGGTTATACAGCATCATCTCTTGTTCTAGACACCTATATAAATCCTTTTGTATACTCAATACATTAGTAACATTTTTTTGCTAGTTGGTTAACAAAGATAGTTGTCTTAACTCCTTGTGTCAATGCTATTGCAGAAGCAGTGCTGCTAGCAATTAATGGAATTAAAGCTGTTATACCAGCAATAACCAAGCTCGCTACCCTCTTGCTTCTGCTTAAAGCCTAACTCACTTCTTCCAGCACTTTTCAGCTTTTTTCAAAGAATCAAAGTTTTCTAATACTCAGGGCAGTGAGACGAAGGCTGGTTGTTAGACCTCTGTAACAGACATGCCAGGTTTCAACACACTAACATAATTGGAAATTAAACAGTCAATGTAACTTACAATAAATACTGTAGAAAAGACAAAACCAATTTTAGCTTGACAATTAAAAGGGCCTTAAAACATGCACTAACCTTTGTTTGAAATCCAGATCCTGTCCCAACTTTATCCCTTGCTATTGTAACATCATAGCAAGCTACAGCTTACTTCCAAATATGTCTCTGAAAATGTCCAGATCCAGTCTTCCAAAAGTAGACTGTTATTTCCCATATTGGATTGATTTCTAGACCAGTACATGATTGAGTCCTAATAGCTGGTCACCTTTAAGAAAAATACAGGAGACATAATTTCTCTTTTCAGTTCTCTATGCCACAAGGTCTAAAAACTTGAGGCAAGGCAGCTTGTCCCATCTGGGATATAGTCAAGCAAAGGTGGGTCAGGAACATATGTCCACTACAGCTCCCCAGTCACCCTTGTCAGGGCACTCAGCAAGGTCGCAGGTCGGCATCACTCTTTGTCTCAGAAGCTCACCCTCTTTACCTTGGCATGCAGTACAGTACCTTGCATTCTGGCCCTGGCCTGAGCTTACCCCTTGTCCTGGTTTGTTTTCTGTTGCTGTGATAAAACACTAAGACAAAGTGACTTGGGAAGGAGAGGGCTCATTCCTCTTGACCATCAGGGTTAGAGTCTAAGCAGCAGCCAACCCAGGAGGGACCCATTTTTACTGTGGTATGCCCCCCATAGCCAGTCAGCCTGTTATCTGCAGTGGGCTGTGCCCTTTTGCTTCATGTATTAATCAAGAAAGTGGTTCCACAGACCTGCCTGCAGACCAGTCTGATGAAAGCGTTGTCTTGAGGATCCCTCTTCCCAGATGACACTAGCTTGTGTAAAGTTGGCAAGAAAAAAAAAGCCGGCTCAGCCCATTAGCCAGAGTCAGTGCCACCATGCTGCGTGTATCCTGCTCTTCATGGCTCCATGATCCCACTGCTCCCTGCCTGTTGTCATTCATGCCTTTACACTGTACCCAGTCCACATGGCTCCATCCGCCAGGAATAACTTCTCTGATACTTTTATGAGAAGTTTTCTCCCTACCACCTTAACAGAGAAAAAAGAAAAAGACTAGGATCTTGCTCTGTATCCCATAGTGACTTCAAGCTTGTCATGTTCAGCCTCCTCCCTAACTGCTGAGATTGTAGGTGAATGCTACCATGCCTGGTCTGTGCTGTGCCTCCCTGGGAGGCTCGGGGACTTTGTTAGTCTCTTTCCAGTGCTCGGTCTGTTTGTGGAGAGTGCACTCTGTTGACCACATGTTGGAACCATCCCTCATTACGGGTGGGCTGCTGTGGGCTGTAAGGAAGAGTCTGCTTTTGGAACTACGTGGGTTTGTTTCAAATTAAGACACCAGCTGTACAGGGTTGACAAGTTTCTTCGCCTGGAGGATTCCTTGTCTTTTATTTTTTTAAGCTTTCTATCTTTTTTAAAGACTTATTTATTTACTATGTATACAGTGTTCTGCCTGCCTGTGTGCCTGGCATATGAAGAACAGGCCTTAAATATTTCTTGAGTCCCAGTTTTGAGACTCTGTGGATAAAAAAAGGCTTTTTTTTTTTTTTTTTTTTTTTTAATTTGGGCCCCTTGATTTCTGTCCTAAAGCCAGGAACATTTTGAGTAGTGTGGTAAATGGAGAGTATCTCCTTTCTTGTAAAGCAACAATGAGAATCTCAGTATGAGAAGGAGAGTGCCACCACAGAACAACTTTTGAAAATCAGACTGCAGTGCAATCCCCCATCTCCTGGGCTGCAGAGAGTCTTGATGGACCACAGTATGTCTGCCGCTTCCCCAGTCCTAGGGAGGTTGGGAGTGACCTTGAGTGTGACCAGTGGATGGTGGATTGTAGTTACTAGGGCTGTGGATAGACAAGAGGGTTGCATACAGTGACTGGATGGAGTGTGTCCTAGTCAGGTTTACTATGCTGTGATGAAACACCATGACCAAAGCAACCTGGGGAGGGAAGGGTCATCATCAAAGGAAGTCAGGACTGGAACGCAAGCAGGGCAGGGACCTGGAGGCAGGAGCTGACGCAGAGGCCACAAGGAGTGCTACTCACTGGGCTGCTCCTCATGGCTTGCTCAGCCTGCATTCTTACATAGACAACCAGCCCAGGGGTGGAACACCTACAGTAGCCTAGGCCCTGCCCATATCAGTCCAAATTAGGAAAACGCCCTACAGGCTTGCCTATAGCTCAATCTAATGGAGGCATTTTCTTTCTTCTCCCCACCCCCTACCCCCCAGGGTTTCTCTGTATAGCCCTGGCTGTCCTGGAACTCACTCTGTAGACCAAGCTAGCCTCAAATTCACAGAGATCCACCTGACTCTGCTTCCCAAGTGCTGGGATTAAAGGTGTGCTCCACCACTGCCTGGCTGGAGGCATATTCTTAATTGAATGTCCCTCCTCTCGGTTACTCTAGTTTGTGGCAAGTTAACAAACCAGCCAGCACGGTGCTTTGGGGCCCATGTTTCCAGGTGTCTTAGGGACTGAAAAAAATGTCAGGGGAAACCGGAGGAATATATGCAGCTATTGAGTAAGCCAGACTTCCAGGCCCCTGTGGTCTTAGGGCTTTGGTCTTGTGCCACAGGCTCACCCCTGATGCTCTTCCAAAATGGCTGGTGGCTGAGTCACCGTCTGTTCTTCCATTTCTTTTCTACTGTAGTTGATAGGAATGGTCTGTAGGTACCATTCTTCTGAACAAATACCAAATAAATTGGTTTTAGCAGTTAGAACCTCTTGAACGGCATGCAAGGTACTCCAGCCTGAGCCTGCAGTTAGATGAGCAGGACTCCCTGTTCTCTGTATGGCCACAGATTTCTGCCTGAGCCAGTTGTGTGTCCTCTGTGATGCATGCACAACACATGCACCATACTGAGTCACTGCTAACCCTCCTCCCTCTGCTGAAGGGAAGATCTGAGGCCAAGGCTACATAGCAACAGGTCCTTAACTGAAGGCAACGTGTTAGGTCCCCATGAGGAAGTACTGAGCCCCTGGTTGCCCTCTGATCCAGTGTGTCCTTCCTGAGTGGATTAGAGTGGATGAGATCTTGCTGGTAAGACCGTTCTTAGGACTTTTTTCAGATGAAAGTCTCACCCTGCAGCCCAGGCTAGATTGGATCATTGGATCTTGCTTTTTTTTTTTTTTTGCTTTTTTGAGATAGGGTTAGCTCTGGCTAGCCTTAAACTTTGAATCCTCCTTCCTTGTCATCTGTGTTGGGATTCTGGGCATGCCCCAGTCATTCCCAGGCTGTTTGTTTTTCTGTGTATATCTGGCTGGAACTCACGGTGTAGACCCTGTTGGCCTCCAGCTCACAGAAATTCAACTGCCTCTGCCTCCTGAGTGCTGGGATTAAAGGCCAACACCACACCCAATGTTCTACCCTTAGAAAGCAAACTGGATTTAGCTGATTTAGCTGTTGTCTTGTTGCTCTTGTGGGTAAGGGTCTGAAGGCCACCTGCTGGTGGCCAGGCCTCTTCTAGGAAAAAAGTCAAAGCTTTTAGGAAGATTTAGCTTTCTTAAACAGTGGTTCTCAACCTGTGGGTCAGGACCCCTTTGTCAAGTTGAATAACTCTTTCACAGGGCTGCCTAAGACTGTAGGAAAACACAGACATTTGTAATACGGTCCATAATAGTATCAAAATTATATTTATGAAGTAGCAACAAAAGTAAGTTTATGGTTGTTGGTGGGGTCACCACAACCTGAGGACCTGAATTAAAGAGTGGCAGCGTCAGGAAGGCTCAGAACCACTGTTTTAGACTGTTGTCTTTTCTACACAGTCAGGGGGCGGCTTTTGAAGCTCGGGCAGTAGTCAGAGCAGTATGGGGAGTCTCAGTTAATGGGCAATGCGGGAACCTGTTGGCGCATACTGGGGGATAAACCTAGGGTCTTGCACATGCTAACAAGCCTTCTAACCTTGGGCCATCTCCAGCACCCATCCTCCCTCTTTTTAATTTCGAGGCAGAGTCTAAGTTGTACAGGCTAGCCCTGAACTTGTCATCCTCCTGCTTCAGTGTGCCAGGCAGCTGAGTGACACCCAGACCCACACTGGGGGCAGACAGTTCACTTTAGCTCGAGTCACTGCACTGCCTTGGGCTTCTCAAGCGGGGCTGAGGAGCTTTCTGCCCTTTCCTGATGTGTTGGAAGTGACTGTTCTGTCCTGCTCCACCAGACGCATCTTCTCAAGATTCCCCAGGATGTCCCTGCAGGCTTTGGGAAGTGTTTGTTGGTGCTTCTTAGAACTAGGGTTCTGAGAGGGTGAAGAGCCCCTGTCAGAGGCTGGGGAGCTGTGCTGTGCTATGGGGTCCTTGGAGGGCTCCCTGGGCCATCTGTTTGGCAGTGTGCCACCTTTCCCTGGGGTGGCCCAGCTCTGGGGCTAGGTCACACACTGCTCCATTGTACTGTGTGTTCTGAGGCAGCTCTCATCACACCCTCTGACTCCAGCTCGTCTCTTACAGTTCTTTCCCTCAGAGCCTGTGGGAGGCGGTGGAATACTCTGTTGGCATGGGCCTGGATGCGTGGCATTGCATCTGCGGGTAGGGGGTTGTTCCTATAAGCCAGTGTTCAGAGTCCTGGTGCAGCCTGGTAGTGGAGTTTGGGAACTAGGGAGACAGGGAGCTGCCTTCCACAATAGCTGCCTTCTCTTGATCAACCAGAGAGCCTTGTATTCGTTAGTAAGCTGGACTCACTGTTGGCAAGGTGGGTGTTGGTCTTCCTTAGGAGTGTTTTCTGGTGGTGGGTAGCCCCTGAGAGTCCCACAGTAAGTCAGAGGTGCTTTCCCCCTTTTACAAAAGAGTATAGTATGTGCCAGTGGGATCCTTCAGTTTGGTCTTCTGTGCTCTCTCTTTGCAGCTCCGGAGCTGAGCTGCTCACACAGCAAGCTGTCTGTTTATATGGAGTGCCTGGAGGGCGTCTGCCATGAGTCTGTTGCTAACACCACTAACCAGGAAGGCTGGCTGGCTGGGAGAAGACACTAACCCTGTGAGTGGAACCTAGGCTAGCTAACCTGCCCTGGGGGCTGCCTGCAGTGTCTCCTACGGTCTCTGCCAGGCTGGGGGCTTCCAGCAGTGTCTCCTAAGGTCTCTGCTGGGCTGGGGGCTTCCGGCAGTGTCTCCTAAGGTCTCTGCCGGGCTGGGGGCTGCCCACAGTGTCTCCTACGGTCCCTGCCAGGCTGGCTGTCTCCTTTGCTCAGGTTTGCCACCTCTGCTTTCTGGATCCCTTCCTTTCTTCTTTTCCCTAATGTGGAGATAAACCTCCTTGGTCTTAGTTCCTTTTCTGTTCCTGTGTAAAACACATGACCAAGGCAGCTCAGGGAGGAGAGCTCTTGGTTGGGCTTCTAGGCTCAGGTTGGAGTCTGTGTCTGCAGAGTGAAAGGACAACTGAGAGCTCTGATCTTGACCCCAACCTCGAGGGGAGGGAGAGGGGGAGTGACAGAGATGTAAACAAACACACAGCGACAGACAGACACTAGGAATGGAAAGACTCATTGGAAACCACAAAGCCCACTGGAGTGGGCAAGGCCACACCACCTCACACTTCCCAAACAGTTCCTCCAACTGGGGACGAGTATTCAAATGCAAACCAGTCTCAATCAAACAGCCATACCCTTCATGGTCAGAGAGACACCTGCTACAGGACTCCTGCCTCCCCCCTTCCTTCATGCTGGACATCTCCATCCCCCAGCCAGCAGTGGTTGGTGGTGCTGTGTTGTGGTGTGCTGTTAGCAGCATGAGCTGGAGCCTTCCCTCCGTTACCTTGCTAGTCTACGTCTCTGCTTCAGAGACTGGTGGAGGTCGGAGAACACCCCAGATGCTTTTCCTCTCTTTGCCAAGAAGGCGAGTGTGGATGGTCCCCGCGTTATTCACTCAGAATAAGAAGTGAGATCCTCTTCTTGGTTGGGAGATTGAGGCTTCCCTTGGCCTAGCTCTGGAGACTTCTTGGTCAGACTTCTTGGGAAGTAAAATGAATGTCAGATTCAGGGCTGTGTGTGATGACGCAGGTCCCACAGTCACCCTTGCTCCGAGGTGGAGCTTGCTCTCTTACCTGTTTCCACCTGGAGTGTCAGGCGGACTTTAGCCGAGAACTGGAAGGCCGCCTCAGCTAGACAGGGAGGGTCTGGCATTGGATTCTTCAGGCCCAAGAAAGGTCCTGGCCTCAGTGGATTGGTCTCAGTGGGTGATTGGTGAGTGTTGCCTGGCTTGAGGAGCTGCTCCCCTGGGCCCTGGCCTTCATGCTTGGGACAGAGAAGGGACGCTGGCTGGACAGGCTCAAGATCAGTTGCCTTGCTCTCCTGGCAGTCCAGTAGGTAGCGCTACACACACTGTGTCTCCAGGCTCAGGAGGTGAGGCTGGCCGGGAGCTTGAGACTAGTGAGCCCTCCAGGCAGATTCTGTTCCTATTGGCTAAGGCGTAGAAGACTAGCGGCTGCTGTGTGGGAAGGTGTATGTGGCTATGGGGGCATAGGTACTTCCAGGGTGCCTAAGAAGTTGAGGGAGTGAGCGAACTGCAGGGGGTTGAGCTTGGCTCTGACTAGAAAGGCAGAGAGGAACACTGGCAGGCCCCTGCTTTACTTCTTTCCTTAGGAGAGGGCACAGAGTCTAATGTCGGGGCAGACACAGGCTGGGGGCTTTTGGCCCTGCTTTGCTGGTGAGAGTTTGGTTTGCTTGAGTCACCATCAGTGAACCCCTTTGTTCTTTGTCATCCCGACGGATGGACAAGGGGCTTGTTCAGGTGGGGAGCCAGGTGAGTTCTCATGGTCACCAGCACTAGTTCTGAGGCTCCATGATTACTCTAGTTAGAATGAGTCTCTCCCTTTTGGCCTTCAGAGTCCTGTCAGTGTGTTCCACTTAGTGTAGGCAGGGGCCCAGCTCAGAGCTACAGGCAGCTTATTCCAAGAGGGTGAGGTTGTGCTTGCCCGCAGGCATGAATATTGGAGGGGCAGCAGGGCTGGTCTGGGCACAGACTGGCATCGTCTACCGTACTCATCAGCCCAGAGCAGCACCTTTGCCCAGGCCCCACCCTGTGAGCTGCTGGCAGCCTGCCTGCCTGCCACGCGCCCAGGATTGCTAAGGGCTTTGCTCATGTACCTCAGGAACAGCTGCATGGCGGGAAACTGGGGGCTGAGGCAAACGAGAGGGGGTAGGGGTGCAGTTGGGAAGGCTGAATCCAGTGTTAGTAGGATCACATATTGTGTTAAGGACAGTCCTCTTCACAGCAGGCAGGATAGAGGGGCAGTACTGTAAGCGTGGAGAGATGGGGTCTTCATAGGCAGTTCTTAGGGCTATACTGTCAGGTCAGTGGGCCATAGGGTTGCCCCTTGCAGCATGGTGGGTTGTGTTTTGGGGCTTTCATTTGAGGCAGAGCCTAGATTTCAGAAGCTTCAGAACCATCCAGGCTTACAGGGCAAGCGTGTTGCCTACTCCTGTGATTTACAACTCCCCCGGGTTGCAGATGTCAAAAATTGGATACCCAAGGCACGTGGCTCAAGGAAGTCAAGGAGAGCTGTCTTGTTCCTGTGTGGCCGGGATGCTGTGGTGTGGGCTGCTGGGAGCTCTTAGAAGGGCAGGTGTCTGTTAGATCCTGCTAGGTCCAGGGATTAAGGCTGTTTACGTAGCTCAGCTCTCTTCTAAAACAGGGATCAAGTTCCCTTTCACTTAGAAAGCAACAGCGATCACGAGCTTCTCTTGGAACCATTGTGAAGAAAAACTTTAAAGATTCTTGTAGTGTGGACCCTACACTGATTCAAAAGGTTCGTTGACCCCTCAAGGACCCTCACTAACTTAGTTCATTGACAGCTGTGAGCAGACTTTTTCTGTAGGTTTTACAATAATCTGAGGCCACATAAATGGTGTTCCTTCCTAAAGGAGGTGTCTGTGACATGGGTAGTAGGGAGATAGACGGTTTAATCGGGTAGGATGGTGATCTGGGTCGTGAACTTGTTTACCCTGATAGTGCAGCACCTGAGGAGCTGGGGGAGCGTCTGAGGGGGGAAGGCTGGCAGGCAAAAGGGCAGAGGGCAGCATCCATTGAGGATTCTGTCCTGCTCCCTCTTCTGTACCTAGTTTTGTGTGTGTGTGTGTGTGTGTGTGTGTGTGTGTGTGTGTGTGTGTGTGT
>NW_021604617.1:9145991-9279622 GCF_004785775.1 Grammomys surdaster
TGTGTGTGTGTGTGTGTGTGTGTGTGTGTGTGTGTGTGTGTGTGTGTTTGTGTGTGTGCACTCGCGTGTATGTGTGTGTAACTTGGTAGTCTCTGAGTCCTTGATAGGCAGAAAGTTGGATGTTTAGAACTTCCTCTCCTGCCCCTTGACTTTGCTGGGCCTTAGGCAGACCCCAGTAGAGTGGCAGAGGGGAACAGAGCTCTACAGGCTTGGGCCTCCCTCTGTTGGCTAGTGTCCCTTGGGGACATTTGCTAGAAGAACAAGGATAGAAGTTTGAGTGAATCAGGGATCTGAAGAAGTTTCTCTTCATCTGGGATCATCTGTCTCCAGCAACAGTGACCTCTGGCATCAATGGAAGCCCCTGGTTGTACCCACCCAGAAAAGGGGACAGACGTGAGTCCCATCCCCCGGCTAGACTGTTGCCCTTAGGAGTAACTGACGTTGGTCGGCTGTTTCTGGTCAGGTGCCCTGTGTCTTATCTGTCAGTCCCCTGCTCAGCTGCTCAGTGGGTTCACAGTAAGGTCCTCTGTGCATGCTGAGTCTCATTTCTAATGAAAGTGGACTTTGTTCTCTGAAGGCAGCTAATCGTGCCCCATGGGCTGTAATCAGGGAGAAGGTATTTAATACAGGGCAGGTGGCAACAGGCGGCCACATTGAATGGCAGATTGCAACATGACAATTAGTAAGCGCTGTCACCCTCCTCCTCAGCAGATAGGAGGGAGGTCGTCTCTCCTCTGAACTGACTTTGAATAGTGAAGAATGAGTACTATGTGGCAGAGGAAGGAAGCAGGGTTAGCTAGGGTGGGGTAGGGGTGCTGAGGGTGAGGAGACCCCTTCTCTTCCTGCTTCAGGGTATTTGGGTGTCTCTCACTGCTGGGTCAGCCAGGGGTTCTGCTTGGGCACAGCTCTTTCAGTATAGACCCAGCACACAAGCTGTACCCCTATCCTGACTCCTCGGGACCAGGGAGTTGGGAGCGGAATTCTTCCCTGCCCATTGCCAAATTGTCCTCAAAGAGTCTACTTGGCCACTAGAGGCCACGGGACCGACCTTGGCTGTGGCTTTCTCATGATGTCCCAGGGAACCTTCTTTTCTCAGCACAGGGTTGGGACTCTCCCTTGGGCTGAACTCTGGAAAACCGTTAGATAGAGGTGTGCTCAGTAGCTGAGACTTCTGGTGTAACTGCTCTGATGCCTTCTAACTCAGCTTATTATCTTCTCCCGGCTTGGGGACCACCAGATCCAGGTGTTCCCGCTCTTCCCAGGCCTGTTCTATAGTCCAGAGCAGTGATACTCGGCCTGTAGTCTGTCCACTGCTGTCCCTTACAGGCAGGATCCAGGGAAGTCAATAGATCTTGGAAATTGAAGCAAGGCCCAGGTGTCCCAGCATACCCTTGTATTTACAGACATGGGGCAGGGAGTGGTGCAGACCTGCCTTGAGGCCTTAGCTTGGGGGACCCAGTTGGTTCCCTGGTGGATCACCTCTGCTTCCCTGGTCAGGAATTTTCTTCTCCTGTGACACTGGGAGAGGTGACCTTTCACCTCCATCCTTAGAGTCTCACCTGCTGTCTGTGTCCTCGCCACACCCACACCGTCCCCCAGCCCAGCAAACAGATTGCCTCTAGCTTCAGAGAAGCCGGAGAAGGAAAATGTGTTCATTGCAGCCAGGACTTACTGGCAGGGCGTGGCAGGGCAAGCTATAGGACGTGGTGCCTCAGTGAGGCAGGTCTGCCCACATAGAGGATTACCAGGTCCCTAAGTGTGTCTCTGTCTGCCTGCTGCCCACTGTTGTCACAAGTGCCCTGGTGCCCAGAAGAGAGTGTGAACTGTGGCAGGAGTCTGGGCAGGTCAGTAAGACAGAGGCTGAGGTAGGAAGGAAAGCACCCCACTTAGCCCACACAGTAAAGGGTTCTCAGCCTTCTGGGAGCAGACACGACTGTCATAGACAGATAGCTGGCTTGTGTGGGAGAAGGTGGCTCCTGGAAGCTTAGCCATCATTTTCTAGATGCTCCACTGCCTGCCTTCCCTTTAGTCCATGGCTTTGGTCCTGCTGTGTTTCCCAGGCGCGCACACACACACACACACACACACACACACACACACACCCCTTTGAAGGTTAGGTGTGTTAGCTACATTGCTTTAGGACTTTTCTAGGTCCCTCCCCCAGGCCACAGGAGTCCCTGTGTTGTATCCGTACTCCAGGGTACCTACTCCCGGGCCCTCTGGAGGACAGCCACTGTGGTTGTATCTTGTTTGTTCTCCCATACCCCAGGAATGTGGTGTCCTTTCTGGCCCGCCCAGATTCCTGTGCAGGGAGTCAGCCTGACAGCATGCTGCTTGTGCCCTGTGGGGACACGTTCTGCTGCCTCCTGTCAGAGGGGCGGAGGCTGGCGGCTCCTGCTTTACTACACCAAGGCTCCCCCAAATTCGAGCCAAGGACCTTAAAGAGGAGAGAGACGGCTCCTGCCTCCTCGCCCTCCTTTGCCCCCACCCTGCTGCCCCAGGCCCTACTGGAATGTGACAGGAGTCATGGCCAGGGCATGTCCCAGCAGTAGGAACACATGCTTTAGCCCGTAAGACTGCCTTCAGCCCCCAGCTCTGTTTGGGTTGATGGGGGTGGGAAGAGGTTTGGTGTTTTTTTTTTTTTTAAATACTCAGAAAGCCACCTAGGGTTACGGTTTCCACTGATCACTGTGGTGGCTGCTGCCCCCACGCTGCAGCCCAGCTTATTACAGGTGCTTCTCAATCCCAAGACGCTGAGGGCACCTGCCAGGTCACTTGGCCCAACCATTGGCAGTGGTGTAGAGCAGGCTTTCGCAGTGGGGAAGCATGTTACCCAGGCACTTCAATATGCTGGAGCAGCCTCGGGCCTGGAAACTTGAGTCTCGGCTCCCCAGGCTCGGGTTTAAATTTTTCTATTGCATTTATTTTGAGCATATGTGTCAGTACATACTTACCACAGTGCACATGTGGAGGTCAGAGGACCATCTGTGGGAGTCGGTGCTCTCTGCCACCATGTGAGTCCCACAGATCAACATTGGGTCATCAGGCTTGGCAGCAAGCATCTTTACCTTCTGAGCCATCCTGCTAGCCCCCACAGTTGTGGTTTATATACTCGCACGTCTCAGCCTCAGCACTGTTGACTTTTGCCTCGCCACCTCTGTTATGGTGGCTGCCCTGTGTGTGGGAGGATTAGTGGATGTCCTGACCTTGACTCACCGGTGGTACCTCTCCATCTGCAGATTCTGAAAACTAGCATGTCTCTAGGCATTTGCCAGTTGTCCTTGGGAGTAGCAGGCGCTAAACTCACCCTGATTGAGAATCATTGCTCTAAATTGCTGAGTTTCAGATTTTCTTTCTTGGGTCTACCTTTGCTCATTGACAAGTTTATTGTACACCATTGTACAGAGAAATGGTCTCTGGGATCCTTTGGAATCATTGCTAGGAGCACTCTGCCGTACCGTTGACATCTTGTTCCTTGCCAGGCCCTTTATAGTCTCATTTGTAACTCATATTCTCCAACTTTCCCAGCTTTCTGTAGACTGAGAAGCCTAGGAGGTGAACAGGACATAGGAGTTAGGAATAGGACTAGCACCAGGCCTGTTCCAGAACGGAGTGTATGCTAAGTGGAGACAGCGTACGCCTGTGCATACATGGACACAGGTCTTGTTAGAGAAAGTCTGGGACTCATTACATTAGCTGTTTTCTTTTCTGATTGGTTTTACTTCATGAAGCAGGCCACTATCAGACTAATGATCCCCCTGCCTCTGCCTCTGCCTCTGCCGCTTTCTCCTAAAACCCACTGTGTTGTGGTCTCTTTGTTTATTGCTTTCTGGGAGCCTCGAGGTTCTAGACTGGACAGGTAGGCAGCTGACACTGGGTTTCCACTTTCTCCCCTTCTCTGGTTTCAGGAGCTCTTGGCTAGAGGAAGTGGAGGGGCCGTGGGCTGTGGAGAGCCGAAGGGTAACTCCAGGAGAGCAGGACAGAGGGAGCTGCCAGCGCACAGACGGTATGTCCTGATGAGGCCTGCCTTCCCTGCTTTGTTCTCTTGGGAGGCTGGCAGGTGAGGAGCCGTAGAGGTGCTTGCTTTCAGTGGGAGCCAACACAAAAAGAATATGTGGGCCAAAGGGGCTTGGCCTTTGTAGGCAGTGTCCAGAGAGGGCTCTCAAGCTTAGAGACCCTTATCCAGGAGCCTGGGTTGGGTGAGAATCCCCAGACTTGTAAGATTTGTTCACAGTTTATGAAAGGCAAACCTGAACTTAACATTACCTAAGTGCTGAACGCTTTGTTTTAGAACAGTCTCTCTGTGTAGCCCAGGCTGGCATCAAATTTAGGACCCTCTTGCCTCTGCCTCCCCAGTGCTTGAGATTGCATATGTGTGTCACTGCCTGTGTCTCTCTGTTTGTTTTTCTGTTTGGTTGTTGAGGCAGGGTTCCAGTGTGTAGGGTTGGCCTGAGACTCACTGTAGACCAGTCCTGGAGCTCACAGAGGTCCTCTGCTTCTGAGTGCTTGGGTCAGAAGCGCATCCCACTCTGCCAGCCTAGTGCGGCAGTACCCTCGTGGACCGACAGTCTTCACAGCAGCCTGGGAGCTGCTGCTGCCTTGTGCCCTTAACACCTTCCAGTTGAGGAAAATTGATACTTTGCAGCTCTGTCTACAAGGGACAGTGTGGGCTGCTGTGGAGGCTCCTTACCCCACTCTTAGAGCAAAGTCTGCTCATCCTGGGGCCCAGGCCCTGGAGCCTGCCTTGCTCTCCTGTCTGTTCTTCATTAGCTTCTGGCCCCTGATCCACCAAAGCGCAGCCCTCTACCGACCCAGCAGTAGCTCAGGTCCCTCTGCCTGTGGGATCAGTATGCACCCCCCTTGTCTTTTAATTCTTAGTCCAAAGACACCTTAGAGCTTGTCTCAGTAGTTTACTGTGTGTGTGAGGAGTGGGTAGGCATGGGTCACATGTGTCACGGTGCCACCTGTACAGGAGTGGATGGCTGTGGGAGTCAGTTGTCTCCTGATGCATGTTCGGAGAGAGGCAGGGTAGTCAGGGGCAGTAGGTGCCTTACCCACTGAGCCTCTAGTCTACATCCTTGAGCCCGTCCCTTTCTGGCTCCTCTCAGCAGGTAGACGAGCTCACACCCTCCAGGATGACCAGTGCTGCCCCTGTGAAGAAACCTTACCGGAAGGCACCTCCAGAGCATCGAGAGCTGCGCCTGGAAATCCCTGTGTCCCGGCTCGAGCAGGAGGTCAGCATCTGTCAGCTGGCCTCTCGGGCCTGAGGTGCTGGGCGTGCGTTAAGGCGAGGGGCTCATATTGCTGATGCAGCTGTGGCAGTGCTGGTGGGGGATGGGCTGTGTGTGTTCATATGTCCGGGAGCCTTAGTCTTCACAGTGCAGCCGAAGTGATCCCTGTAACAGCCAGCCCATTGGACTGTCCATGCCCGAGCTGTGGGAAGCTGGACCCAGGTGCTGGTGGAGGAAAGGCATCCAGCATAGGCCTTCAAAGAAGCCTGAGGAGACTGCTTCCCACCATAGCTGTGGTTCTCTGCTGTGCCTCCAGAGTCTGTCCCTTCCTCCAGTCCCTTGTCTAGCTAACTTGATGACCTCCTACTCTGTCAGGAACCATGTCAGGCTTGCTCTTAGTAGGCCTGTGGTCAACTGCCAGACACTCTAGTTTGACTCTCCAGTGTTTGGCTCTCAAGACTGGCTGGTTTACTCAGCTGTTCTTAGTGCTGTCCCCTCCCTGTGCCCAGAGTGGTCTCGGAGGCTGAGCGTCAGGGTTATAAATGAGGGAACAAAGGCTACGTGAGATGAAGCCTCACTGCATGTTGTTGAGTAGGGTCAGATCCAGTGGTCAGCCTCGAGAGTCCATGGTCTGAGCCATCTGCCTCCCTGGCAGGTGACCTGCAGTAGACATCTAAAGTCTAACTGTGTCCCTCATGCATGACTTGGGCCGGCTCTGGGTGGCTGGGCTCTGACTTTGGGTCATTGCAATTGTAGGAGCTTAGAACAATTGGGGCAGGGGTCAGAGCAAGACAAAATGTTTTGGTGGTACAAAGTTACGTTGGAAGATGGAGGCAGGAAGATCAGGAGTTCAAGGTCACCTTTAGTTACTTGGTGAGTTTGAGCTCAGCCTAGACTGTCTGAGAACCTATCTACAAACAAACACTCACCAACCACAAAGCCTGTACACATGCTGTTCCCCAGAGGCTCTCCAGCCATTCAAGTTTTCCTCCTCAGTCTCCAAGGTCCTCTGTAGGTCTTGAGAGGCTGCTGTCAAAACTTTTTAAAGTTTGGCTTGACTCCCTCACTTCCTTGGAAAGCCTGTGCCATGTTTGTGAGGGACTTGGCAGATAGCTGAGGTGCTTTGTCCTTAGGGGTAGGTAGCATGGGTACCCAGTCCCCTTTGAAGATGGCTTTAGGATTAAAGGTAGATGTTGGAAGAGGTTCTAGAATTTTCTGGTTGACATGGGAGAGGATCCTGTAAATTTATCCAGACATTTCTGGATTTCATCCATCTCTGGAGGACCTGTCGCTCTTTCTATGACATGGCCTTTTCCAGGGCTGTTTGGAGTCTGAGTCCACCAGGAGGTTGGTGCTCTGGAGCTGAGTCTCAGGCTTGTCTTCTTTTTTGTCCAGGAGTCCCTGACTGACGCAGAGCGGATGAGGTGAGTACTGGCTACCCATCACCGGACTGTGGGCTGGGCCTTCCATTCCCTGCTGGGCTGTCGGTACCACCAGGCTCCTCCTTACATCTGCCCTTCCAGCTTCTAACATTGTGGCATGATGCTGTGACCCACAGTTATTCATGCTCAAGAACATACACTTGAATTACAAAACAACCACAAACTGCAGGAAAATTTTACTTTTAAGTGAGTTTATGGTTTTTGTGTTGGGCTGCAGCCACAGCCTTCCCCGCCACATGCAGCCCATGGACGACCCATGCTCAGCAGAGGTAAAGGTTGGGGCTGGGGCTTTTTAGGGCTCATGTCTGAGAAAAGGGTTTTATTTGATCCATGAGCTGAGGGCCTGCCCTTGCAGAGTCCTTGACCAGCTCCTGGCTGCAGAAAACAGTGACCCGCCTGTGCCAGCTCCTGCATTCCCTGTCTGTCAGGTGTGAGGCCTGGAGGACAGCAGTGCTGGCCTGGATTCCCAAGAGATTAATAATGGAGAAGGCTGATTGTGAAGGGGAAACAGGAGCGCCAGGGCTTGGTGCCCTAGCTGTCACCCTTTGGTTCTGACCTAGTACTTTTCTATACTGGGGGCCATCTGCAGTATTCATAGACTCGTTTCCTCCTCTCTCCAGGCCAGAGGGCCTGTGTACGGAATCTCCTTACCTAGACTAAAGGAACCCACGTGCCTCTCTGCTCCTTTCTCAGTCCTGTCTGCTACTCTGGGGTTAGCAGTTTTTGATGATTCCCTGCCCCTCCACCCCAGACTTTTGCAGCAGGAGAATGAAGAACTTCGCAGACGCCTGGCCTCGGCCACCAGACGCACTGAGGCCTTGGAGCGAGAGCTGGAAATCGGGCAAGACTGCCTGGAACTGGAGTTGGGACAGAGCCGTGAGGAGCTGGACAAGTTTAAGGACAAATTCCGCAGGTGTGGAACAGGGGGCTAAATGTCTTCCATTTGTGGGAGCATCTCCCCACTCAGGTCAGCTGGAAGAGCCTTGGCTCACACCTGACTTTATCTAGTAGCCCAGATACTGGAAGGAGAGGCGCAGTCCTAGAGGCGTAGTCCCATGTAGAGGGGGGTTGATGGGGCCTGAAGAAGGGCTTGACCAGGGCTCTGCCTTTCTCTGCCTTGTTTGCTTGTGTAGGCTGCAGAACAGCTACACAGCGTCCCAGCGGACCAACCAGGAGCTCGAGGACAAGCTGCATGCGCTGGTACTGTGCTGGGAAGGGCATTGTGGCTGGCACTACTCGCTCAGCATAGCCACGGGCTAGGACGTGCAGGGGTTGAGGGGGAGTCACACTGGGGGCTTGGGGAGGGGAGGGCAGGGCAGTGGTAGGGAGGGGGCCTCAGTGTGCTGTGTCAGGTGGGACAGCCATAATGCTCACACTGTTTCTCTTCTCTCTTCGTCTCCCTATGCTGCCACCGCTGCTGCTGCACTCTCCTCTCAGGCCTCTCTTAGCCACAGCTGGATTTTTGCAGTTGCGTCTGAGTTTGTGTGTTTTCCCTGGCCCTGGCCTCCTTGGTCCATGTCGGGTTGTGGGGGCCTTGGCTGTTCCCCTCTGCCCCTTGAACACATCCACTTTTCCTGTCACTGTGAGGCCCACAGTGCCTCCCTCCTGGGAAAGAGCTAGAGCTAAGGTTCTGCTCATGGCTCTGGCAGAGGCACGGGGTGATCCCTCAGCATTCCCAGCTTTAGCTGCCGGGGCGGCGGGCCTCGGGGGCAGCGGGCCTCGGGGGCAGCGGGTCGCAGGGGCAGGCCCAGGCTATAGGGATACCCTAAGAGACCGGAAGATCAGGGTCTGCTTCTCATCCCGCAGCTCTTCCCTGTCCATCCAGCTCACCTCATGGTGCCTACTCATAGCCTGATCCTGGAGACAGCTGCTCCCACAGGCTCAGTTACTGCCTCCAGTGCCTTGCCTGGTGCCTAGAGTCCCTCAAGCTCCCTCAGAGGATGGGTAGTTCTTAGACTGCCTCTCTCCTGGGTTCCATGGCCTCAGGTCCTACTCAGAAAGCTCCCTCCTGTGGGCAGCCGCAGAGCAGGGGAAATGCCCAGTGTCTTCCTTCTGTCTGTGTCATTTGTCTGCTCTGTCTGCCTTGGCTGCCCTAGCACCTGTGGCCTTATGTCTCTGGGCTAGGAGGTGGTGGAGGGAGAGAGGGCTGTCTGGGGTTTGGGCTGTGTTTACCATAAGTCTGTGCCTCAGATCAAGAAGGCTGAGATGGACAGGAAGACGCTGGACTGGGAGATTGTGGAGCTGACCAACAAGCTCCTGGATGCCAGGAACACCATCAACAGGCTGGAGGAGCTCAACGTATGTTCCCACCCTCAGGACACCCTGGCTGGGTCCCGCACCCTCGGCCTGGGCACCTTGGGCGGGGCACCCTCGGGCGGGCTAGGCTCTAAGCAGCTCCGTGTTTCCAGGAGCGGTACCGGCTGGACTGCAACTTGGCTGTGCAGCTCCTCAAGTGCAATAAGTCCCACTTTCGGAACCACAAGTTTGCTGATGTGAGTGACATGCCTGCCTGGCACCGTTCCGGCCGCGTCAGGACTCTGTCTAGCTTCCTTGTCTCTGTCATTCTGCTTCCTCTGATCCCCTTTTGACTTGTCCTTCCCTTTGTCCCCTGCTGAGGTCCTGGATGCTGCTGAGGGCCCACTGCTAGTGTTGGGGCTGGCTTAGTGTTTCTGTAAGGTGCTCTTCAGTCTGAGGAGGCAGTTAAACCGACCTGACCTCATTCCTCTCAGGGGCAAAGCCTCTGACTCCAAGTCTCAAAGTCAAGGCTGGTCTGGCCCCACAGAGCTGCGGCTTCCGCAAGGTCTGTAGTTGGTGAACTTCTCACTGAGACAGGAGGTGATGTGTCGGTGGACACGGTCTCCGAAGTGGATCTGGTTAGCTGCATGCTATTTTATCCCTGTCATTTGTTTTTCTCTCTGAGGTGAGGATGTGTAGGAGCTTCAAAGCCGAGTCTACAGTGTTAACTAGGACATGGTGCCTGGCGCCTTTGCTGTGGGTCAAGCTATCCTTAGTGGGGCTCGTTCATGGCTCTCTCCCTTCTCTTCTCTTAGCTGCCCTGTGAGCTACAGGACATGGTTCGGAAACATCTGCGCAGTGCTCAGGAGGTTGCCAGCCCCAGCCCCAGCCCCAGCCCTTCTTCCAGCCTGGCCCCGGGGGCTGTGGTGCCGACCTCAGTCATTGCCCGGGTGTTAGAGAAACCCGAGTCTCTCCTGCTCAATTCAGCCCAGTCGGGCAGTGCTGGACGCCCCTTGGCTGAGGATGTATTCGTGCATGTGGACATGAGTGGGGGTGACCCAGGCAGCCCCCCTGCCCCAGGCAGCCCCTCTCCACAAGCCAATGGGGAGTGCTGCTCAGTGAGTACTGCAGGGGGCTCCCCAGAGGAGGAGCTGCCCCTGCCAGCCTTTGACAAGTTGAGTCCCTACCCTACCCCATCTCCACCACACCCATTGTACCCTGGTAGGAAGGTGATAGAGTTCTCTGAGGACAAGATCCGAATTCCTCGAAACAGCCCCCTCCCCAACTGTACCTATGCCACTCGGCAGGCCATCTCCTTGAGCCTGGTGGAGGACGGCAGTGAGCGGGCCCACTGCAGCCCAGTGCCTAGCAGTCCTGTCTCAGCCCAGGGTTCACCCCATCACCAGCCTAGTCCAGCTCTCTCAGCACCAAGTGCCCCGGCCAGCTCGGCCAGCTCTGAGGAGGACCTGCTGGCCAGCTGGCAGCGTGCGTTTGTGGACCGCACCCCGCCCCCTGCTGCTGTGGTCCAGCGCACAGCCTTTGGACGGGACACACTGCCTGAGCTGCAGCGGCATTTCTCACCGGGTCACTCTACAGCCCCACCACCTTCCCCACACGGTGAGCGTGGACTTGTGCTGCCAACAGCACCTGACTCTGGCTTTCCTCAAGAAGAGGAAGAGGAAATGCTGAACCTGCCAGTCAGCCCCGAGGAAGAGCGCCGGAGCCTGCTGCCCGATAAAGAGGGTACAGAGGAGGGGCCTGGCCCATCCCACATGGAGGGCAGGGCCTGGCCTCTCCCCAGTTCCTGCCGCCCCCAGCGCAGCCCCAAGAGAATGGGGGTACACCACCTGCATCGCAAGGACAGCCTAACGCAGGCCCAGGAGCAGGGCACCCTGCTCAGCTAGGCCTGCATGCCTTCTTCCACCACCTCCGGGCTGCATACAACCTCAAACTCTTCCTTCAGACCTGGGCAGCTCTGTGAGTGGCTCACAGCAAATCTTGGAACTGCGTTTGCACTGACTGGTGCTGGCTTGCCTCATGATTTTTTTTTTCTTTTCCTTTGGAATATTTATTCTCCAAGGGTAACAAGTCATTTGATCCCCAAGCTCTTTCCTCCAGTCAGTCAGCCCGCTGTTGCCATGGAAGTGACGGGCGGTTTGTCAGTTCTCATTTCCATCCCTCTCGTATCTGAGAGCACTGGTTGTTAGGGAGGGTACCGTTGGTGCTGCCGACCTCTGTCACTCTTCCTTAGCTGGCCCCAGAGACAAGGGTGGACTCACTCAGGGCTCCCCTCGGCTGTTCCCACCCTCCCTTCCAAAGGGAGGGTGTGACTTCAGGGGCCTCAAGCAAGACTCTAGGTGAGGCCCAGCCCCTCTTCACCTTGGCTCTAGACTGTTACTCCCAGATTTGGGAAGTTTTCACATAATAATGACTATTTTAAAATCAAATAAAACTTATTTTATAGGTAAGGCTTAATTTGCCTTTCTCCTTCTCACTTTAACTCCCTTCTTGCTTTTATTGTTGCAGTGGCATCTCAGGTAGCACTGCTGGCCCCAGACTCCCAGATCCACCTGTCAGCCCCAGAGTGGTGGGATTAAAGGTGTGCACCACTGTGCCTAGCTAACACTTAGTGGCGTGAGTGTGTGCACTTGTGTACAGGTGCCCCGGAACTGGAGTTCTGTATCAACTACTGAGCACCTCTCCAGCCCTCAAGTATTTCTTGTCCAACTTTTCCTAGTCTTTGCTAGAGATTCCTCTTTACCCCATCTGCCTGGCTTCACTCAGCCTGAGGCATGGGGGGGGGGGCTCAGGTAACGGCCGGGGCTAATAATAAGTCTCCCTGAAGAAGGAAGGTCCAGTTCAGCCCAGCCCTTGACTCTATCTTCAGGTGTCTGAGTTCCTGGGACCTCCAGGACCTACGCCTAGGCTGACCTTTTGGAGTCTGAGCTGTAGGGTGATATCACCCCTAAGGCTGATCAGTGGTGTCAGTCCCCCCGACCTCCATTGGTCATCCCCCAGTGACTACAGCTGCAAGTCAGGTTGTAGAGTTTATAAAATCTGTTCCGAGCCAGCGGGTTGCAGCCAGAGCTGCCAAGTTCAAAGTGAGTACCCTGGGTTCAAGTCCCCCCACCACCCCTCAAGGCTGTTGCCCAGTGACAGCTTCCAGAGCGTCGTACCACTACCAGGAGCTGCCAGAGCCCCAGCCAGGGCTTTCCCCTGCCCTGTGCGGGAAGGCAGTGGGGACACAGACAAACGCAATGATGCGCAGAAGTCCAAGTGGAGAGTCACATCTCGGTCTCAGCCAACAGACTGTCCCCTAGTCCTGACGTCATTAACACCATCTGAGAACTGGGATCTGCGGAAGGGCGGAAGGCTGCTCAGGCAACATTCACAGCTTGGCAGACATCACAAATCCCACCACCACCTCCTTTATCCAAATCCTCCAGAAAGAACCCTCATCCATTTTCCAGGTTCTTACCACTGGGGCACATCCAGGAGCTGCCACCCCGCTGGTGGGCAGCAGGCTCCCGCCCTCTCCCCCATTCCTGGGTGTCAGCGGCCCCTCCTGCCATCTCTTCCTCTTCCTCCCCCTCAGACAGGAGGTCACAGATCTGCTGTTGCAGCTCTGGGCTAATGCTGTTCTCAGCCAACACCAGGCTCCGCAAAGCTGTTGGGTAATTTTCTACCATGTCCAGCAGGGTCTTGGGAAAGGAGAGATGTGCACACAAAAAGAGTAAACACAGGAGAGATGGCTCAGTGGTTAAGAGCAGTGGCCGCTCTTCCTAAGGACCAGGGTTCAATTCCCAGCCCCCAGTCACTGTTCATCACTTTATAACTCCAGTTCCAGGGGATCTGACACCACCTTCTGGCCTCCACAGGCACAAGAGACATACAGGCAAAACATTCATTCACATAAAATAATAAATATTAAGTTATAAAACTTAAAACAATAAAAAACATTAGGCAGTCCTTGAACCCAACAGGCCAGCCTTGGGGATGTCCCATACAATAAGTCACCCTGTCCCGTAATGTGTCTCCAAACATTATGGTTTCTCACCTGAGCCGACTGGTTGGTGAGCCCTGTGCCTTCTAAGTCTAGGACTTCTAGGGTACGGCTTGAGGCCACGGCTACAGCCAGCATCCCTGCCACATGGTCACCTAGGAAGTTAGCACAAACGCTTAGCCATCCGGGAAAACCGAGGTCTGTTAATCCTTTGCCTAGCCAGAAAGGGAGCAGCGTATTAAGTGAGATGAAGCAAGTCAGATCCAGATTTTGACCAAGGTTTAAACCTACCTACCTGTTGGTCAATCTGATACCATGCAGGATGGCTCCCTTACGAGACCACTGGGGGTTCTCCTTCACCCTCCCTCCCTTGTTACTATGGCAACTGATGATCTGAGGTTTTTGGACAGAGCAGCAGTGAACATTGGGGGGGATGACCGTAAGCTCACCCAGGGGGTTGTAGTCCAGGTTGAGGACGCGGACTTGGGAGCTGTGGGCCACAGCAATGGCGAGTCGGCTCCAGCCCTTAGGGGTGATGCCAGGGTTGGCGCTCAGGGTTAGCTCCTTCAGACCTGAGCAGCAGCACAGTGAGAATCCAGGATGGGTAAAGTGAGGCCCTTTTCTACCCTGTGTCTATGGGGTAACCCTAGTGGCTGGGAGCCACTCTGCCCCCAACCACAGCAATCTAGAGCAGTTCGGGACCTACTCACGCCTCCCCTGCCTGGATCAGTTTCCACTCTTGCTCAGTTCCTACGCTTCTCCCTTCCTGAGACGGGTAAAAAGGAATTCTTGCTGCACCCTCCCGGCTTTCAGCACTGGGCCACACCCCCTTCTCTGCATTTAGCCTACATCAGTAACGCTAGCCCATGCACTCAGTAGGGCCCTGCTCACCAGACTTGGCCCCGTCTGGAGGGAGGAGGCCACAGATGAGGTTGATGGCTTCATCACCCAACATGCAGTCCCCCAGGTCAAGAGCCACAAGGGCAGGGTGGAGAGCCAGGGCTGGGTTCAGCAAGGCCAGTCCCGCATCTGTCAGTGGGCTCCCATGTAGGCTGAAGGTTGAGATGAGATTAATTATGTATAACCAGCCTGATCTGTTTGGGAAAGCTGCCCCTCCCCGAGACAAGAATGGGAAGGAAGAATGGAAATCCTAGATTTGAAGGAATGCGATGGAAAGGGAATTTGGTTTCTGGGGCAGGAACTAATAAGAACGTTGCACGGGGAGGGATGTGTGGATCGTGGACCGCGGAGCCAGCACACATGCCCATGGTCCTTCGAGATCCTTCAGCGGGTAGGGCTGGAAGGGCTCGACTGTAGTCTCCATGGGAGGTGACCCGTCCTCAGAACTGAGAGGCTTCACAATGAAGTAACTTGTGGTGGGGTGGGGTGGGGATGACAGCATTCCCTACTAGGGCTCTCGGTATCCCAGCTCTCTTCAAAGGTTGGCCTGTGGAGCAAAAGTCTAGAACCGATGTATGTTTCTGGGAGGGTGTGGTGGACCCAGAGATGAGATGTGCATTAGAGGTTGCGAAAGTAGGACGACGGGAAAACAGGTACTGGAAAGGTAATGTGGAGGTACAGGCGGGGGTAGAGGGTGCGTAGAGGGAGGCAGTAGCCGGGACCCCCCTTGCGAGGGGACACACTCACAAGAGGGACTGGATGGAGCGGTTGGTCCGTAGCGCTTCTGCCAGCTGCTTGATGCGACTGGGGCTAGACACGACGCCCAGGTTAAGGTTGAGCTGCGCCAGGGACGTGGCTCCAGCTAGGGCCCGGCAGATGCGGCCGAAGTCGCGGTCGCACAGGCGACAGCCGCGCAGCGAGAGCAGGCGCACCGCGTTATCGCGCAGGCCGCGGCAGATGTCCCGCACCTCGGCGCCTGACAGCGGCTCCCCCGAAATCTGGATGGAGCTAGGCAGCATGGTCCCCACGGCTGGGCCTCGGGGAGGCTGGCGTCGGGGTCCCGGCCTGGGCAGAAGTTAGCCCGGGGGCGGGCGGGGGCGGGGAAGGGACTCAGGTCGCGGTCCCGGTTGGGGTCGCGGCGGGAGCGGAGGCCGAGGCAACGGCGGCTGCGGCGGCGACGAAGCGCGCCCGGGCCGCGGCGGGATCGAAAGCAGGCGCGGGCCCGGGTGCGGAGGCGCAGAGGCGCGGAGGCGCGGAGGCGCGGAGGGGGAGCGGCACGAGGGCGGAGGCGGCCGGGGACCGAGCTGCAGCCACCCCGCGCTCGTCCTCTCCCTCGCGGCTTTGGGGGCCGCGCCCGCTCTGCGGGCCCGTGGGCCCGGCAGCACGGCTCTCGGGGACAGCCGGGGCGGGATGCAGCTCGGCTTCAGCTGCTGCGCCGGAGCAGGCGGCGAGTTCCTATGGCAACGGTTGCGTCACTGGCCCTCGCCCCGCCCCCCGTCCCCGCAAGGACCACGCGGCCGGCGCGCGATGCTTGTCTTAGGGCAAAGAGCTAGGATCTGAGGGCCTGACAGCGCGGAAAGAAGGTAGACGGATGCAGTCTCGCGTGGGGAGGGTGGAGACGAGTCGCGCCGAGACAGCTTTTGATGTCATTTCGGCCTCTTTTTACTTATTCTGATGCTTCTCCATTCTTGAGGTCTAAATCCGGAGACTCAGCGCCGTCGACAAGACCCTGGATAATCAGTCCGGCTTGGAAGTCCATAGGCTCTTTAATCCGGTCGCGCCCTGCCCCCATGTCCCCGTGACGCGAGGCGTAGCGTGCGTGGGGATTCCAGTCCACAGGGACTTCCCGGTCAATGTGGTTGCACCGGGCAGGAGCTCTAGGGTAGGGCAGGCGAACAGCCTTTGAAGATGTTTTAACGTACAGGAAAATGGGGTGGCCCAAATCAAAGGGTGTCAGATCATCCCAGAGCTGTGGGAATCAGGGTGGGAGGTGCGTAAAGCTGCT
Source organism: Grammomys surdaster (assembly GCF_004785775.1). Lineage (NCBI taxonomy): Eukaryota > Metazoa > Chordata > Mammalia > Rodentia > Muridae > Grammomys > Grammomys surdaster. The sequence continues at coordinate 9,161,808 of NW_021604617.1, forward strand.
GCTACCACAGTGAAGCTGAGTTTTCTCTGATTGAAATGGGGGCTTCGTTAGTGCAACGGGACAGTATAGTAGGCAGAGGAATTGCCGTTTTCCTTAATAATTAAAAAAAAAAAGGCAGAGGAGGGCGTGGTGGCATGCGCCTTTAAGTCCAGCACTCAGGAGGCAGAGGCAGGTGGGTCACCGAGTTAGAGGCCAGCTTGATTTACAGAGCGAGTTTCCAGGACAGCCAGAGCCATACTGAGAAACCCTGTCTCAGGAAACGAAAACAAAAAAGAAAAAGAGACAGACATAGGCATGCGCTTTTAATCTCAGCTTTGGTGTTGCAGAGGCCGGTGGATCTCTGGTCTATATGTTGAATTCCAGAAAGCCAGAGCTACATAGTGAGACCTTATCCCACCCACATTCCCCCCTACCCCCCCCCCCAAAAAAGCTGCCCTACTCCTGTTAACTGTATTTTACTTAAAATACTACAGGTTGGCAGGTGCCTGCAGAAGCCAGAAGAGGGTGCTAAAGTTTCAAGAAAATCTGACCCACCGACCATGGATGCTGAGAACTGAGCTACTGAATCCTTGTATTTTGCAAGGACAGTACACTCTTGAACAGAGCCCTCTCTCCAGCCCCTAGATTTTTTAAACTATGTTTATGCATGTGCCTGCGCAGTGAGTACAAGTGCTCTCAGAGGTCCTTGGGGCACCTGGGGCTGGAGTTAAAGGCAATTTGTAAGCCATCCAACATTGGTGCTGGGAACTGAAGTCTAGACTGGAGACACCCCTCACAGAGCAGTGTCTAAATTTAAGCAGTGAGCAGCTTGACTCCAGCATCCCGAATTTACTGTTTGTTGAAACAGGGTCTCACTGGCCCTGACTGGTTTGTTATTAGGTTGGCCTTGAAGGTCCACCTTCCTATGCACTGTGCTGAGACTAAAAGGAACGCACCACCATGCTCGGCCTGAATTTACTTCAGTGGAGGTTAAAGGATGGTGGTTGTTAACACTTAGAACTATGCTTGGCTTCAAATGTCAGCTCCGTGGGGATACTGTCTCACTCATGATGGCCCAGCTGCGGAAGATGCCTGTAGGTGGAAACTGGTCACTGTTGCCTAGACTCAGGCCTGGGGTACATATATGAGGATTGTGGGCTCTTCTGCTCTGTGGGCCAAGCATCTCCAGCCCTTGGGGCAATAGCGGGCATCAGGGTGGGTGGCAGGAAGATGGCTGGAATGGGAGCTGCAGGCCCAGACTTCAATCAGTATTTTTTTTTTTTTTTTTGGTTTTTCGAGACAGGGTTTCTCTGTATAGCCCTGGCTGTCCTGGAACTCACTCTGTAGACCAGGCTGGCCTCGAACTCAGAAATCCGCCTGTCTCTGCCTCCCAAGTGCTGGGATTAAAGGCGTGTGCCACCAACGCCCGGCTTCAATCAGTATTTTAATTACCAAGTCTATATTTAGCAAGGCAGGAGGGGAAGGCGAGGACAAAGGGGTCGGTGGGGAGGCCTCAGAAGAGCTGACCCATATTCTGCACTTGGCTGCAGAGACGCAGTCCTAGCCATGAGTTCCTGGCCTTGTGCCCTTCAGAGCCCAGGCCTGGTGCCTAGGAGGTGTTTAGGCAGCAACAGCTTGGTGGCTGCAAGCATCAGCAGACACACATCCTCAGTACTGTCCTTTAATCTTCCTCTGCCCCAGAGCCGGGGGTCAGAGAGGGTCAGTGTGACTGCAGGGTCACTGCCATTGCCTTGATGGTGTCGTTGAGAACAGCCACAGGGAGCTTGGCAGTGGGGAGCACAGCGGGGAGCGCAGCAGGGATGTCTCTGGGGACCCTCTGCATGGGGAGGATGTTGGGGCCTTCCAGGGTGTCCAGGATCCCTAGAGGAGGAAGGACGGACGGAGAGCGAATGAGAGCTGGCTGGGTAGCCCAGCTCGCCCAGCCCACTCCCTCTCCTCACTCCCCTCCACTCACCCTCTACCACCTTGTGGTAGGCGAAGTGCAGATAGAGCAGGAAGAGCATGTGCAGGGCAGCCAGTGTGCCACAGAGCAGCAGCCGCTGGGTAGGGCCCACAGTCCGTGACACCAACACTGCCACCTAGGGCCACAGGTATACAGTTCAGAAGGCCCATTTTCAAAGTGAGGGAAGAAGCAGACACTCCAAGCCCAGGGCAGAACTGTCAGTACATCCTCCTAGAGCCCTTCGTGGGGTAGACAGCAAACCTGCTCCGCTTACCATGCGCAGGGTGGACAGCCCGCCCACCAGCAGCCAGAAGACGTAGAAGAGGGCGTGAAGGTGGATGTTATAGGTGATGAACAGGACTATGCAGTGCCCGAAGAGACCGTAGCCCTGGGGGAGACAACAGCACCATCACTAGGGCTGGACTGCCCTCGGCCTCAAGATGGGATCTTTTAGCTTGCTCCTCCCATCCCAGGTCCACAGACCCCCGGAGAACAGCAGACCTTCTTAGGCTCCCTCGCCCACCCCCAGGCTCGGCTCCTTACCAGCAGTGCTAGCATCTGGAGCATGGTAATCTGGGCATTACACAGGTAGGCAAGAAAATAAATGAAGGACGAGACACCCAGCCAGTATCCGAAGCAGGTGCCTATGGCTGTGCCCATGAGGGTGCCTTCTCGCTGTGGGGTAAAGGCTCTGCTCAGGCTGAGAGACCTCTGGTCCCAGCCTTACCCAGGGCCTTTCTTTCTGCAGGGCCACTCCTGTCTCACTCCGCGTTCACAGCCTTAGGTAGTTTCCTCCCTCCACCCACCACCCGCCTTCCCCAAGGCCCGTGTCCTGCTTACGATAATGGTATCAGAAGTCTTCATCCCGTGCAGGAGGATGGCGACCAGTGTGAAGACCAGCATGAGAGGTCCGTAGAGCTCGCCTGCGACTTTCTGTCAATTCAGTAACGTGTTCACTAGAGGCTGCAACCCAGGCTTAGCTTGGTGGCCAGCCTCCACCCTGATGCCTCCCTCCTCTGCTCTGCAGACAGGCTTTTCCCTCCTCACCTGGGGGAAGTTAACCATCTTGATAGGGATCATGGACTCCAGGAGCCTGGGAGAGGAGGAGAGATCAGAGCAGGGGCACTAAGTGTGTTCTAGAGGCCAGGGTCGGAAACTTAACGAACGTCTCTACTGCCAGGAATAGGGCTGACCCAGAAGACATGCTGGATGAGAGGGGAAGGACAACCCTCAAAACTGAGGTGAGTGGAAAACCTGGAAAACTGGATTTGACCATTTACCTACAAGACCTACAGAGGCCAGGCAGAGAAGCCGCAGGAGCTGTCCAATCACTGAGGGTGAGGGAGCGTCCGCTCCCTGCCTCTCCTCATTCCTACTACTAAACGCAGTGAGCGTTCTTCTGGAAAAATATACTTGAACTGGCATTAAAAATTCACAAAGAATCAAAAAAGATCATTTCTTCCTTCGCCTACGGCTACTGTAACGGGGTTTTCTTGCTTTTAGAAACGTTTCTTGGGCTGGGCGGTGGTGGTGCACGCCTTTAATCCCAGCACTTGGGAGGCAGAGGCAGGCGGATTTCTGAGTTCGAGGCCAGCCTGGTCTACAGAGTGAGTTCCAGGACAGCCAGGGCTATACAGAGAAACTCTGTCTCGAAAAACCAAAAAGAAAAAAAAAAAAAAAAAAGAAACGTTTCTTGGACTATTCTTTTAGTTAAGATACTACTTCCTTTGGTAAGCCTTGCCCTTTAGACCCCAAAGTCTTTCTAGGTTTCAGTGTCCCTCCTGTGTGACACAGCACTCAACGCCAAGCCCCGCCCCCACCATCTTCACAGATAAATCAGGCATTATCAGGATAGCCCTCCGCACAGAATAAAATCTCAATGTACACTTGCTCCGTGGGCCTAGCTTTTGTATTAACTCAGGTTAAAGGATGAACGAAGAATGAAGCCAGGACTGAACCTAGTTTTTGATGAACAGGTTAATGACTATGCCCTGATATTCAGGTGCATTCTCTTCTGATGCCTGAGGCCATGGGGGATAAAGGCAGCAGAGCCTCCTTCTGCAGAGCTCTTGGTGTTTGGGGAACGGGCTCAGGAATAAGAATGCACTGCAGTTTGAAGAGCTAACTCTAAGAGGAAAGAGTTGTCTGGGAGTCCAGGTGAGGACCAATGAGGGAGGTATGAGAACCAAGTGAGTGCTGTTTAAACTAGGCGTGGAGGGGAGGGGGCAGGAGGGGAGTGGGGCAGGAGGGGGAGGGAAGGAGGGGAGGGGGAAGGAGGGGAGCGGGGCAGCGTACTTGATGGAAGACCTAGCCAACTGTACCTTTCACAATGTATTCAGCAACAGGTTCAGTGACCAGAGTGATGGGGTTACAAGTAGGGCAGCCCAGTAGAGTGCGGGGCTCTATATCTGACTGAAGTCTGGATGAGGGTCTACATGTGAGGACAGATGTTTTAGAGAGGGCGCCTCACCTGCTTCGGACCTGGGCAGGCTCCACATCAAAGTAGGGTCTCAGGATGTCGATGTTGGCGTACAAGCTGAAGGCCCTGGAAGCTTGTCTCTTCCCGGCCTGCCACATCTGAAGGGAGGAGATGAGTATTGTTACAACTCTCGGCTCTAGACTGCTGCCCAGTCTCCGCGGGTCTAAGTGGAAACCCTGTATCACTTTAGGATATACATAGGTCCTCTTTTCCATGGGCTTACCTGATCGGCTACCTGCCGGCTCAGTTGTCCCTTAAAGCCTTTCATGCCAAGGAACTCCCCATCCTCTTCATCTGCAGCAGCTGCATCAGCATCCACTTCCTCCTCACGCAGGCGCTGATGCAGCTCACCCATGTCTTCGAAGCTGGAGCCTGAGGTGTCATCCATGTTCTCCATATCAATCACAGCCGAGCCCCCACCCTGTGAAGACAACCTAGAGTGAGGGGCGCTTCCGCAGCAGCCTTCCGTCCTCTGCTCATCTGACAGTTTGAAGCTTTGCTCTTCCACCGACGAAGGCATGGCTGGGGACTGCTACCCACGGTGCCACACATACTCTTCCACTGCTGGCAATACTCTTTCTTGGCAGCGACACTTTTCTAGTCCAGGAAACCTACTATTTATTTTTCAGTTCACGTTGTCCTCCTACTTTCCCCTTCAAAGCTCCAAAGAGTTGCAAAAAAAAAAAAAAAAGTCCATCTGCCTTTCTCAAGTCTCAGCCAAGCCTATTTTTAGGGCGTGCCAGTGGATCCTAGCCTCTGGCCCCACACTATGCCTGATCCAGGCAGACCTCCCAACCCGTCTGCAAAGCCCCGGCCGGGCAGAGAGCCGAGGCCCGCTGGAGCCTCGGTCTAGCCCTTTCACGCCGGCACAAGCTCTGCACACTCTCGCGTGGAAGACTCAAAGAGGACAGAACGGTGTTGCAACGGAGCCGCCTTCCAAGCCGCGCGCGAGAATAGCAACCACCCTCCGGACTCAATACCTGGATGTTTTCCTCGAAGCCTCCCCATTCTGGGCCAGCACCATTTCGGACGCCGCTGGCCGGCGCCGCCGGAGTCGCCATGTCCCTCGAGGCTTCCCGTCGCTGAAGCTCGCGCGCGTGGGGATAGTGTGAGACCTGGGTCCGAGGGAGGGAAAGGTTCAGGGGAGCGACCGGCCGAGGTAGGAGCAGCCGGAACGCAAAAGTGAGAAACCCGGATGTTTGGCCTCAATTGACGTCCGGAAGTGAAGGACGTGGACAGAGGCGGGGCGAGATCTCGCGACATTCTAAAGATCGGCGGAGCCCGAGCGTTGCTGGGGAGACGGGGGCGGGACGCTCGCACGCACGCACGCACGCACGCACGCGCCGACTCGGAGCCTCCGCGCACGGCGAAAGGTGGAAGATGGCGGCGGCCCAGGCGGTGGAGGAAATGCGGACTCGCGTGGTTCTAGGGGAGTTTGGGGTTCGCAATGTAAGAGATTGGGGCGCAGGAGGGATGGGGACGGCACGGGGGAGGGGAGGCCCGGCGTGGGCCTTGGCCTCACTGCCTTTCCGTTGGCTCTAGGTCCACACCACTGACTTTCCCGGTAACTACTCCGGTTATGATGATGCCTGGGACCAGGACCGCTTCGAGAAGGTGGGTCGGGCCGGAGGGGGCCAGACCTCACCGGTTAGGTTAGGGGGGGTCGCTGTTTTCGTGACACACGCATGTGCTAGGCGCTCCGTAGACGGGCCGCCAGACTCGGTTCCCGTTCGTGGAACACGTTCATGCGGTGGGATGGTGGACCACATAAACCGGCTGTTCCAGTATAATGAAACAGCGGTGAAGAAGGCCGGGGTAAGGGATCATTGATGCACTTAATCCAGCCAATTGAAGGGACGTGGTTAAAAAGGTCAGTGAAGGGAGTGACATTTGAATTAAGCTTTGAACTGTGTGAATAGAAGTTGAGCAGCGAAGGCCTAATTGGAGCTTCGTTATAAACGTTTGTATAAGGCTTGCTCAGAGCCAGCCCCAGCGGGTCACCATTGTCAGGATGTAAGTCCACCGGCATGACTAATTGATAAGATTGAGATGCATTTTAGACTCTGCAGGTGAGAGGTTTTATTTTTATTTTGCCTTCTTGAAACACGGCTTCTGTTTAGCCCTGGAACTCCCTCTGTAGACCAGGCTGGACTTGAACTGAGATCGATCCACCTGCCTCTGCCTCCCCTGCACTGGGATTAGAGGCATGAGCCATCAAGCCCAGCTTAGAATTTTTCATTAGACTGATAAAATTTTGCAGTCTTGCTAGCTGGGAGGGAATGAATTCTGGCAGATGTGCCAGCTAGTGTCTGGAGGCTGAAAAGGGCACAGATGGACGCCAGAGGATGGTAATGGAGTAAAGGGTCGGTAACTAGCTGATTCGGACCATTGCTTTGGTGAGGGCAGTGTGTGTGAGAAAGGACTTTGTGCTTCAAGGAACCTAAAACTTGGTATGCATGTTTGCCTGCTCGTGTATTTGTGCCCCACCAGGCGTTAGTAATCTGAGCAGTGTGAGGAGGTTGTTAGGTCCCACTGGGTGCTGGGAAACAAACCAAGCACTGGGTGCTCTTCTGCCGAGCCGCATTTATTGCTGGCTGTGTCATTTGCTAAGCAGGAGAACAAGAATGATGATACACTCAAACGCCTGTTTGTGAAGCCTGCAGGTTGAGTGGATGACCGTCTGAAGTGAGGCCAAGGAGCTGCTATGTGCTTCCTTGAGCCAGGAGTGTGATGGAGATTACCCAGGGGACTAGAATCTGGGCGAATTTAGAAGGAATATCAGATAAGGGAATTGGTGTTCACCGGGCCGTGGTGGCACACGCCTTTAATCCCAGCACTTGGGAGGCACAGGCAGGCGGATTTCTGAGTTCGAGGCCAGGCTGGTCTACAGAGTGAGTTCCAGGACAGCCAGGGCTACACAGAGAAACCCTGTCAAAAAAAAAAAAAAAAAAAAAAAAAAAATGGTGTTCAGAAACCAAGAGAATATAGTTGGGAAAAGTAGGTATTATAAAATAAAGGCGGGGGCTGGAGAGATGGCTCAGCAGTTAAGAGCACTGACTGCTCTTCCAGAGGTCCTGAGTTCAATTCCCAGTAAGCACACGGTGGCTCACAACCATCTGTAATGGGATCTGATGCCCTCTTCTGGTGTGTCTGAAGACAGCGACAGTGTATTCACATATATAAAATTAAAAAAAAAAAGACAACAGAAGTGCAAGTATCAAACAGTCTAAATGGTATGGGAAATTCTACTTTTTGTACAGTAGCTTCTCCGCGGTCTGGGGAAGATCTGGGAAGCCAGGCATAGTGGCACACTTTAATCCAGTACTCAGGAGGCAGAAGTAGGTGAATCTTTGAGTTTGAGACCACCCTGGTCTACAGAGTGAGTTCCAGGACACAGAGAAACTCTGTCTCAAAAGATGTAAAAAACAAACAGTGCCCCCTGCCCCAAGAACAGGACTGGAGACAAAATGTCTCCTAATCATCTTGGCTTTCGGATGAGGGGTAGAAGAAATACATTGAGGGATAGTGCCAGGGTGGAAGCGAGGCATGTATCACTCAAGAGAAACAACCCGTCGGGTTTTGTCCCATCCCTCTAGAATTTCCGTGTGGATGTGGTGAATATGGATGAAAACACACTGGAGTTCGACATGGTGGGGATTGATGCTGCCATTGCTAATGCCTTCCGGAGAATTTTGTTAGCTGAGGTATTAGAAGACACGGGCTGGAGTGTGGAAATTGTATCACCCCATTTGTAGGCATGTTTCCCAAAGCCATCCTTCCCGGGCAGGTGGGGGTGGTTCACACCTATAATATAAACACTTCCAAGTGCAGTCTGGGTTACATAATAAACCTTGTATCAAAAGTTGAAGGGCAAAGTTAAAAAGAACTGCCCCTCTTATTTTCCAGGTAGGGATGGGTGGAGGTCAGTTGGATGATTTTGCTTCCTTGGGCAGGTACCAACCATGGCTGTGGAGAAGGTTCTGGTGTATAACAACACGTCCATTGTCCAGGATGAGATCCTTGCTCACCGCCTGGGCCTCATCCCCATCTTTGCTGATCCTCGTCTCTTTGAATATCGGAACCAAGGTGAGGCCGAGCGGCTGAGATGGTCAGTGAAGCAGAACTGCTCTAGAATGTCTCATGGGTTCGGTTCCCAGGCCTACTACTGGAAACTTTGTCGGGTCTCTTGTACAGGGCCTTCCCCTGGGAGGACAGCTGTCTCCACCTTTGTGTGTCACTATGTACAACCTCTTAGCACAGTGCCAGTAGCACTCAGGCTCTTTCCATCTTTACTTTCTAGGGATTGAACTCAGGTCTTCAGGTTTGAACAAACACACATCCTCACTCTGTTAGCCTTCCTGTTAGCCCGTTAGTAGAGCTAGTAGGGCCAGGCGTGGTGGTATACAACTTCACTTCTAGCACTGGGGGAAGCAGGCAGATGTCTCGTTCAAAGCCAGCCTGGTCTGCATAGCAAATTCCAGGACAGCCAGGGCTTGTGAAACCCTGTCTCAAAAGCAGATCAACCTTGCCTTCTTCACTTGTACAGGAGAGGAGGAAGGAACAGAGATAGATACGCTGCAGTTTCGGCTGCAGGTCAGATGTACCAGGAATCCCAATGCTGCTAAGGATTCCTCGGACCCCAATGAACTCTATGTGAACCACAAAGGTGAGCTGAGACAAGAGGACCCACAGGCCGAAGGGTCACATTGTTGGATCTGGGATTTCTGACCTATTTCCCTCCAGTGTATACTAGGCATATGACATGGGTCCCCTTGGGAAACCAGGCAGATGTCTTCCCGGAGGGTGCAATCCGCCCAGTGCACGATGACATCCTCATTGCTCAGCTCCGGCCTGGCCAGGAAATTGACTTGATTATGCACTGCGTCAAGGGCATTGGTGAGAACCTAGTGAGTCTGCCCTGGGGGTGGGGCAAGTCTGTCTGTCATAGTGCAGTAGAGCCAGCTCAACAGGGCTGTTAGCAGCAGTCAGAAGTTCAATGCACTTGTGTTATCCCAGGCAAAGACCATGCCAAGTTCTCACCAGTGGCCACAGCCAGCTACAGGCTCCTGCCAGACATCACCCTGCTTGAACCTGTGGAAGGAGAAGCCGCCGAGGAGCTGAGCCAGTGCTTCTCACCCGGGGTGATTGAGGTGGAGGAAGTACAAGGTGAGGTTTTGGTGCACTGTATGATGATTAAGACCTAAGGGTGTTTTGTTGAAGGTAGCAGACAAGGAAAGCTCCTTTCTTTACAGGCAAGGTGTGAAAGGTGTGATACTCTTTTCCTTAGGTAAAAAAGTGGCCAGGGTTGCCAATGCACGGCTGGATACCTTCAGCAGGGAAATCTTCCGGCATGAGAAGCTCAAGAAGGCTGTGCGGCTTGCCCGAGTGCGGGACCATTACATCTGTGAGTGGTGGTGGTCCTCGGGATAGGATGCAGAACTAGCCTGCATCACAGGTAAGTCCTGCTGGGACTCACTGTCTCCTTTGCTCTCTAGTTTCTGTGGAGTCAACTGGAGTCTTGCCACCAGATGTGTTGGTGAGTGAAGCCATCAAGATACTGATGGGGAAGTGCCGGCGATTCTTGGATGAACTGGATGCAGTCGAGATGGACTGAAGCTCCCTCTCACTGCACTTCTGGGAGGGCCTGGCTGCTCTTGGGTTGTGACCTTTTCCCAACTGCACCACTGTGCCCAGTGTTACTAGAGGTCCCGTTCCAGTCTCATGTCCAGTCAATACATTTTATTAAATGTGCCACACACTAAGATGCCTTTGTAAGGCCTTTGTTGTAAATAAATTGATCTCAGCATAAGTTTTCTTTCAGACTCACATTTGTCTAATAATGAGCCTTGCCTCACAGCAGGTTGGCATTAACAAGGACCAAGGGTTTGTGAAAGCTGTCTGGAAGAGGCTGACTGACAGCACCTCTGCCTGAGGGGAGACACAGGAAGCTATAGCTAGTGTGCATTGTCACCCACCTATCTCCTGGACTTCCAATGAAGAGGGCTGTCATTACTTTCAGCCATGTTGGCCCTGTCAGCTCCAGAGAAGACAGCTGTAAGTGTGCCAGGTTTTGGTGGTCAGGGACTAAGATTGCTTAAAAGCATGTGTGGCTCATGTGTGACAGGTCCTTCTGTTTAGCACCCCTGGTGGGATGCCTGGAGGGGTCACTGGTTTAAAAAAGGAAAAGCGGGCCCTTCTGTATGAAACAGATCTTTACTGACATGCAGATGTACTTTAGACTTAGCATTTCTACAAAAGTTTCTATAAACAATAGAAAATTTCTAGCACGAAGTCATAGGATGTTAAAAATATTACAACATAATAAATACAACTACATCCTCCATAGCCCTAAGCAGACAGGAGTGGGCAGCTATCAAGTGTGGAGGGAAACACTGAGATCACCTTACCATCTGTAGACCCCGAGCACCACACAGGAGGACGGTCTTGTGCAGCTGCAGACAGTGACCTTGAGTCTAGTTGCTATTTCCCAGCTCTGACTTTCCAACTTCACCACGTATGACTGTGTCCCACACCAGGTCAAAGTTGGGGCTGGGTGGTCAGTGGGCCTGTCAGCAGACACATGTCACACCTGCCTGTCATAATAAGCAGGGCTAGGTCTCACACTCATCTTGCTTTGTTTGCTTTGTGCCCTTTCCAGGGACCTTAAGGACTCAAAAGTGTTGGCTATGACTGGAACACTTTTTAAAATCTTTTAGAAATGACCCTTGAGTCTTCAGAAGTTTAAAAGACCACTGAGATTTTCAAAGGCACCTGGACTCAGCTAGTCCCAGGAGGGACAGTGGCTCTGCTAGCTTGTCAGAAGCCTACTTGGTCTGGATTACTTTTGTATGGTTGGTGTCATGGTACACTGAGGGTCAACCACAGAAGGGCACGATGTCCACTTTAAGGAACACAGCGTTAGACTGAAATTTGCTTAGCTCTTGTCCCCTGGACAGTGAGCTCAGACTTTAGCAATGAGCCTATACCACGGGTCCCATCAAGTGGCCAGATTCTTGCTTTAGGTTAAGAGGAGAAAACTGGCCGTACATGGGTCAGCATGTAGCACCTAGGCCAGACATGCCCATGGGAGTGGAGAAGGCTCCCTGTTAGCCCAGCAGCAAGGGGCTCAAGTGGGACCCTTGTAGTCCAAAAGAAAGAGTCCTTGCTCACACATGGTCAGTGGGGTTGGGCACAGCACCCCAGTCCTTCCTGTCTGCACTGGTGCAGCTGCTTGGGAAAAGGCCATTGTGCTCTAGCTTTTCTTGGAAAAGCCCAAACTGCAGTTGACTGCCAACTCTCGGGCCACCTCTTTGGAATGGTGTAGGTCCCAGCGCCTTTACTTTAGTGGGATGACTCAGGCCTCGGGAAGGACCCACTCTCCTCCAGCGTGACCTGGGCCTGAGCTCCTCCAGGCTGACTCGGTGGAAAGTGAGGTGGCAGTGTGAGGAGGGCCTAGACATTAGCTACATGGGGGGAGAAGAGATGACAACCGAGGCCGGAGAAGGATGCTCAAAAGCTTGATTCAGGGTTCAAAGATGGTGGCCAGTCCACCCTCCTCACTGTCCAGCACTTCTGTCTCCAGCATGGGTTTGGGTTTTTTGAAAAGCCAGGGAAGGTTCTTAATGTGAACTTCTTTTCGGAACTGTTCTCCCAAGGGTTTCTGTAGCAAACAAACAAACAAAAAAAATGCTGAGTCTTAGGCTGTGAGAGAAAACACAAACACACACACACACACACACACACAGAGTTAGAGGACACCCCCGCCCCTGACACACACATACACACAACAGTCAGTGACTAGTTGGTTTTGAGTTTACCCACGACAGTCATAGACGACAACTGTCTGGACTGAGCCCTAACGGATGCGTGGCTTACCCCAATGCAGCCAGCAATGAGGCGTTTGAAGTGGTCCTTCCGTCGTTTATCAGCTGCTTTTTGAAGGGAAGGGTTTAAAAGCTTGCAGTCAAATTGGTCCAGAGACTCCTTGTTTATTTCAGGGATCTGCTCCATGACTGCTCTTATCTCTAGGTACCTGGGGCGCTGGTTAAATGGGGATAAACTCACTGGATATAGATTTGGCTTGTCACCTTCCCCATTCCATGCCACACCCCCCTCTTAGGGGCAGCACAAGCAGTGTGGCAGATGCCACAGCTCCAGATCGTGGGAGAAGGTGAGGTGAAGCGGCTCAGCTGCCAACCCTCCTGCCTGCCGCGCTGCACTTACCAGGGCCTCGTATATCTGGAAGGCCAGGTGGACCAGGGAAGCCATGCACCCATCGTGCTGCCCGTGCATCTGCAGCCCTTTCAGCACGCTGGTGAAAAGCCACGTGACAGCGTCTGCGAGCAGGGTCCCAGACATCACCTACGAAGACAGCTGTGCTCAGGAGCCGAGGGAACCTCGGAAAGGCCCACCCCCCCAGTCTTCCCACTGACTCACTCTACTGACTTCAACCTTCCGAGAGGAAAGGAGAGGTCTGGTAATGATCTGAATGAGTCTCCAGAGCCCTGCCATGTTCTTACCCTCAGTCTCTTGCTCTTCTGAAGGCTCAGCAGGAGCAGGCCTTTAATGGTTATACCCGCCCCTGGTTCTGACTGTGCTCTCTGCCATGCTTTACCCACCATGGAATAAAACCATGAGACCCTTCCTTCAGCTAGTCTCTGTTAAGAAGATAGAGGCAGGCTGGCAAGGTCAAGGCCTGCCTGAGGATGGAGTGGTGATCTCAGGGCTAGCTTGGGAACCTAGTCAGATCCTTCCCTCAAAATAGAAAGGGTGATGGGACCTGGGGCTGTAGCTCTGTGGTAAAGTGCTTGCCTAGCGTGCTTGTAGCCTGAGGTCAATCCTCCAGCCCCCAGAAGTAAGTGAGTAGCACACCTGTTTGAGCAGAGGCCAGCAGAGCTGTGTGGTCGCCCTCTGGCAAGACAGAGTGTCCTTCCAGGTCAGAGAGCTAAATGCTGTGATTAACAGTGCTGTGCAGACATCCTGAGGAGGAGAGAAGAAAGACATCAATGGGGAATACATATGTCACCTCTGATTGCATTATACACCAATTCAGGTCTTTAGTCCCAGCGGCCAGCCTGGGCTATGCAAGGAGTTCTAGGCCAGACAGGGCGAGACTTTGTTTCTTTTGTTTCTTTGAAGAAAAAGGGACGGGGGAAGGTGGAGGTGGGAGAAGAACCAGCTGTATGTGGGACAGACAAAAGCTCAGGTCTACAGAGGCCAAATACCAAGAGTCCGCAGCAATGTACTTGTGCATTTACTGAGCCGTCTTCCAGAGAAAGGAAAGCAGAAGCGGGGTGAGCAGAGTGGTACCCACCTCATGCTTCATCAGGCATTTGCCCAGCTCTGTGAGCTCCACCACAGACGGAGGGGCCACTTCGGCGGCCATCATCTCTTCATCTGTAACCAATGAGAAAGAACATCAGGCACTATCCTTTCTCAGCAGAGAGGAATGCCTGAACTGAAGGTCCGAGCTAGCTGGTGTTGAGCAGTGCTACACAACCCTCTACCCACCCAGGCTGTAGAGGCTTAGGTGTGACACACCCAGATATAGGCATGAACGACGACCGCCCGGAGCACTACAGGAGCCTCGGGGTGGTAAGAGCCTGAGGACTCTAGGGTATGTCACAAACAAGTGCTCATGCTACCAGGCATGGACCCCGTTACCAGAGAACAGGAGTGGTAGCACAGTCCCTTCCCTATGACAGCCTACAGCGGGGGGGGGGGGGACACACAGGAAAGGAATAGACAATGCAGGGGGCTGAACTAAAAGCAACCCAGGAAGAGATCACAGGTGCTTGGGAACGTGGTGGTTGGCAGCCTGGACATAAAGTCCTCTTGGAGGAGATACCATCTGAGGAGACTGGATGAGCAAGGAGAGGTCGTGTCATAGCAGAAGGAAAGGAAGCGGCAAGCGGAGCAGCACAGGGCTATATAGGTCTGGCTTTCTCCACGGGCCGAGCCACGGCTCACTCACCATCTCCGTCCACAGCGGGAGCAGCAGTGTGGTCGGCAGTCTTCTTGGACACACAACAAGCCACTAGGAGAGAGCACAGTCACTACACTAGGAGAAGGTCCGAGCTACCCACCGGACAACAGCTGCCTCTCACCAACTGATCTCAGGCCACTGCTGGCCAGATGAAGGCTGGTGGGTAGATGCTGTCCACAGAATAAAAATCAGCTTCAGCAATAGAAGGACCCCAACCACACTGTGGGTCTCTCCTCCAGTCAGTTAGCTGGGGGACATTACAGACTCCTCTGAGAATAAGTGACCAGGGGAGGACACTGACATGCCCATCTACTTTGGACTGACAGGAATGACTAGCATGGGATCTGTCAACATTTCTAAACATAGCAATTCATGTCCATGTCCAAAAATTAAACTTTATCCTGTCTTTATCAAGCAAGAAAGTTGTTGCCAGCATTCATTCAAACTCTCATTCTGGACCCCTTCCTTATTTGGTACACTTCTGTTCAGTTCAGAGACTGACTGACTTGGACTGTAAACATTGGTCTGGGTCGTGCCTTGTTATCCTGAACCTCTGCTTTTGGCCTAGCCTTCGGGGTGGCAGTGTGCGTAGCTTCCCTGGTCCCACAGGTCACTTACTGATTAGGTCCATGACTTCTCGGGTTAACATCCTCACCAGTTGTTCCTCCAGCATTTCCTGAGACTCGGGGTTGTCCTCTGCAATCTCGTCTTCTCCACTGAAGAATGGAGAACCAGGGAACACACTCCGTGGGAGAGCAAAAGCATTGAGGACAAGGAGGGTGGTGACCCACACCAGACCCCCCTCCCCGCCCAAGGCCATTTCTATGCTGTCTCTCCCTAGGTATGTGTTCTGAAAATGTTATCAGGGATCAACAGAAGTCCACTGAAGGACATTGTGTCTTGTGACTCTGCTTGGTTGGGATAATAGAGGGCTCAGGATCAAAATCCAGAATAGGTAAGGGGAAGGTCCCCACAGAAAGGCTGAATTTCAATATCAGGTCACTCACTGGTAACAGCCTGGCCAGACAAATTGCCTCCTATCCAAGCTGGGAATGGTTATACACCACTGCTATTTTAGCCCTAGGAGAGTCAGAACCCTGCCTGCCCCCTCTTCCTTTCCCCACCCGAAGCTGGCTGCTGGCTCGCCCACCAAGGAAGGGCATTCCTTACCACAGGACGCTCCTCTGGTTGATGACATGCCACTTCTGAGAAAGCCTCTGGAGAGACAAGACAAGTACTAGAATGGTGAGAGGCTGCAGGATGTGACGTTAAGGCCTACTACTAATTTCTTTCTTCTTACCCTGTAGCCTAGGCTGTCCAAGAACTCACTATAAATCTCAGGCTTGCCTAAACTGGTGAGTGATCCTCCTGTTTCAGCTTCCTTAGTGCTGGGATTATGGGTGTAAGCGCCTACACATAACTATTAAGGTGTGCTTTAGGACAAACTAATTACCCAGAAAGAAACTTCTTATGTCAACCTAGAGACATTTTCTGAACTGTATACTAAATTGTACCAAGGCCCAAATATGAAAAATGGATGTAAAATAGGAACTTTAATTCTGGCACTAACTTTTGATTTGGCCAAAACAGAAAAAAAGAGTTGAGTTGTTGGACAGATAACAACTTTCTATGCTCAGAAGTGTTGAAGAAGTCATACTTGGTCATTTATTGCCAATCGAAGGGAGTCAGGGATGTGTCAGTCACCTTCCTGTGCCGTCTCCCTAGACTCGGCAGACCAAACATAGTGAAAGAGATCAGGTTTCTGTAACCTTACTCTGCTGATTGACAAGGGAAGCATGTCAGCCATCTCTGCTAAAACAGGTTAACACTACCAAGAAGTTCTGGGTCTCTCTGGAAACATCTGTTCTCTGTCCACTGCTTCATCCCAGGGTATCTGTCCCTTCATCATCTCTCCTCACAGGAAGTCAGCACCCATGGCAGCAAAGCTTCTTTGTTCTTTGGGGGCTGCTCAATGCACAGCAACAATCATCTGTCGGGGTGACGCCTCACAGCTAGTACATCAGGGCTGGGAAAGACTTTCAGGAGCATCTTAGCAGAAGACTCCAACGCAGTTCTGCACCTTTGTGTGTGCACTTGGTGTGTGTGGGTGTTTTGCGTGGAGCATGTGCACGTGTGTGTTGAGGCTGAAGACGGACATCATGTGTCTTCCTCTATCAGTGTTCACCATCTTTTTTGACTCTCCCTGGACTTGGAGCTTATCAGTTAGCATAGTCTGTCAGGCAAAAGTGCTCCAGGGCTGAGGTTACAGGTGTGTGGCACCACAGCTGGATTTCATGTGTCTTCTAAACTCACGTCATCTATGCTAGTGGGTGCTATACAGACTGAGCCATCTCCTCAGCCTGGACCATGTGTTTAAGTGGACCATGTGCCCCCTTCCCTGTCCCACTTACCATGTGGAGGTAGGTGAAGAGAGGTCCAAGGATGGGAGATATCAGGGTTTCATAGTGTTCTGGGGGACAGAAGAGTACGAGGGGCTTCACGAAGACACGTGCTACCATGGGTTAAGGAGTTTTAGTACATGACCAGATTGTTCTCTCTCTAGCCAACAGGCTGCACTACAGGACTTTCAAGATGCCAAGAATGTCCTATGTTAATAGAAAAACCCTCTCATGCTTGTCCTAGAATCCTAAGCTGCACAAATACTCAATTCTTTTGTGTTTCAGCTCAACTGTCTTTTCTGTTTAGCTGTACACTACAGGCCTGGGTGGCTGCAGAGTAGAAGAATTAAAGACAAAGGCTCTGAAAGATGGAGTCTTGAATCTTTTCAAAAGACAGCACAGAGCTGGCTGCCGCAGCCTTCATCTGTATCTCCAGCTACCCAGGAGGCAGAGGAAGATAGTCACTTGAGCCCAAGGTTTCCAGGCCAGTCTGGAGAACAGTGAGATTGTTACTCAAAAACAAAAAAGAAACCCAGGCATGGTAGCACCCAACATTTAGCAGGCAGAGGCCACAGAAAGATCCTGTCTCAAAACCCCAAAATAAATACAAAACTCAGCTGGTGGTGCATGCCCAGAATCCAGCACTTAGGGAGTTAAGGCAGGAGGGTAGCATGTGTAGGGATAGCCTAGACTAGATATATAAAGTCCCTGGTAAAATCAAACCAACCAAAAAGAAGCACTAAACAAACTATAGAAAAGGAAATAAACCTTTTTATATTTCTAAGAAGTAGGAAGACAATCATAACATTTCCAGACAGAACTTCTGAGGGTTTGTAAGATACCCCACCCCCACCGGAGCTACCTTCCCATTTTCCCTATCTTACTCATTCTGATGGAGAGGGAGCGTGCTGCACGGCTGTCCGCAGCCCCACTGGCTCCTTGCAGTAAGGTCTCCCTCCCTCTCATGACTGCCGCTAGTTTTCTGGCCTTATGGGTTATTCAGGGCCATTTCAAGGATATGAAGCATAGATCTGAGCCGGAAGTCAGGAATATTGTTCAAGTTAACAAAAGCTGAACCAAGGAGCTGGGTAGCAAGGTCCTCCACAGTGTAGAAATCTTGCTGCATGGAAGGGCCTGCTTTCCCTAGGATATGGTAACTGTAAGGCAAAGTCACTGGTGTGAATACTCAGTACAGCTGCAGTTCAGGGTGCTGTGCATGTGCACAGTGGCACGAAGCTCCGTGAGGGAGGGACTCCGGTCAGAGCAGACCCCATCCCACTTCTCTGCCTCTCGGGCCTCGTGGTTATGCATGAACCCTGACACAGCGGGCACACACTTAAAGTCACAGCCAGGTCTGAGGTGCACACGATAATCAAGGTGCAATGCAGGAAAGCCGGTTGTTCCCTTAGAATAAACACTACCACCGACTTCCCTTCTAATGCTTGCTCCATCTCACCGCTACACTAGAATTCCCGATCAAAGTCTCTGTGTTAGCATCCCTACAAAATGAGTGCTCTAGTGAGGGGGCGTGGAGCAGCAGTGCTGGGCCTTACCAGTTTTCGTAGAGGATGCTGAAGAACCGCTGCATCCTTTCCAAGATGGTTTTGTAGACCGGGTGGTCGTTGAATTCCAAGAGCGGCTGAGGTAATCCTACAACAAAAAACGGGTTGGAACATGCTTCTCTCAGAGAGTCAACACTCAGGAACAGGCATGTATGTGTATGCCGGGAACATGTGTACTGTATTACAAAGCACGTGGCCATATATTCTAGTCGGTAGAGTACTAAAACCATTGTGAAGTTGTTAGTCCTTTCTCCTCTTCCTGCAACTGGGTATGAGACCCAGGGCCAGGTACATGCTAGTTAAGCTATATCCAACCCAGTATCTCCTCTGCATCGGACACAGTTAGCTTCCACTAGTCCTTCGAGAAGGAAGTTCCCAGACAAACAAGTTAGGCCCTAAAACTGACACTCTCCCAAGGGCCTGCCTCTCTCCTTCACAGCGGATTCCACACTTAAGACTATTTTGTCATTTCTGTCTTTATCAAAGGTAAAAGTGAGTGATTCTATCTGGGAAAAAATTAAGAGACAGAGTTCCCCCATCCCTCACTATTTGCACACTAAACTAAAGCAAATATTACTAGGGGACGGCTGCTGTGAAGACTCAGAAGTTAAAATGAAGGAGACAGACAGATGCCTGAGCTCTTACAGTGCCCAAGGAGCTCCACAAACTCTCTTCCCGACACCTGGCCATGGTGATGCCTGGTCATGGTGACACCTGGTCATGGGAGGTTAGGATGAACCTGACAGGGAGGTAAAGCCTTCTTACCTAATATTGCCGTTTTTTCAGATTCAACTATATCCAGAGCCTTGGTGAAAGGCTCTGCCATTTTGGTTAGCATTTCTGGTGTATATAAAGTATTGTGAGTTCTGAAAGAAATAAGGATGTTATGTAAACATTTGGCTAGTCTTTCAAATAGATTCCCCCATCAACAATACTCCCAAGAGAGGCAACAAAAAGAAAGAAAATAAAAATTGAAGATTCCCCAGAGGAAGACACGGCCTTGAAGTATTAACGACTATGATCCTCATGGCCTAATAACACACATCAAATCCTGAGACTGAAGGACAGCCACACAGTGTGACTCTACAGTAAAATCCTTTTAGACTTGAGTTAATGCAGGACACTCCCAGTTTTCTGACTATTGGTGGTACATAACTGTCTTAAATTGGGTTTTACTGTTGTGAACAGAGACAAGGCAACTCTTATAAAGGAAAACATTTAATTGGGACTGGCTTACAGGTTCAGACTTTTACTCCATTATCATCATGGCAGGAAGCACTGCAGCATCCGGGCAGGCACGGCACTGTAGGAGCTAGAGTTCTACATCTTCATCCAAAGAAGCCAGGAGCCGACTTCCGCTTCTGTACTGGGCGGAGCTTCAAAGCCCACCCCCCAAAGTGACACACTTCCTCCAACAAGGCCACACCTCCTAACAGTACTACTCCCTATGGGCCAAACATTTTCAAATCACCACAGCAATGAAAGAAATGTCCAGGACACTATATGTGCCACAAGGAGGACATGGAGTAATATGACCCATCTTTCATTTTCTTGCCTCTATTTATGAAGCACAGACCTAGCAATTGTCACTACAGCTTCCAAGAGGAGATCCAAACATGTTCCCCATGAAAATGCCGAGTGTGACTAAGGGACAAGGACTAGGAAGAGGGCTGCCTGGCCCCTGCTCACACTAACTGCTTGACTGTACAGTCAACAGCCACCTCCACCCTTGCTTTTCTGGATACTGGGACCAAAACCAGGACCTTATGGACTGTAAGGAACTTTATTCTTAGATTTTAACTTTAAACCAGTCACTTATTTAGTTATGACGTGTGCATGTATACCACATGAGTTCGTGTGCTCCTGTAGAGCTGGAGGTAGCTGTGATCTGCTTTCTAATGGGATTCAGTGAACCACACTCCAGTCCTGAGGGCAGCAAGTACTTTTTAAGCTCTAAGCTTTCTGTTGACTTTAAAAAAAAAAAGAGGATAAGGTCTTCTTATTATGATTAGATTATTATGCTGGCCTGGGGCCTTGATCTCAGATTTTTCCCATTTGATCTCCTGGAATTAAAAATGTGAGTCACTTTAGATGACTCACTTTTTGAGATAAGATCTCATTAATTTGCCCAAGCTGGCCTTGAACTCACTCTACAGCCAATAGTGACCTTGAACTTTCCATTAAAAGCCCAAGGATCAATCGTGGATTCCTATTCTTCTTCTGAAAGGTAATTTTAGAACATTTGCAATACACAGAAAATGTCAGGCACTGACAGACACAGACAGACATGCACCACAGAATGGTGTGCTGGTCATCAGACCAACCATGAAAGACGCACATCACAGTGCGTGCAGCTACACTGATGTTGTACAGTTCAACACACACGCCGCACGACAGTCACAGACCACTCTAACTCACAACTATGTATGGCATGACAATGAGAACCAGTGATTGCTACTTCATATATTATTAGAGTTTAAAAGTCCTATCAGAGCCAGGCATGGCGGTACACACCTTTAATCCCAACCCTCAGGAGGTAGAGGCAGGAGGAACTCGCTAAGTTGGAGGCTAGCCTAGTCGTACATAGTGAAGGACAACCAGGGCTATGTACAGAAATCCTTTCTCAAAAAATAAGTTAAATAAAAACAATGCAGCAGAGTGCACTTCCTCCACAATCCAATAAGAGGATTTAAAAGAAGTTTCTAAACAGCCTGAGTCTCATGCCGGTCCCAGAGGTTTCACAATCATAGACAATGGTTCTTCCAGTAAGTCAGTGGCTGGGAGACCTTCTTCTTTAGAGACTGGGTCTATTCTGTAGTTCAGGCTGTCCTTGAACTTGTGTTAGTTCTCCTGTTCCACCCTCCCAAGTGTTAGGGACAGACCCACTCCTCCATCCCTGGCTCCTACAGAGCTATCAGCATATGGAGGTGGAGGATGGACGCCCAGGACACTGGCCCTGGGCAGCCTAAGCTAACATGAGTCTATGCCTTCATTTGGGGGTTGAGATGGGTAATGGATCCACTTTCAGAATAAAGATGTGAACAAAACATGTCAGAGGCTGGTGAGATGGTTCAGCAGTAAAGGTGCTTGCTACTAAGACTGGTTTGATCTGAGTTCAATTCCTAGGACCCAAAGGGTGGAAGAAGACCAACTTCTTACACGTTGTCCTCTGACTTCGATGACATGCCTGGTCTACAAAGTGAACAAATGTTAAAAAGCAACAACAAAGGCCTAAAGAGATGGCTCACCAGCTACGAGCACCTGCTGCTCGAGAAAGGACAAGATTTTGATTCTCAGCAGTCACTCTTTATAACCAGCTCCAGGGGATGGCATGTTCTCTGGCCTCTGTGGGTAGCCTACAAATGGCAGCAGGCTAGCCCAGAACTAGCTCTGGTCTTGAATTTCTTGTCCCCCTGTTCCATCTACCACAAGATGAGCTTAGTGTAAAACACCATACCTACAATGTGCTTGTTTTCTTTAAACTGAGCATAAACATTCACAACACTTTAAATTAGTCCAGCAGCATAGCAAGAACATGGTAGTAAGGTAAGGCCATTACTGAAGATGGCCGATGTATTTAGGATGGGCAGATGTGCAGTGTGCGAAGGACTCAACAGGGCACACTCATGTGTCCTTAAGCTGTCCTGCACACTGACTCCTCACCAACACACACAGCAGCTTCCAGTCCTGATGCTCCACTCACGGTGAGGACACACAGTACAACATTAGTTAAAACAAAACCAGAAAAACTCCACAAAAGACAGGGTTTCACTATGTATTTCTGGCTGATCCAGAACTCACTCTGTAGACCAGGCTGGCCTCAAACTCACAGAGATCCACCTGCCTCTGCCTCCTGGGTGCTAAGACTAAAGGGTGTGCGCCACTATGACTTGAAAACCATGACATTTAATCTGTGTGTGCAGTTCTCTCATTTCAGCACGTGGGTCTCGGCGACTGAACTTAGGGCACTGAGTGGCCAGTAACTGTTGGTCTGGATGGAAATTTCCCTTCTGAAAGGCTTGTAAACCCAGGAGCTCATGAGAAGGCCCATGAGGTATCTCTCCAGGCTTCTCTAACACTGAGCAGTTCCTGAAGGAAAGAACACTCTGGCAGAAACTGCTGTAGGTTGTTTGGGAAGCTCCAGAGATGCATGTTCTGCAGGCTCTTTGGTGACTAAGCTGTCCTTGAGACACGTGTGTTTACAACTAACCCTATAAACTCACCGGATCACCAAACAGACTTGCCACCACCTGTTGCTAGTGCCCTGTCTAGAGAACAGAGACAGCTAACCGTGTTTCTCCGGGAAAAGTAATCTGACACGGAGACAGGAAAATTCTAAGGTCAACTTGACTGCATAGCAAGGCTATCAAAAAAAAAAAAAACTTGGAGGTGCCCCATGGGCCTTCTCATGAGCTCCTGGGTTTACAAGCCTTTCAGAAGGGAAATTTCCATCCAGACCAACAGTTACTAGCCACCCAGTGCCCTAAGTTCAGTCACTGAGACCCACATGGTGAAATGAGAGAACTGCACACACAGAACTGTAAAAACAAGACTGCACCCTGCTCAATTTGTTTTGCTTTCTGAAACAAAATTCTCTCAGAAGTTGGGATGATGTTAATACTATAAAATAATATCTGATATAATTACTTGAATCAATTTAAACTTGACTCTGAGCAAATGAGTCATAATTTCTTTTGTTCTTTCTCTCTCTTTCTTTTAAAGACAAGGTCTTGGGGCTAGAGAGAGGACCTAGTTCCAATTCCTACCACCCACATGGCAGCCCACAACTGTCTGTGACTCCGGTTTCAGGGGATCTGACAACTTCACACAGACATACATGCAGTCAAGACACCAATGCACATGAAATAAAGTAAGTAAATCCAAGGTCTTCCTATGTAGCCTCAGCCGGCCTAGAACTTGTAGACCAGGCTGGCTGTGAACCCACAGATATCAGCCTGACTCTGCTCCCAAATACTAGTATTAAAGGCATGTAAAACATGCCACCCCCCTTTTTTCGAGACAATGTTTTATGCCCAAAAGTCTCCTACTTTAGCCTCAAGTGGTCTGATTATGTGTGCTGTAAGTGGCTTTGCAGTATACTGACCTGCTGTTTTTACTCATTAATTAAATGTGGTCATAAAAACAAACCAACCAAATAAACACCCTAAGCTGGGTATGGTGACAGTTGGGAGGTAGAAGGACCAAGAGTTCAAGGTCACCATGCTATAGATGAGCCAGGATAACAAAGAATACAACCTACTAGCCTAAAACATAATTAAAAACACAAAAGGGGCCTGGGGAGACGGCTCAGAAAGTAAAGTGCTTGCTATGCCAGCCCCTGCCCATGACAGGAATGCTGAGTGGGCAGAAATAGGCAGAGCCCAGGGGTACTCTGATTAGCCAGTCTCGCCAAACTTCCAGGTTTAGATTCAAGTCGGAGACTATGTCTCAAAGAATAAGGCAGAGAATTAACAACGGAGAAATAACCTGACATCATCTCTGGCTTCTGCATGCACTTGCAGGTAAGTGTACTCCCCATCCCACACCCTGCCCTGAACGCACATGCACAGGGCTGGCAGTACACTGCTTCAAAAGCAATAAAAAGAAAGAACCAAAAAAAATTTCCATCATTCCTGTCCAACCACATCTGAAAGCTGCTCTAGCCAGGAAAACTGAAAACACATAACTTACAACTCAGGAATTCTACCCTCCCACGTATAACCAACAAGGTTATGCAAATATCTTGCAAGTACATTTCCAAGATCGTGAGAGCAGCTTATTATTAAATTATGATATGTATATTATTAAAACTCTGTCCAAAAGCCGAGGGGCAGTAAGAGACAGCAAAGCCACACAGCAGAATACCACATAGACAGGAAGAGGAAACAGACCTCAGCTTCATATAACTTGGATGGCTCCCACACCATGATGTTAAGCAAAAGAGGTCAGAGACCAAGGACTACATGGTTTTTTAAATTTTCACTTATATAAAGTTTGAAAGTACACTTCTCATAACCACTAAGCCTAGACTGGCCAACTTTCATTTGTGCACGTTAGCTCACATGCTCTAGGACAATGCTTCTGACTCTTTAATGTGCACATGAAACTCCCAGGTAGCTTAACATTCAGAGTCTGGAGTGGGTCCCCAATTCTGCTCCTTAAGCAAGGGCTCCGGTAGCTGCTGCTGCCACAGGTCTCACAGTGAAGCCTGGCACAGACTGAGGCGAGAGATCCTGTTCTCTGGCTTGCTGAGCCAGTGGAAGTTTGGCCTACATGAGTTCAGTTATGAGTGAGAAATCCATAGACACTATCTGGAGAAACATTACTACAGAAACCAAAAGGTCCCACTCCCACCAAGCCATTCCCTTCCTAGTAAAAAATGGAGACAAAATAACCGTAAAAGACAGCATGAGCTATAAGGAGACACAAGCAGGATGTACCTCAACGGTACCCTGTGGCCATGGAAGCACAAGGCCCGCTTCAGTCCCCAGCAGCATCAAGTAACAGCAAAGCGACAACAAAAACACCACTGACTATATTTTTTAAAAAGCCAGGTGCTAGCCGGGCGGTGGTGGCACTCGCCTTTAATCCCAGCACTTGGGAGACAGAGGCAGGCGGATTTCTGAGTTCGAGGCCAGCCTGGTCTACAGAGTGAGTTCCAGGACAGCCAGGGCTACACAGAGAAACCCTGTCTCAAAAAAACAAAGAAAGAAAGAAAGGAGGGAGGGAGGGAGGGAGGGAGGGAGGGAGAGAGGGAGAGAGGGAGGGAGGGAGGGAGGGAAGAAGGAAGGAAGGAAGGAAGGAAGGAAGGAAGGAAGGAAGGAAGGAAGCCAGGTGCTAGTGGTGGTGCACAAACTTGAGAGGCAGAGGCAGGCCGATCTTGAGTTTGAGATCAGCCTGGTCTACAGAGTAAGTTCCAAGATAGTCAAGGCTACACAGAGAGACCCTGTCTTGAAAAACCAAGACAGGATCTAATAGACTATATTGACATAATATATAGACATAATAACTATATAGACATAGTACTATTATGTCTATAGATAGAGTACACCTCACACAGGGTAGAGCCTCCTTCTCCAAAGACTCAGGACCTAATCCCATAGCACTAGTGCGACCAGACATAAGATTCAACTTTTGAGATTCTGTGGGTTAAAATAAAAACAAAGAACATCTCTGACTCACCTTACAAGGGCAAGCAAATTGTCAAGAAGTCTCAGGATCTGCTCTGTGCAGGGGTTACGGAAGATCGGATTTCCAGTGGGTGTGTAACCCACCACGAACCCCCCAGCTTTGGCTTCTTCTAGGTCTGAAGGCCAGGTAGTTCGTCTCATAACCCCCAGAATGCTGTACACACAAAAGCTCATCTATAAGAAGAATGAAAAATACAGCAGGAGATAAGGGGAAAGCACTGTGACACACATTCAGGGTGACAGCTCAGCAACAGTGACAGACAGGGAGGAAGCCTCTGTGTCTCCCACCCGGGCAAGACCTCCATCCTCATCTTTATGATCCAGTCCAAGGGAGGTCGCCTCACTTCCACTTTCAGGACCAGTGGTAGAAAGCTCTGGAAGCTGCCTTTTCATTAGGATGTCTTTTCAGGGCTTTAATGACACTGGGGCAGGGGTGGCTTGGATGAGCGCCACCGAGTGTGTAAACTGCCATGTTTTACCTGACCCTCCACCTGGGACTCCATATTCACAGCTTGCATCCTAACCCCCAACCCCTCATGCCAGGCTGGTTGCGTGTCTTTCACCATAGTGGCTTATGTGATGAGTACCAGTGCCCTGGAAAGCCTCAGGTTCTCAAGGTTTGGCCATCATCTAGGACTTCACATGCCAGAGAGCAGTAGCAGGGAGGACTCACCCTGCGACAAGTTCTGACCTACTTCCTCATTACACCTCCAGTCTTCCGAGCTACTTAGGGATCCTTAAAGCCAAAATAATGACTTCATAGAAAAGACCATGTGCTCTGTTGTGAGAACTAACTCAAGAATTCAAGACTAAAGAAGAAAAGAAAGGAGAAGCTTAGGGCAGGAGTGACTCTTGGGTCTCTCACCAGTACAGACAAAACAAATCTGAGAAACTTGATAAGTGAAACACCCTAACTCCTGCCCGTGGCCAGTGAAACTTCCCACTCCCAGGAGAGTCTTACTCGTGCACGGTTCAAGCCACATGGGTCCTCCACAGCCGGGTCACAGCTTTTCAGATCAGCACCCACATAGGCAATGAAGGCATCAATATCTGATAGTGCTCTGAGACGGGGAAGAAAGTTCCATCAGGGTCTTTGTTTAGACAAAGATTCACTTTTAGCTCAGTGTATGTGCGTGTCTGTGGGGTGGCATGTATATGTGAGTGCAGGTGACCTAGGAGGCCAAAAGAGACCACTGGGTCCCCTAAAGCGGTCTGTGAGCAGGTCGGCCTGGTGTTGGGCCCCAACTCTGGTAGTCTGAAAAAGCAGTAAGCTTTCTTAACCACTAACCCATCCCTCCAGCCCTTACATCATGATTTTTTTAAAAAGGGGAGGGGGAAAATGTTTGCTTGCATCTATGTATGTATGTGCACCACTTGAGTGTTTGGTTCCTCAACGGCCAGAAGAGGGCTCTGGGTTCCTTGGGGCCAGAGTTACAAACGGTAGTGGGCTACCGTGTAGGCGCTGGGACCCGGATGAGCCTGTGTCCTCTACAAGAGCGGTAAATGCTCTTTTATCAGCTGAGCCATTTCTCCAGTCCCCAAATTGGTTTGGCTGACCAGGAACTCAGAGACTGGTGTACGCTCTGACGGTAAGGGTGTGTGCCACCATAGCTGCCTTTAAGGAAGGACAATGGCCTCCACAAGAGCTGACAGGAGATAAAGGAAGCATCATTATCCAGTGTTGTAATCCCAGCACTTGAGAGGAAGAGGGCAAGGAGGATCAGGAGTTCAAGGTCACCCTTGGCTACACGTTTATCTTGAGGCCAATCTAGGTTACAGTAGACCCAGTCTCAAGAAACTAAATTTAAAAGAGCTGAGAGAAAGATTATTTGACCCCAAACAGTAGGGTTTTTGCTTTTGTTGTTTTCTTTGGATTTTGAAACAAGGTCTCAATGTAGCTCTGGTTGTTCTGGAATTCACAGATTCATCTACCTCTGCCTCCTGAGTGCTAAGATTAAAGGTATGTGCCACTGAGCCCAGCCCAAACAGCCAAACAGCAGTTGTTATAGTGTTAGTTTTATCACACGAATTATAAGCTGTCATTTGAAAGTTTATGTTAACATTCCCAAATATTTTACAAATTAAAACAGTGACAAGAGAAACAGGTTCTCTACCATGTAGACACCACAGGTACCAGGTCCACAGATCCCGTGATCCTTCCTACGCTGCTCTCATTTCTCCAAAGATGCTGAAGCTGCACTGCAAATGTGCCACAGCGTTACGTGCCCATGACTATGCTAGCCACCTCTGACCAGTCCTAGTACACCTCCATAGAGTAAGGCAACACTTTCTGAGGTAAGGTTCTGTTCACTGAGAGTACCAGCACAGCCCCTCAATCTCACTCCCCTCCCCACCTTCACACAGCTCTGGAAACATACCAGTTCTAATCAAGTGCTATCACAGTCACTGGTCCCCACATCTCCTATACCTGCACATTTCTTCAGAAAGCCAGATGTTGACCACCGGTGCCATCAGCTCCTCCAGGAATAACTTCTGCCGCTCGTAATCCTTAAATTGGTTGCTAACTAGAACCAGGGCTTCCATGAGGGCACACTTCTCCATCTGGGTCAGCAGTAGCTCATTGGAGAGGAGTTGCTTCACATGGCTATAAAGCATGTCAAAATTGGGCTGCATATCACAAAGAGAAAAGGCTGACCTTCAGAGAGGGAGTCAGTCAATGATGCCAGAAAAACAAGCCAGTCTATGGGAGATTAGGCCCATGGGCCATCACTGTCATAATGTTCCCTCTTGTCTGATTAACAAACCAGGTAGGGGGCAGTTCTGTCTAGTGTTTCTCTACACTGATGTTACTGTCCATTCACCAAGATCAATTTCAAAGTAATCTTTTAATGTGGATTAATGTTAACTTTTAAAAGAACCCCCACAAAAAATGGCTAGAATCTATATCTGGCTTCTCTCAAAAATTGGTTGCTAACTTGAACCAGGGCTTCCTTGAGGGCACACTTCTCCATCTGGGTCAGCAGTTGCTCATTGGAGAGGAGTTGCTTCACATGGCTATAAAGCATGTCAAAATTGGACAACCACATAGAAAAGAACCACGCATCTTGAGGGGTGAATTCAGTTACATTTTAAGCTGCCTCACTAAGACAGCAGTTCTCAACCTATGGGTCATGACCCCTTTGGGGGTTGTATATCAGACATCCTGAATATCAGATATTTACATTACAACTCTGATCAGTAGAAAAGTTATAGTTATGAAGTAGTAGCAACTTAATTTAATGTTTTGGGGGTCACAATAATGTAAGGAACTGTATCAAAAGGTTGCAGCATTAGGAAAGTTAAAAACCACCACTCTATGTAAAAAGAGGAAGAACAGACCAACTCAAGAAAACTATCTACAAAAGACTAGTTGCACAAGGTTCAGAAGACTCAGCCAGGGCCCGCAGCTTACCAGAACAAGGTCTGGGTAGTCTCGACACATCTTGTTGATGGAGGAACACGCATGTCTCCTTACATTCCTGACTGCCCGAGTCCTGGGGGCCTGCAGAGAAACATTCCCCAAACTCAGAGACACTTTCAATTCAACTCACTAACGCAGCTCAAGACCATGTAATAGTCAGCAGATTCAGTCCGTGACTATAGTTCTAAGGGCAAGATGAATCAAGGTGCACAGTCCCCATGAACCTGTCTTCAGATGTGCCCTAGGATTCCTCCAGAGAAAAACACCCATGGCCATCTGCTTGGCTAACCCTTCCATACACATAAAACTCCAGAGTAAGTATGGGTGTGAGGTACTCATACTTAAAACCATGAGAAGTTAGAATCAGACAGTTTAAATGAATGATCTCAGCTTTGCATGGCAGCTTACACCCTTAATGCACTGGTAGGAAGACAGACTTTCAGACCAGCCTGAGGTACACAGTAAGACCCTGTTTCAAAAAATAACCCAAACAAAATTGGAAAAAAAAAAAAAAGTCTTACCTTACTTTCCCCAACAGATTCAAAAGTGACAAATGAAAAGAGCTGGGGGAGAAGAGAAGCAACAGTTACTTCCTGTGTGTCAGTGAGCACAAGTTCCAGCCAACCCTACGAGTACATTCTTGGCATCCACAGGCTGGCAGCAGAAGTGGTGGAGGAGGGTCCCTGGTGTTACAAGTCACAGTCCACTTTCTCAGATGTCTATAGGGGGCTGGAGAGCCCTAACTTTACCTCTGTACCATTTACAGAGTAAGAGGCGGGATTACTAGACCCATCAGTCTAGGCCATTGCCCACAGCTCAGCTGAGGGCAGCTCTCTGATCTGCACTGAGTCCTTCCGTACCTCCCCTCTGCTCCTTCCCTCCAGCAGTGTGGGTGCTGCCTTGGCCTTACCCAAGTGTAAATATGAGTTACCCTGGCCCAAGGGGCAATTCAAGAAACCCACTGGACCTTCTTTAAGGCTTAGTGAGCTTCTGTCCTGGGCAGCATGATCTTCATTTCTCTGGCTAGCTCTTTCTTTTGGGATAGGCAGGGTGGGACTTCTTGCCCTCTGTGTCACTCCTTCATTGATGCTGATGAGTTCTGGCTAGAGCTAGATATCTCCAAGTGTATACATAGATCCTGTTTTCCATGGCTAAACATAGTCTTTTTTTAAAAAAAAAAAAAAAAAAAAAAAAAAGGTATTTACAGGCTGCTGAGATGGCTCAGCGGTTAAGAACACCAACTGCTCTTTAGGAAGTCATGAGTTGAAATCCCAGCAACCACATGGTGGCTCACAACCATCCTTATGAGATCTGATGCCCTCATATGGGTGTCGGAAGACAGCTACAATGTACTTTGGCCCGGAGTGAGCATGGCTGGGAGTGAGCAGGGACCAGAGCAAGAGAGAGAAGGGAAGGGGAAAAAGTAAAAAAAAAAAAGTATTTATTCATTTTATGTATATGAGTGTTTTGCCTGAATGTATGTCTATATCACATGCATTCCTGGTGCCAGAAAAGACTAAAGGAAGGGTGTGAGATTCTCTGGAAGTGTTCGCTGTGAGGAACCATATGGGTTCTTGACAAGAACAGCAAGTGTTCTTATCCATCTCTCAAGCCCCACTACACTTTTAGTCTTGAGATAATGCCTACATTTTACCTCAGGACCCCCTCAATGTAGACATTTAACCTCCTATCATCAGTATTGAGAGCTGTTTTACATGAACTTTGGGTATAGTGGGGGCTCTTTCCATGCACTGAATCACACATCAGAAACCTCAAAAATTATCCATGCTGTTCCTGACTCAAAATTCCCACCACCAATCCAACAGTACAATTAAGAACGTTCTTTAGCTTTCCCTTCTGTCTCCTAGCATGGACGTGTATTTACCCACTGCACTACCATGTCTGTCTATGTGCCTTTTCCCCACAGTGGTACCAAACAATAAGGTACTAGTGTAGTGTCGGACCCACAGTAAGTACCAAGTGCACCTAATACAAGAGAATATGCCTGCCTCTTGATCAGCTTACAACAGATACTTTCAAAGAGCTATACAAATTGACTCATATTTTAAAATCAAGCTCATAAAGATGGGCTTGTACCTTAGAGAAGACCTGGGGCAGGAACGCAGGCTTGTAAGTGACAAACGGGAACAGTGCTGAGACGTTGGTGAGGACACAGGAGAGGACGAGGGGATCCTTCATCTCAAAGTTCAACACCAGCTGCAGCAGCTCTATCCCGTCGTTAACTGGGAGTTCCTGTCAGACACTCGAGAAGTCAGCAGGGCTGCTGCTCATGGTAGGCTGTGAAAACCTAACAGTGTAAGCGACCGCACAACATGCACCTATGAACCAGCAGTGTGTGTGTGCTTCTGGGAACTGAAGCCAGAGCCTCGTGTATATGAGGAAAGTGTCCAACAACTGGCTATGTCTCAGTTCTTTGTCCCTATCCGCACAACTTTGTATCTTGAGACTGTTTTTAAGTTTGCCCAGACTGGCCCTGAACTCAGTCTAGAGCTTAAGATAACTCTGAGCTTGTAGTCCTGGTTCAGGCTCCCAAGTATTTAGAATTGTAAGCCTGTATTACAAAGCCCAGCGTATACACTGCTTTTGAACCATTGAAATCTAAACCACTAAACCATTTCATTAAAAACTTCCATAACTGATGCCAACATGTACCACAACAGGAATATATAATTGCCTATCAGTAAAAAAAAAAGTTTCTGTTTTTCCATTATAGATAGATAGATAGGTCCCTTAGCTGAATCCCTTAGCTGGAGAGTACCTCTATTTTAGGATCCAAAGGCAGTAGGACTGCCACAAGTTCAAGGCCAGCCAAGCTACACAGCAAGGCTCTGTTTAAGTAAAAAAGTAAACATTTTCTTTTTTTTTTTTTTTTTTTCGAGACAGGGTTTCTCTGTGTAGCCCTGGCTGTCTTGGAACTCACTCTGTAGACCAGGCTAGCCTCAAACTCTCGAACTCAGAAATCTGCCTGCCTCTGCCTCCCAAGTGCTGGATTAAAGGCGTGTGCCACCACTGCCCGGCTGCTTACATTTTCATTAGTTCATCTGAATAAGATTTTGAGGGGATGGCTAAATTTGTGGTGTTAAAAGTTATATATTTCCTTTAAGATCTATGTTATTAAATTGTGTGTGTATGTGCATGCATATGCATATTCTCAAGCGTGAGTGCATACATGGGTACACACAAATGCCTGTGAGAGTACAGGTGTCCTTGAAGGCCTGAGGTGTCAGATACCCTGGAGCTTCAGTAGAGAATGTTACAAGCAATTGTGAGCCTGTAACCAACAGGACCCAACTAAGGTCTTCTGAAAGACCAGAAAGTGCTCTAAAGCACTGAGCCACCTCTCCAGCCCAAACTATGTGTCTTCCAATGTCAACCTTTGTTTCATCTCATTTTTCTTTTTAAATAGGGCCCTGGTATGTATGTAGCACAGGTTGGCTTCAAAACAGTTGTTCTTCTACCTTTTGGGGAATTATTTAACACGCTCTGTCTACCACTAGGTTACACTGCTTTCTAATGCTTTGTGATTTACTACCAAGGGAAGCAAACACATCTTCATCATCCCAATGGGACACAATCCCCCAGACAGTCTCATCATCAGGCCATCACTGAAGCTGCTAACACTTGGTCTACTTGACACTCTGCTTCTCCCAGACTGGAGACACCGCAAGGCCACGCTGCAGTGGAGGGACGAGCACGCTTTCAGCCTTTCTAGTCAAAGAATCTCATCGTCAAATTCTTCCACTGAAAGGAAATTAAAAGCTGGCCGGCGGGCTGCTTCTATTCACAATGAAGGGAGAAAATGGGCAATTTGCAACTGTCAGACCAGGCAAAAGTGGCGAGATAAACACCAGGAGGCTTCGTGAAGAAAGCAACCCTATTACATACACTCTCATCAGATATCCGTCTTTCAGGATTAGAAATCTAGCCCTGGGTGGAGGTTACAGCTTAAGAAGTGCTGTTTGCCTGGCATGGGCAAGGTCCTGGATTCAATTGTCGGCAATACAGTGAGAAAAAAAGAGCCCATTGTAAAACCAAGGCACACAAACAGGCGCCTGCCCTCATCAGTTACTGTTCTGGGGAGGACAATGGCCACACAACATGAACATTATACTTCACCTGTCCTAACTGAGAAAGGTGCTCTGAAGAGCACCTCTTAAGGTGACCCAAGCCCAAGTTCTCGTGGCTTGCCTCACTACAGATGTACCCTCCATGTGGCTCCTATGCACAGCCAAGCTCAACTGACCACCCCTCAAAATAGAGACTAAGTGCTGACGGCTTAGCACCACAGACCTCCGTCTCCGTCTCAGCTCTCGGTGGCTGAACTTGAGCATGGGCCTTCCTATCTAAGTCTGCTTCTCCTTTATAAGATGCATGTCCCTACGTTTCTCCATCCAACTACTGTTTACAAAAGGTCAAAGATCACTCAGTGAGCATGGGAAAGTTACTTACTTCTTTTTCTAGTGTTCGAAACATCTGGTTGATCACACTTTCCAGAAAAAAGGTCATGGCTTCCCACTGCACATATGAAGGTGAGAAGATGGAGCAGAAGCCTCCCTCTCCAGCTCCAGCTGCAGAACACGCTTTTGAAACACACATGCAAATACTTATCAGTGCAGTAGGACAGCAGGCAACACAAAGAACCACAGGTGGAGTCTCAAAGAACACGTGGTGATTCGGGGGTACAGGAGCAGGTGATCTGACAGCCCCACCACACGAGACTGACAAGGCTGTTCCTCTGCTTCCTCCTCCCCACTCCCGTTCAGTGTCTTGAGAATATGCATGGAAGGAAACTATGGATTACAAGGCATTTGGAAAATATGAGTTGCTCCCCCCTTAGGTGATCGTCTAGGAGACCCACAAAATTAAGATATTTGAGATCATAAGGAACCGCTCTGAGCCGGGGCTGCTGCTCAGTGCTAGCGGTCCTGTGTGGATCCCCTGGGGTTTGGGAATGCTGTGGGCGGGCATGGGAGCACCAAGTTCAACAGCTGAGGGATGAGGACAGTTACATCTGAGGCCAGCTTGGGCTACATACCAAGTTCTCACACACACACACACACACACACACACACACACACACACACACACACACACAGGAATTCTTAAGTTACAATACGCTGTTTAACATCCAGTAGTCTCACAGCAGCAATTCTCAGGGAACCAGCTAGAGAAATGATCCAGGGTCCAAACCCATACACATCCCCAGATACCCCCCCCCCCCACAAGAAGCCACAAGCAGATGCTAACAGGCTACTTTCCAGCCTCTGTATGCTGCTGCCATTCACTAGTCCTGCGGCAGTTCAGTGGAGTTCCCTCAGTCACGTCACCAGGCCTTCAGAGTGGATTTACACTCCCAAGTGAACAGTCTATCGCATCATTTAAATCCTTAGTGCCCTGGGAATGAGCACGACTGCAAATAACTTGTCCTTGTTAAGTCACCACCTCTCCTGCCTTTCGCCCTGCCCACTAACCACAGAACAGATACGGCAGACAGACAAGTGTAACTGCCTGAAGCACTTGCGGAAAGGTAGGAATTTTGGTTTTATATAAAATGAGACTGCCCAAAGGCTCTGAGGTGTTTGATATGGGAATTCCTTGAATCGTCCCTGCTATGCTCAACCAGAGATTCTTTCTGAATCTATATATTAGTACTTGTTTAAAGCAAAAGTTAGGTCTAGACATGCAGCTTGATTTATGGCGTCCCTGAAGGGACACAGCAGAATCCATAACTGGGTGATTCTAGCAGAAGAGAAACAGAGGCAAAGCTGAGAGCGATTCGGTGGTCTAATTTAAATAACAGCGGCAGATTTAGTTACTATCTGCTTTGGTTCTCGGTGAGTATAAAGAAGACACTCCCTTGGAGCATGGAAGTGGGCAGTAGGCAGCTGACTCTCAACAGTATTAGCACACTGCTCTGACAGGTGTCTCTGCCTTATTTCTGTGTATACAGTTTTTATAGAATATTAACATTTAGTAAAAGACAAAAAGCAAAAACTAACAGTTCACAGGTCCAGTGTCAATAGCAGCTGACAGCTGATACTTGAGCCACTCTGCCGCCATCTGGAAGCTAGTCTTAGGATCCAGTCGACACACACACCTCACCACCTCTCCATGCTGGGCTCGGGACGCTGAGGAGAGAAGGACATGAATCAACACCAGGATATGAATGCAAGCTACCATTTGCTCAGCTGCTGGGGCCAGGGTTGTACACTCACGTTCTAGATCACAGTGGCTTATTATAACTTTGTTGAATTAATGAATCCAGAAACCTTAAAAAGTAAATTAACTCTAAAAATGTCTTACCACCTAGATCCTGTAAGCAGCAAACTAAGGTTGATTTGACATGTCTACAAAAGTAAAGGGAGCAGCTAGACAGGGACATGAGGCGTGTGGCTGCTGTGGAGAACAGCCCGGCTCCTCACAAGGTACAACAGGCCACAGTGGTGGAGAGGAGAGAGAAAACTCATGGGCTTAGAATCCACCATGCTGAAATATGCTACCAGTACCCTTCTGCAATAGAAACCTGGGAGTTAAGAGAACTGCTCTCCAGGTCTGAGGGCTGCTAACAGGAAGTCTCAGGCACTGCACCAGGATTACAGCAGCAGACGCCATTCTGAGAGTACTAGGAGGAGTCTCAGCACTTACAGTTGAAGAATGCATTGAAGTCCTCATCACTGTCAAAGTCAAATCTGGAATATTCACAGCTGGGGCTATCTGTTTTAGAAGGAAAGCCCATCTGGAAAGAGAAAGAGAATCAGTGGGGGCAGGGATGAGGATGGACCACTGAGGGGAGTGCGCAGCCTCCAGCAACCGAAGCCTCAGAGGAACCAAGGCTCCAAGACCATTACGACAGTAACATTACGACAGTAAGTCCTACCGTCTGGCTGCCCAGAGCTGATGCTCTTCAGAGTGGAAAAGAGAATACAGAAAGCTGATACAATGTCTGGATTCCTCAGTAACTTCCAGGGTCCAGGTATGAACATGGCCCCCCCAAAAAAAGGTACTAATTTCATACGGAATAAGATGAGGGATTGGAAATTGCTTATTTCATTACGTACTGAGCAAGAGAGGCTGAATATCATGGCCCATACCTACATTCCCAGAATTTGAGAAGAGGCAAGATGATCTCTCTCTCCAAGTTCAAGGTGAGCTCTGTCTACATAGAACTTCTAGGCCAAAACCAAAGTATAAAAAACAAAAAACAAACAAACAAACAACCCCCCCAAAAAAGTATTGTAAAACCATAACAAAATTAGAACACAGTATGTGTTAAATTGAGGAAACAGAGTCCTGTTCCCTGGCTTTATGCCTTACAATGAAGGGCTGGTGTGTGTGTGTGTGTGTGTCTGTGTGTGTGTCTGTGTGTGTCTGTGTGTGTCTTGCCTAGTATGCACAAAGCCTGGGGGGAGGGGAAGGGAGAAGATCAACAACGGTTCTGGCAGCGGCAGCTCTTCCAGATCTGAGACTGTCACATACAGGCTTATGAGCAGGTCTCTGCAGAAGGGGTCCTTACTGCCACCACACTCCTTACGTGTAGCCCTGCCGAGTGGCACATGACTTTCAGAAACAATCCTTAGATATTATTCCATCTGAGAATCTACCTGATTCTACGCTCACACATTTGCAAAACATTCTGCTAATCCTGCTTTTAACTCCTAAGCAGCAATGAGCTCATGGGTCCCGCTCTGTCCCTAGCACCGTACTCCATACTTCCTATTTAAGTGTTCTAAATTATGGAAGAACAGGTGTGACAACCATTCAAAGCTGCCTTCTTCCGTAATAGGAGAATTCCCTTAGAGGAGTTTAAGAGACTCATCAACGCCAAAATCTTACAACACTCTGCTAACACACTGCATGCACACTTAGGATCCCACCGAGAACACACATTGCACACTTAGGATCCCACAGCTAACGCACTGCACACTTAGGACTTCCATTGCTTACCTTCACCAAGTTTGTCATAGAAGCACGAAGATATTTTGGTATTACTGCTAACAGCGACGGATCACGGGACAGAACTTCATGCCTAAAGAGGGCTCCCCACGTCATATGCGTTGAAGAGCGTAGAAACTAAACCAAAACAAAAATCTACTCGTCAGCTTAAGGATTTAGATATTATTACTTGAGCAAGACTGTTGCTTAGCCTAGCAGTTATCAACAATAATTTCCCACAGGAAGAGGTCACTACATTCTGAACTAACTTCTGCAGTGCATCAGGGATGGATGACCTGCTCTGACATGCCAGTAACAGAGTGCGAGCCCTGGAGTGTGGTCAGGACAGCAATCAACTCTCTCAGAAACTAGACAGTAGGAACTAGAATCACAAAGTGACAAGAAAAAATACTGAATTGCATGCAATTAATATCAAAGTCACAAAATTCACTAAACTTTTAAATATTTTTCTTGTTCAAATCATCTGGGCCACACACTCCATTGCATAGAGCACTAGCAGAAAGCTACCTGTTGGGAAAAGCTCCTGAGCAAGGCAGGGAACTGGTGAAACAGACCCAATATTCTCTCTTTTAAAATATGCTTATTTATCTGTGTCTCTGTGTATCACAACCAGAGGTCAGAGGTCATCAGCTTTCAGAAGCTGGTTCTCTCTCCTATCACTGTGGGCCCAGGGATTTGTGCAGATTGCCAGGCTTGTATAGCAGGCGTCTTTTACCCACTCAGCCTTCCCACCAGGTCCTTGGCAACTCTGAGTCCTTCAGTCATTCCTTAGGTTCAGTGAAGTGACATTTAGACATGAGTAGGAAATACTCCATGCTGTCATGTCTGGCTTGCGTTGACTATCCTAATATTAACGAGTTATTTGTATCAAGCTTACCTGACTTGGGTGGGTTGTGAAAGCAAGAAAAGATTCCAGGTACATCCCAAAGTTTACGGGTGTTTGTATGTTAGCATCTAAGGCCTAAAGAAGGAAAAGACCACATCAGTGGGACTTCGTAGGAAGCCGCTGAATAGAGGTGGTGGGGGTAGGGAGAATGAGTGATAAGAGACAGGTATAACATTGAAGGCTCGACGAGTTCATCCATCTAGCCTTGATCCACGCTGATCGTCATAACACTGGGGAAGCTTAGGCAGGAAGACGCTAAGTTTAAAAACAGACTAAGCTACAAAGAGATACTGACGCAAAAAATTAAAAGCAAAGGTTATAAAAAACATTACGTCATCAGACCTCCTCTATTTATATTTTTGTGACTCAATCTATTGAACATCATTTCAATTCAGGTGTGGTTACACACCCAGTTCTTGGGAGACCGTGGCAGATGCATCTCTGAGTTTGAGACCAACCAGGTTTACAAAGTGAGATCCAGGACATCTAGAACTACAGAATGACAGTCTGTGTCAAGGAAGGAGGAAGAAGGAAGGAAAGAAGGAAGGAAGGAAGGAAGGAAGGAAGGAAGGAAGGAAGGAAGGAAGAAAGGAAGCCGACAACATCCTACCTACGCACCCATATTCACCTTTTTACTGACGATGACGTAACCTATAGAGTCCTATGAAACCCCGGCTGACAATGGCGCCCCAGCTCCCATCAGTGCAGTGGCAAAGTGCTAACACAACTGCTAAGGGAACCAGCCCCCCAAGCAGCCCCGTGCTCTCCATAGCACACACACATGCTCACCAGCAGTGCACACAGCAGATTTCCCAGTGCACATAACACCTGACAAAGTCTCTTCAGAAAGAGGTAGTGTTTTTCTACCAAGCCTCCTCCATCAGCCGTTCTGTTTGAGGAAGAGAACTGTGATTAGCTATACACCAACAGAAGCAGTGAGTCCCACCACCTGTAAGTTGTACTGCCTGTGCCTCACCACTACAATTAAATTTAGTATTTACTAAAGTCAAAAAACAAGTACCAGGTCAGTGTGGACTACACAGAGAGCTCTAGCACAGCCAGGGCTATAAAAAAAGAAATAACAAACTGTTTCAAGCAAACAAACAAAAACTCACCAAGCCAGGCATGTGGGATTTGTCTGTGACCTCAGCAGATGGGAGCCTAGCTTGCTCTACATAGCTAGTTCCAGGTCACCAGGGGTACAAAGTGAGACTCTGTTTCAAATAAACAATGAACCAAAACAGAAAATGACCAAATCCTACACCGAAAGACCAATGTGCAGCGTGGTTCAATGCGGTACCTTCCCTCGTCATTAAATACTCTGATTTTAGACACAAAAGTCCTCAATACTTTGAAACAGCTTGAGTTGTATGTTACTGGAAAAGCCAGCATACGCACCTGTGTAAGCAGCTACACAAAGACACTGGATAATATCCAGGAGGCTTTGCAAAGATTCTTGAGTTAGGGAAATTGGGTATTAATGTAGCAATTCCTTATACCAGGGACCAAAAAAAAAAAAGTATTTCCTGCCTCCGGCATCTCAATGGCAGTGAAGGGAGGGAGGCACTGCCACCAAGACTACAAACTCCAGTTCAATTCCTGGGACCCACAGGGTGTTTGGAGAAAACTAGTTCCCACACATTGTCCTTTGACCAAACACATTCTCTGATGTGTCCATGTGTATACTTTCATGCAAATAAAAACATATAATTAAAAAAATAATGAAATATAATTAAAAATATCTTGGTCATGCATGGTGGTGCATACCTCTAACCCTAGCAGAGGCAGGCATTTCTTGGGATTTGAGGTTATCCTCGTCTATGTATTGAGTTCTAGGCCAGCCACTATATAGGGCTATATAGTGAGACCCTGTCTCAAAAACAAAAACAGCCAGGTAGTAGTGGGGGTGCACACTTTTAATAAGGAAAATAAAAATTGTCTCATTTTCCTAAAATACTGAGTTTAGATCCAAAATTCATCAGAACCTAATAGCTCTTCTGAAAAAACAAAAATGAAATAAAAAAAAAAACCCTAAATTTTAATTTTTTTTGGTGGTGAAAACTGGCCTGAGACAAGTAAGATTATTCACAGTAACAATGGTAAGAGCTCACGTGAGGTACAAGTAGCTGAGACCTGGAGGCAGAAGAAAATGAGAACACATGGAACTCAGGGAAAGCAGAGCCCTGAGGGCTGCAGACAACCAGGCCGAGTGTGGCGGCTTCCTTGCTGGATGTGCAGCAGAGCTGCCTATTTTGAATCGCAGCTCTCCTGATCCATGGGCGGGTGTGGTGTGTAATCAGCAGAAGCAATGTGCATAGGACATCTCTGCGTAAACACCAGTCTCTACAGGTTTAACAGCCTTAAACCTGGGCCTTAGAAGCAGTAGCCACAATGACAGCCAAAGCTGTATTACTCAGGTACCAGGATTCCTTAAAAATCAGATGCACTCTTAAGAAAGGAAGTCGAACTTAAATGCCATCTTAGCAAGAGTACACATGGTGTTTCTTACTAGTCTGTTCATGCTTGTCTTCAGGACTCAGATAAAAGCCTCAAAAAGAGTGCAGCCCAGAGATGGTTCCTACTCTCATTCATTTCTACTCCCTCCATGTCCCGCCCCCACCTAAAACACAAAAACAAAAAACAAAACTGAAGGCAAGAGAAAACATACTATAGGGGAGAAGATTTGAAAAGACTTGGAACAGGGGACACTGTCATCAGAATATATTATTTTTAAAAGAAATGTATTCTCAGGGCCGAAGAGATGGCTCAGAGGTCATGAGCACTGGCTGCTCTTCCAGAGGTCCTGAGTTCAATTCCCAGCAACCATATGATGGCTCATGACCATTTACAACAGGATCTGATGCCCTCTTCTGGTGTGTCTGAAGATAGTGACAGTGTACTCATATACATAAAATAAATCTTTAAAAAAAATATATTCTCAATAAAAAGTAAATTACTAAAAAAATAAAAGCATACTGCAGGACTAGGTGAGCTGATGAGTGGTAGTGTTTTCTCAGCATGTATGAAGCTTGTCATTCAATCCTTTGCACCAAAATAAACAATAACACCCACCTAAATTAACAGCTAGGGGATAAGCTGGGCGGTGGTGGCGCACGCCTTTAATCCCAGCACTTGGGAGGCAGAGGCAGGTGGATTTGAGTTCGAGGCCAACCTGGTCTACAGAGTGAGTTCCAGGACAACCAAGGCTACACAGAGAAACCCTGTCTCGAAAAACAAACAAACAAACAAAAACAAAAATCAAAGCAAAAACCCAAATCCCATCCAAAGCCCCCGGCACTCTGAGAGCAGACTCACTGTGCAGCAGAGAGGATGCAGTGCATGGCCACATCTCCAAACAAGAGCATCAGGCGCTTCCGGTCCTCCAACTTGCCCTGGACCCAGTGTTAGGAAAATATGGTCATCCAAAAAAGCAAAACAAAACCCCTCATAGTGCTGGTATCTTCTATACCTTTAACTGACATAAAGTGAGCTTTACACTTTAATACAACTTTAAGCACAAAATGGCAAGAATCATGGCTATTTCAAGTGCCAGTGTGTTACGCCTGATACATTTCCATATATTATGCCAACGTTTCAATGTTGCAAACTTTTGTCTAAAACGGTTGGAAGCAGTAAGCTGTGCTCAAGGATAAAATCACAAATTTTAGATGCAATGAAACACACAGCTGAACCAGAAATCCGAAGGACAGACGGGTTTAATACACAGTGGTTTGAATGAGAAGGTGCTGCATCCCCTCAGGCACCTGAACGTCTGATCCCCACTTGGTGGCGCTGCTTGGGGAAGGTGTGGAGTCTTTAGGAGGTGCAGATTTGATGTACAAAGTATCAAGAATGGGGGTGGGGGACTTTCCAAAATATACAGCCTCTGCTAGCTTCTACTTCTCTCAGCTTCCTGTCCCTGTCAGCACACCTGCTGCCATGATGGGCTCTCATCCTTTTTCCTCCACAGGTACTTCTAGACACCAATGCGAAGTGCTTACTCACTTTTCTGCTGACTGCAATGAGCAGACACTCGGCGGCTCCCAACTGCAGCTCCTGCTCATTGAGAAGCAGGCACAGAGTCTCCACGAGTTTACAGTTCTCAGCAGTGATGTGATTCAAAGACACCCAGTCAATGTAGCCTGCTAGAGTATTCAGAGCTGCGATGCTTACTCGGCAGTTGGCTTGAGCCTGTGTGAAATCACTGTGATTACCAGGTATTGACAACTAAGGCTTCAATTAAACTGTTTTTTTCAAGTTCTAAAATAAAGGCGATTTGTCAGAAAAATTATTTTTCTTTAATAATTACTGATA
The DNA here is from genome assembly GCF_004785775.1 of Grammomys surdaster. Classification (NCBI taxonomy): domain Eukaryota; kingdom Metazoa; phylum Chordata; class Mammalia; order Rodentia; family Muridae; genus Grammomys; species Grammomys surdaster. Next base: position 9,203,960 of record NW_021604617.1, read on the forward strand.
GGGAGCTCAAATTTTTTTCCTAAGATGCAACCATCTCTTAGCACACTCAGCCCCGATGAGTAAGAACATACTGGCAAACATGGCCGCTCATCTTCTTGTAAGAAGTTCTATCTATCATTTCCCTCCTTTCCTGTAAATAAGGGAACAGATAAAACCCACCCAAGACAGAGGCCATGAGGTTCCCTTCAGTTTGACACAGTGCACTTACCTCTGCCTCCTTAGAAGCATCTGTCTTCTGAAAGAAAAGAATAAAGAACCTAAGGTTTTACTGAGTAAAAGACCAGGCAGTAACTTCCTACCCTCTAATAAATGACCTGGTTTGTTTTCAGACAAGATCTTTTCTCTATAGCTCCTCTGTGCCTGGAACTCACTACAAACCCCAGGGCTGAGACCACAAGTGTGAGCAACACTGTTTGCTAACATTGGCAAACAAGAGACTGACTGAGGACCAGGTTAAAGAACCAAAACTCATGAATAAAATTTGTTGGCATCTATGTACAATTACAGTCAACCATGTATTCCAAATTAGTAAATGCCCTAACAACAAAATAATGGCTACTGTACATAAATATGTACAAATAAGCTGACTTTTATCCTATGTATCAAGTTCTAGGCCAGCTAGGTGACACAGTGAGGCCACAGAAGGTCACTGGTGAAGGTGCAGCCTCAGTTGTAGTTGATGGCCCAGGTCTGTATGGGGTCGTGCAAAGGACTGGAGATTTGGCACCATGAAGAGAGACTGTAAGCAGCAGAATGGATCAACCCAAGCTTAGGGTGCTTCAGAGGGCAGAGCTGGAAAAGTGATGCCAGCCCTTTGGAGGGACCCAGAAGATCACGTGTGGATTTCTGACATTGAAACAAGAAGCTGTAATATTGAAGTTGCCTTGGAGACCCCAAGATGTTTGAGATACCAAAGCCATGGGCTATCTGCTGCGGAAAACTGCTAACAGGGAATGGAAACCCCCCAGGAGAAAGATGACAAAGATGAAAAGGAGTTGGAGATCTGAAAACTGCTTTGACATCAGCCATGGAGCTGCAGAGTTTGGAGTTTCCCCAGCTGGTTTCCTGTCTTGCTTTGGGAATTACAGTTAAGTGTTTGGGTGGATCTCAGAAAAGAGAGAACTAATTCCCACAGTTGTCCTGTGACCTCCACGTGTGTGCCATGGCACAAGAGCCCTACATCATGAAAGTTTCTGAAAACATAATGGATGAGCATTAAAAAGACTCATTATCGGGGACGGAGAGACAGCTCACTAGTTAAGAGTACTACTGTTCTTCCTGAGGTCCTAGTTCAATGGCCAACAACCACATGGCAGCTCATAATTATCTGTAAATCCAGATCCAAGGCTTCTGACAGCCTTACACAGACACCAATGAAACATAAAATAAAAGTAAGTTACATATTAGAAAAATCCTATGGTTGGCTGGTTTCCCTTTTTTGTGTTCTAAGGAGTTAAACTTGACTCTTCTGCTTTAGGCCTCCCTAGTAGCTGGAACCTGGGCCATGTGCTGCCATACCTGCCTGATTTGATACTTGGAGAAAACTCAGGCTTCTTGCGTTTTAGGCAAGCACTCTACCAACTGAGCTACATCGAAGTGTATCTTGAGATGGTCTCATTCCCAGGCTGGCCTTGAACTCTTCTGCCTCAGCCTCCTTACAGGAATGCATTACAATGAGCACACACAGGCTTGTAATGCAAACAAATACCTTCTTTCCATTTTTTTTAATAGTAATTTTAAACATATAGGTATTTTGCCTGCATATGTGTATCTAAATACCACACGCATGTCTAGTCCCTTCAGAGGGCAGAAGGTGGCAACAGAGCCCTTGGGACTGAAGTTATGGTGGTTGTAAGCCACCGTGTAGGTACTGGAACTTTAAACATAGGTCCTCTGAAAAAGCAGTAAATGTTCTTAACCAATGAGCCATCTCTCTGTCTCCATTTTTACTGTTTTCTTTGGAAAAAGATATTGGAAAGGCATTCTAAAAAAGATTAGCATGAATTCTATTTAAACTATTTATTGGAGGTAGGTTTTTCTACTCTCTGAAGCTTTAGAGACCAAACATTCTGATTTTAGGTTGCTCTGGGGATTGAACAATATATACATGTATATAGCAAGTACATACACAGCATATTTAGCTAATAACTAGTTGTTTAGGGACCTTCTGGCATCGTCAGCATCCAGACCTTTTAAAACAGAGGGAAAGCAAGCAAGCATCTTACTTCCTACGTTTATACGGTTCTGGAAGATTCTTTGTGGGGTGTGTCCTGATTACAGGGTAATTAGCAACGCCCTTCAGGATGAACTTTCTCCCCCCAACCCCTATCCTTTATTATTTTTAAATTTTTTTTATTTTTATTTTTTTTTTCTGACAGGGCTTCTCTGTTCTACAGCCCTGGCTGTCTGGAACTTGCTTCATAGACCAGGCTGGCCTCAAACTCAGAGATCACCTGCTTCTGCCTCCCGAGCACTGAGATTAAAGGCGTGCACCACTACACCACACTGAATTTTTCCTAAGATAGTTATATTTTCATTCATGTGAAGGTGTGTCTGAGAATACATGCCATCTGTGTAATGCCAGTGGAGGCCAAAAGAGATCAGGTCCCTGGAAATGGAGTTACAGTTAGGAAGTTCCATGTGGGTGCTGGGAAGCACACACAGGTCCTCAGCACTCTACTGAGCCACCTCAAGCTGCAGGATTAACTTCCAAATGCCTTCTTCTGAAAAATGGCTTCTAAAATATGGTGGGAAAGGAAGCACCTGTTGAAGAACCTTTCTGCAGAAGGACAATCCCTCTAAGAACAGAACACCATGCACCGTGTGGTGATGATTAATACACACTGTAACCGGCCCATTGCAAAAGGAACAGGACCAAAAGAACACCGAGATTTATCAGGACATTACCCCGACCTATCAAAAATCTACAAGGTTCTTCTTCTTCTTGTTGTTATTTAATTAATGTGTACGGGGATTTTGCCAGCATGTATATTTGTGTACCAAGCGTGTGGGTTCTTGAGAAGGCCAGAAGAGGGTATCAGAGCCAGAGCCTCTGGGACTAGATTTACAGATGGCTGTGAGATGCCATGTGGGTGCTAGGAATCAAACTCAGGTGTTTGGTAAGAGCAGAGAGTGCTCTTAGCTACTGAGCCACTTCCAGTTAGAGTGCTAATAACATGTATTAACTTGCAGTTTTATGTTTCTGTTAGTTTTTGAAGACAAAGTCTCACTGTGTACCCCTAATTAACTTGAAACTCACTAGATTACCAGGCTGGCCTGGAACTTGGGAGATGGGCCTGCCTCTGGATCCCTGTGCTGGGAATAAGGGGGTATCTCACCACACCTGGATTTTATGCTGCTCTAAAAGAATGTTCTTATTTTGGGAGGAATCTGCATGGAAACTCACTGAGCTGAGTATCTGAGAAAAGAGGTCTAGTTTCTCTCCTATCACTTCCTATAAATCTTGTTCTTAAGATGGCTGTTTCTTCTGCTGAACCAGGCACTCTGACTCCTCGTGGAAGGCATTTTCATAAAAACAAAACAATAAACAAACAAAAACCCCCACCCCTCCCCAACAAAACACACTCAGATCAAAGACAGGACATTTGCTGTACCCAGTGGTCTGTAATCCCAGCTACTTAGGAGGCTGCAGCAGGAATGATCACAAGTCCATGCCTACTTGGATACTGAGTAGGGTCAACTTAGAGACGTTCACTCAGTGTGCGGAAGGTTTAGAGTCACTGCAGTGCTTGCTTAGCAGATAAGCAGCTGTGGGGACAGGGAAGATAGGATGTTATAGGGCAGGAATTCATACCATTTGCTGGTACTTGTTTACATTTTCCTGAAGTGTATTGAGTAGAAAATTCAAGATTCTTTCCATGTTCTGCGTCAATGTTTGCTGAATGTCCCTTCTTCTTTGAGTGGGGAGTGTCTGGAAGGTCACGACATCCTCGGCCAGTCGCAGAAGGATAAACATCACTAATTCCCTCTGCGTCTCCTAGGCCGACAGAAAGAGGAGAGGTAAGCAAAAGCACTGGCTTGCATTTGATTATCCACATATGCCAACAGATGACCTGCTATGGCTACAAGACTACAGACACAACCACAGAGCAAAGCCTTCAGTCCGCTCTAACACAGGCGCACGCAGCCAGCACAGATGTGCTCCATACCTACCCCTTGCCTGGAGAGAGTGTCCAGCTCCATGAGCATGTCAGGCCAGTGCTGCGGCCACTCTCGCTTGATCATCTCTACCACAATCCTAGACAGAACATCCTTAATGTGATTCTCCTCCTCCAAAATACTCAGGGTTCCCTGAAAAGGAACGAGATTATGAAGACTGTAGGACTGCATCTCTAGGCATGAAAACTGCAGTATAAAGACAGAGCGCTTCAACTTGGAATATAGCCAGTTGGTACAATATTTGCTGGGGCCCAGGGTCTGAGCCCCCCAACAGGACATAAACTGAGTGTGGTAGGGCACACCTGTAATCCCACACAGAGGAAGTGGAGAGAGGTGCATCAGAGATCAAGTCCTCCCCTGAGCCAGTGAGATGGCTCAACAGGTTCAAAGTGCTTGCTCTGTAAGCCTGGTGACCTAAGCTCAACTCCTGGAACCCACGGTAGGAGAGACAGGCTTCTGAAAGGTGGCTCTAACCTTCTGCGACTGTACTATGTCTGTGCTTGAGTGTGTACACAGAATGACAAAATGAGTAAGTGTCAGTCAAAGCAAGTTTGAGGCCAGCCTGAGCTACATGAAACCCTGCCTCAAATGCAGGGGGTCGTGGGGGTGCAGGAGATGGCTCGGTGAGTAAAGGCACTGGGGGCCAAGGCTGATGACCTCAGCTCCATCCCCAGGACACCAATGGTTAAGGAGAGAACTGATTCCCTCAAGTGTCCTCTGATCTCACAATACACTGATGGCAAGCACACAGCACACCCAACCCTCTCCATAAACAGAAGCACAACACTGATCATCAGGTCTCCTTTGAACCTAAACCAGTTCTCCATGTCTGTGTCACCTGGCCTGCATTCTCACCAGTCACTGTTCCCACAGCTAATAAATGGCTGTCACAGAGCCAAGAAACCACCGCAGCTCTTATTCACAAACTGAAGAGACTTTCCTATCACCCCATAGTTCTGAAGGCCAGGTGGAATACAGAGAAAAGGAATACACTGGAACCCTGATACACTGGGAGGACACCAAGGAGAACTACAGTCCCAGGAGCTCTAATAGTAAGAGAAGATACGCTGTCACTGTCTTCCAAGAATTTAAACATTAATCTTCTTTGATTAGTAAGTTTCAAGTCTTAATTAGCTAAACTAATCCATAAGTTGGCAAAGCATCTCTTTCCCATTAAAAGTAGCACAAGGCCAGATTGTTAGTGCTTGCCTGGAATCCCCGCACCCAGCAGTGTCAGAAACTCAAGTGTATTGTCACCTATAGAGCAAGACTACTTTGTGCTTCATTTGACCTTATCTCAAAAAGCAGCCCCACTAAATATTCAGGAATCTCCTTCCTTTGTTATGGAAAAAAGAGGAGACAGGCTTGTTGGCTGATGTCTGCAATCCCAGCATTCAAGAGGCTGAGGCAGGAGATCTGCTTTCTAGTGGAGGACAGATGGGGCTCAGAATGAAGCCCTGTTTCAAAAAAAGGAAAGACTGGCCTGGCATGGTGGAGCATACCTTGAATCCCTGAAGGATGGATGTTTGCGACCATCCAGACTACACAGTGGCCGGACAAGGTCTGGTCAGTTGCTATGTATTGTAATGCTAAAGACTGCCTCCCACCCCTGTCTGGTTAACCCCCGGAAGGAGGAAGTCCTCTGTACACCAAGATGCTCTCTAAGCTCGCTCCTTAATTTAAAACCACTGGTTGAATAACGATGCCTACAGCCTATAGCTGGGCAGGAGAGGTAGGCAGTTTTGGTTCCTGGACTTGGGGTCTGAGGCAGAGACCATGAAGGAAGAGGGAAGGTAGAGAGGAGAGGATGCAGTGGGGCAGGTGAGTCATGAAAACACGACCACGAGGGCTGGCCGATCGGAGCAAGAGCTGCCCGGATAGAACATGGCAAGTTTTACCTCAGGGTTATTGACGGGAAGTAGATACTAATAGCTTAGAGGGCAGACATCTGCCCGGCTCTAGCACAGGAAAGGTTTACCATAAATATAAAGGTTTTGTGTCTTTTACCTGGGAAGTAAATGATCAAAGGTGGGGTGGAAACTCCCGATTTATATTAATTATTACCACAACACGAGACTGTCTAAGTTAAAGAAATAAAATTGTCATAAATTTATAGCACGTTTGCAGTCTTATTAAAGGTTGAAACAAATCTGTTCCATATTTCACCACGTGGATCACAGCAGTTCAGCTTAGATAAAAGGGAAAAAGATGATACATAGTGAATGGTGTTACACTCATCTAACCTCCATCTTCTAAGAATCTTAGTTGTTTTTAGGTAGGGTCTATGTAGCCTTCATTGTCCTGGCACTCACTTGTGTACACCAGGCTGGCCTCAAACCCATCAGGATCTGCCCACCTCTGCCTCCCAGGTGCTGGGATAAACGGTCTATGACAGCACATCTGCTACATCCAAGAGTCTTCTTCCTTCATTTGCTGAGCGCCTTTAACCTCCTCTGGCCTCTCCTTTATGTTCCCTAGTCTGACCTATGTGGAAGGCATGATCTCTACACAGTTGTCAGGAATACAAGTCTCCCACAAGCCTCTGCTCACATTCGCAATCAGCTCCATGACACTGTTCTTCAGATAGACCTTCTCCAACCGAGACATGCTGTTCCATCGAAACCTAACCACCAAAAACAGAAAACCAACAAAACCACGTCAGAAGGCTTTTCTTCACAAGACAATATCTGTGTTTCCTGTTTTACATTATGTTACGTGTTTCATTAAGAAATTCTACTTTTGGCCAGGTGTGGTGGCACTCACCTTTATCTCAGCACTCCGGAGGCAGAGACAGGGAGCTCTCTGAGTTTAAGGCCAGCTGGGCTACATGGTAAATTCCAGAACAGCCAAGGCTACATTGAGACTCTGTCTCAAAAAAACAAACTAAACCAAACCAAAGAAACCAAAAACAAAAAACCTTTAAAAAAAAAAAAAGGAAATTATATTTCTGAGGATGGAGAGATGTCTCAGTGGTTAGGAAGACCTGAGTTTGGTTCCCAGCACCCATGTTGGGCAGCACAGAAACACCCATAATCTCCAGGAGGATCATGTACCTCTGTATCTGCATTCACAAGCACATATCACACAAGCACACATTAATGAGAAGATAATAAAATCTTTAAAAGATTCTTGGCTCCAGAAAGATGGCTCAGTGCTCAAGAGCCCTTGCTGCTCTTGCAGAGGACCGGAGTTTGGCAGTTAATCACCGCTGTAACTCCAGTCCCAAGGGATGGAACACCTTCTTCTGGCCTCTGTAGGCACCAGGTACATACATGGTGCACATATATATAGGCAGGTAAAGCACTTATACACACACATAAATAGTCTATTTAAAACTTCTACTTTTGCTTTTATACTCTTCAGAGAGAGGACAAGACAGTCCACATTAAACTAGATATGGGATTGATGTCACAGATCTGCATGTCACAGATCTCCATCTACTCATCTACAATAACACAGTGGCTTTCCAAAAACTAACAAAAGGTTTTCTGTTTCACTTTAAACTTTGGTTTCTTGAGACAAAGTTTCACTCTGAACTATGTAGAAGAACTTAGAACTATGTAGCCTAGGAGGGCCTGAACTTGTGGCAGTCTTCCAGCTTCAGTCCCTCCAAGCTAAGCATTATAAATGGGATTCACCATGCCTGGCTTGTTGAATACTTAATATGTGTAACACATTTTACAGATGACTTAACTGAAGAAAGAATAAACATCCTGAGTTCTGCCCACATGTTAGTGACCATTCTGTTCATTTCTAGTCACTGGGGTCAGGAAAGGGTTAAAAAGCTGTTCTCTTCAACAGGCTCCAGTGATAGTGCTAAGAGTTCCTTACTTGACGACGTGTTCCAGGATCTGAAGGCCAAAATGTCTGATGATGGCAACTTGTGATTTTTCAGCCAACTTCAAGCCACATGGGACACAGATAGGGCACTTTTCTTTAAACTCTTCACAAAACTGAAAGAAGAGACGTTAATATTTCCATAGGGAGGCATGAGAGAAGAGAGACTAAAAATCCTAAGAAAGTCCAATTGTAGCTGATTGTGTGCTACTGGGAACTGAACCTTTCATGTGCAAGGCAAGCAGGGTACCGCCAGACTATATTCTCAGCTTTCTCTCTTTGGTGTACGTGTGCAGTGTTTTCATGAATATGTTCATGGATGATATGGCTACACATTCAAATGGAAGCTGGAAATTGCAGTTGAAAGTCTTTCTCTCTCTGTTGTTTTGAGAACCTGGAATTCAGGATTTGCCTAGACTGGCTGGTGAGCAAACTCAGGGATTTGTTACGTCTCTTCCTCCACTACAGCTGGATTATGGTACACAGCCATAATTACAAGCACTTCACCCTCTATGCCATCTCCCAAAGCTGTTCTGTTTACTTTTTTTGAGAGAGGGTCTTACTAAGTTGCTCAGTTACAGTGTTTAACGTTTGAATCCCCTGCCTTAGTCTCCCCAGTAGCAGGGATTATCTACTGACCTTTTAGCTGTATTTTTAACATGTGAAAACATAGATTAGTAATACTGACGCTCTCCATTTTGATATTAGTCACGTTAATACTAAAAATAAACTGGTTCTAAAAGAGTAAAAAAATGTTAGAGATATACCCACACAAGTGGAATGTCAGTACCTACAATCAGCTTTTAAAACTACGGGTGCCTGGAAGAGACACTGAACAAGCAAATCTGTGTATCACCTGAGTTTAGATCACAGGCCTATGTAAAATTCTACACAATAAAAAACCAAGAGAACAGAGTTGTTTAATTCTAAATCCTCCACCACCACATACATTTATATGTTTGCGCTCGGTCTAATGGAGAAGCAGCTCTGTTGCAGGTATTAACGTTCCCAAATAGCAAAACCTAAGCTAGACTCTAGGGCAGAGAGCACCCGGGACACAAGAAAACTACTTCCAGGAAACCAAAGTGCCCCTGTGCAAATGCAAAGCCATCGGTAAAGCTCTTCTTCGCGCAAAAATAGCCGAAAAATATCTCACAGCTATAAACATGGAAGGAGTGTTACACATCAGCCCAAGAGAGGCCCAAGACTCGAAAAGAGATAGAGGTATGTAAGGATGTAAGAAAATGGACACTCGGGAATCTAGAATCGGCACAAGTCTGGAGTGATCAGCAGGGAAGGAGGAGGGTGCCATTGGGGCAGGAATTTGCACGTGCGCTCCCGGAACACCGGAGAATGTGGGGTCTGCCCCGGCGTCGGAGCCGGCGCAGCCTGCGGTGGTGGAGACCGCGATGCGGTCTAGAGTTTAAAGAAGTGAGGAGCGGGCGAGCGATGGCTAAGGAATGTGCAACAGTTAAGGACCCTTGCGTGCGATGCAAAAGCAAGCGCGCAAGCAAGGGAAGACTCAAGTGGGAGGAGGTGAGGGCCGCGACCAGAAGCCACCCTCCCCACGGGGAGTGGGAGGTTCAAAGGCCGCAGAGGCGGGAGACGAACTGAGTTTGGAGAGGCCGTGAGGGAAGCCTGGGATAGGGGTCTCGGGGCAGGCCCAGGCCGCCAGGACCCCAGCTACCTTGAGGGCTTCCAGCCGGTAGCGCTGGGTAGAGCTGGGGTCCATCATGACCGTCACCGCTTTCACTAGCTCCTCGCACAGCGCGTTCACTTGCTCCATCTCCATGGCTAGAGCCGGGAACACCACCGGCGTCCGGGGAGCACGAGGTACGCACGGTTCCCCTGGCGGGACCACACGTTGATACCGGGCCGCGGCGGGCTAGGGGTGGGGAAACGGGAGGAGGAGCGTGAGTATCAGAGGTTGGAGCTGGGAAGAACCCAGCGCTGCGCATGCGCCGGATCTGCCACCGCGCATGCGCGCGCGGAAGTGGCGGCTCAGTGAGACGGCCGCGCCTGGCTGGGCGGGGCTGGCGGCGGAAGTTCTGTGGTGCGCAGGCGCGTCAACCGTCTCTCTCAGCGCGCGCGGCGCTGAACTCCGAATTTCCCTCTGGGTTTGCTGTGGGGCGCAAGCCTTCAGGCTGTGAGGGCTGTTTGCTCGCGGGATCCTAGGGATACCTACTCGGTTCTCCGTGATCACGGGCAGTAAGTCTCTCTCGGAATCCGCTGATCTGCCCCTGGAGAGGCGACGACATCATCTAGACGCTTTTTCCTTCCAGCGGACTCAGCCCGGAGCCCTCAGCGTCGCTCTTGGCAGTTTTGACAGGTGTCGGTCGCCTGGGTAAGAACGTAAAGTCGGGGTTCGGGATCGCCGCGTCGGATTGCTTTTGCAGCCTTGGCTTGTCGGCTTTACTTGGACTGACTGGGCCGAAATGAAAACTTACTGGGAGAGAAGGCCTTGAGATTGTCTCTAAGGAGAGTTTTCCAGTAGAAAGCATTTTTCTTGTTAACTTTTAAACCTTCCTCTGCACCCGTACATATTTTCTCGTGCGTGTTACTACTACACGACCGACTCCAAACGTGTTTTGTAAAGAATAGGATGAACTGAGATGTTTGAAAACGCATTCCACTATACCTGGGAGGCTGAGGCAGGGGGATTGCTTCCAGTTGGAGGCCAGACTGAGCTACAAAGTGAGACCCTGCCTCACAAAAAAAAAAAACCAAAAGGGAGAAAAGCCAAACCCAAATTTCCATAGTCCTTTACGTTTTGGCATTGTGTTGATTTTTCGCCAATACATAAAAGTACAAAAGGAACACATAAATTTAGAGGCTTCATTATCTATCCTGCATATCCTACGTTTTGTGGGGTGTTTTTTCCACTTAGTAAATTGTTGCCCATAAATCACAGCTTCGCTTCTAGTTTTACCTCTAATATTTATGTCGAATATGGTACTTACCCTGTGTCAATATTTTCTTAATTATTTGTTTTCTTTACAGTAAGATTGCAGCTTTGCAGTAGTAGTTGGTTGACACTGTTCATTTGAAAAATAACTGTTTAAAGTTACAGTTGGGTGCTAGCTCATTCATCTGTATAACCTGTTTCTTGTATTTAAATCATGAATTTCCTGTGTTTCTGTAAAAAGTATATTTGTGATAGGCCATTGGTATGCAAAGCTACTGCATTCTGGAATTGTCTTGAGAACCTTTAAAAACCCCCGACAGTGGTGGCATGTGCCTGTAATCTCAGCATTTGGTGGGAGGAGCAAAGAGCTCAAGTTCATCCATGGCTACAGAGCAAGTTTTGACTACATTTGGGCTACATGACATTCAGAACCATTCTTCAAAACAAAAAAAGAAATTCCACAAATAGAAAGTCATTGAACATCACAAAGTAGTCGTCACAGGTAGGATCTATTGATAGTTGCGTAGTTAGAGAGACTCTGCAGAGAAACAGAATTTACATAGTATTAGATTATCCTCTTCATTTATGTGTATCTGTGTTTTCTGCTCACTTTCTATGTAACCCAGGCTGGCCTTGAACTCCAAACCTTTCTGTCTTAGCCTCTTGAGAGCTAGGACTTAAGAAGTGTGCCACCATGCTCTATATCTAAATGTCTCTAAAACCTATTTCAAGATTTAAAATTTACATGAGAACAGTTGTGGTGGCACACACCTTTAGCCCCAGTGCGCAGGAGGCAGTTTGTATCTCTATGAGGTTGAAGCCAGCCTGGTCAGCAGAGTGAGTTATGGGAAAGCTAAAGCTACTCAATGCAACCCTGTCTCACCAACACCCCCAACTCTTCATGAATGCTGTGACATTATATATATTTATTATCTTTCCAAATTCACAGAAGATTGAAGATGCCTTCTGGTATAGGACCTGCTTATGTCATTACATTCATAGGCATGCACACAGAGGCACTTGCTAAGGTTCAAAGTTGTGGTCTTGAGAATGCTAGGAAAGAGTGCTAACATTAAGCAACACTCCCCAAATACCTCAAATTATAACACCTAGGACTGTGCGAATAGATACCCTGTAACTCTTAGAGAATGATGGGAAGTGTCCATATGCATTCATTGCATGTAGTTTTTTTTTCCTGAATATTTTCAATCTGAGATTGATTGATATAGAACATTTTCTTCTCTTTTCCCTAAATTTATGTTTGAGATCTGTCAATCAACTTGCTGAGTCCGTTGTTAGGCATCATGAAACTTTGAGTGACCACAACCCCCATAGGCTTGTATGTCTGAATGCTTGGTCCTTAGTGGAACTGCTTGGGAAGAATTAGAAGAATGGCTTTGATGGAAAAGCTGTGACACTATGAAAGCTTAGAACCCTACCCCCAGGCCCAGTTTATTCTCTCTGTCTTTGGATCAAGATTTAAAGCTCTCAGGTACTGCTCCTGTACTATGCCTGTCTTCCTGCCGTGATGATCATAGACTAACCCTCTAGAACTGTAAGCAGGCCCCCAATTAAAGGCTTTCTGTCGCCTTGGTCGTGATGTCCCTTCACAAAAACAGAGCAGCAACTAAGACAGGCAACTTTTGGCTATATGTGTATCTTTTATGAGATGTCTTTTTCTTAGAATGAGTAGCCAGATGTGATGATGCATGCTTGTAATCTCACCACTTGGGAGGTAGAGGCAGGAGGATCAAGTAGAATTTGAGCCAAGTAGAACTATATTTAAAGCTTTAAGTATTTATCACCTTCATAAAATTATACTAGCTTGTTTTCATGTCAACAGTAGAGGAAAATAACCTTCATTCTTATTAGTTTCCACATTCCTATTGTTGTGGCTCATCAATTAAAATGTAGAAATGTGGTAGTTATTGTTTTGAGACAGGGTCTTACTATGTAAAACTGAAAGGTCTGCCTGCCTCGGCCTCCTGAGTGCTGAGATCAAAGATGTATAGTACCACACCTGGTAGAATACAATGGAGTGTTTTTGTATTTTAGATGAAGTATTTTCCTGATTGTAAATGTCTTCCAGAATGAAATGGCTCCTGGACAGGATCGAGTGGTTGCTCTTGTGGATATGGATTGTTTTTTTGTACAAGTGGAACAGCGGCAAAATCCGCATTTGAGGAATAAACCGTGTGCAGTTGTACAGTACAAATCATGGAAAGGTGGTGGGTATGTATCATGATCGTGTCATAACTTGTGGGGCTGTGGAATCCTGGGTGTTCGGCCACGCCCCCAGAACCCAGAGACCTGACAAGAGAGTCACATAAGGCCCAGGTAGAGGGCGGGCTAACAGGTCTCCCAAGCCCCTCCTCTCCCCAATATAAGAAAACCCCTTCCGACATTTTTTGGGAGAGCTTGCCACCATCCAAACCCACCGCCATGTCAATAAATCTCCATGTCTTAAATCTCCACGTGTCTCTCGAAATCCTGGACTCGAACCCGCTGGGCGGTGCTGGGGGGGTAAGCCTTTCTCTCCCTTGTAACCGTGGTTCGAGAGACTACATGGGCTCCGCCCAGCACAACTGAACAGCGCGTCTCCCGGCGGTCTGCGCTGTTGAGTCCTGCCGGGAAGTGCCTTAGCGCCTGACAAACGCGCGCCACGATCCCCTGGCTCCACCGCCCCGCAACCCCCAGGCACGAGCATTGCCCAACAATAACTAGTGTGTGTGTGTCTGTGTGTGTGTGTGTGTGTGTGTGTGTGTGTGTGTGTGTCTGTGTCTGTGTGTGTCTGTGCGCGTTCGCGCTTGGGGAAATGAGAAGTTAATATTGAGGGGTCTTCCTCAGTTGCTCTCTACTTTATATTTTGAGAGTCTATCATTGGCCGGGCGGTGGTGGCGGCGCACGCCTTTAATCCCAGCACTTGGGAGGCAGAGGGAGACGGATTTCTGAGTTCGAGGCCAGCCTGGTCAACAGAGTGAGTTCCTGGACAGCCAGGGCTATACAGAGAAACCCTGTCTCGAAAAAACAAACAAACAAAAAAAAAAAAAGAGAGAGAGAGAGAGTCTATCATTGAATCTGAAGCTTGCCGATTCAGTGAGGCTGTCAGGCCAGCAAGCTCCCTTGTCAGACCTAGGATTAAAGGCATATGCTATTGTACACAGCTTTTTCTGTGGGTCCTGGGGAATCCAAACTCAAATGTGTCTGTCTGTGCAGGAGGTACTTTAGTAATTGAACCATCTCTCCAGCCCCTCCTAATAGTTTGAAGTGTCTTTATGTGTGTGAGTATTTTGTGCACATGTCTGTACTACCTGTACACAGTACCCACAGAGGCTAAAAGAGGGTGTCAGACCCCCTGGGACTGGAGTGAGAGAGTTGTAGGACACCAGGTAAAAAGAGCAACCAGTGCTCTCAACCCTGGGCCCCACTGGTGTTTTAATCCACGGACACCGATAGTTCTGTTCTAGATCTTGTTTTTGAGATTTCTGAACTACTATGTCTGGGATTGAATATTAGCATTATGTAACATTTTTGGGTTTGCTTCCTTTTCTCTCCTCTAACTTTAGAATTATTGCAGTGAGCTACGAAGCTCGTGCATTTGGTGTCACCAGAAACATGTGGGCAGATGATGCAAAGAAGTTATGTCCAGATCTTCTCCTGGCGCAAGTTCGTGAGTCCCGTGGGAAAGCCAACCTCACCAAGTAAGCAGAAAGCATTGTAAAAGAACATAGAGGAGTATGAAGACATTGTAAAAGAACACAGAGGAGTTAGAAGACGTTGTAAAAGAACACAGAGGAGTTAGAAGACGTCTCCTGGGTGTGGGGTGTGGCTCAGTGGTAGTGATTGCCCAGCATCCATGAGCTCCCAGGTTTAACACTTAAAAACAAAGTCACAGCGATATTGCTAGCCTGCTCTGCTCCTTGCTCCATAAGCTGCCGTTTATACTAATATGAAAGCATTCTGTCAGCATCCTGTGCATCTGTGTTAAATACTTTATGTGTACTTCAGTAGTAACAGTTTCAATATTGCTTTTAATAGTTCTTGCCTTTATGGAACCATTTATCATCTTCCTTATTTAAAAATCAATTATTGGGGCTGGAGAGATGGCTCAGTGGTTAAGAGCACTGGCTGCTCTTCCAGAGGTCCCGAGTTCAATTCCCAGCAAACATATGGTGGCTCACGACCATCTGTAATGGGATCTCATGCCCTCCTCTGGTGTGTCTGAAGAAAGCAATGGTGGTGTACTCATATGCACAAAATAAATAAATAAATCTTTTTTAAAAATCAATTATTATGGGAAGATGAAAGATGGCCCAATGGTTAAGAACATATACTGCTCTTGCAGAGGATTTGAGGTTCCCAGCATCCACACTGGACAGTTCACAACTGCCTATAACTCCAGCAACAGAGGGATTGGAGGCCTCTGGCTTCTGAAGGCACTTGCAGTCAGTTGCACATATTATACACCTTCCCTTCACATAATTTTTTTTTTTAAAAAACATAATTTTTTGTTTTTTGTTTTTTTCCCAAGACAGGACTTCTCTGTGTAGCTCTGGCTATCCTGGAACTCGCTCCATAGACCAGGCTGCTCTCAAATTCAGAGTTCCAACTGCCTCTGCCTCCCAAGTGCTAGAATTGAATTTAAATCTGTTATTACTGGGTTGGTGACATGGCTCGTCAGGTGTTCCTACCTGGAACCCACATGGTAGAAAGAAGCAACTCTTGCGCACTGTCTTCTGACACACAGCAGATTCGCGCACACACACATGATAGATGGATTAGTATACAGGTCTCTGGGTGGATAGGGAGATAGAACAGTTGTCATTCAAACTTTATACTGGGTCAGTGAGGTGGCATAGTGGGTAAAGGTGGTGGAAGGAGAGAACCAATTCCCAGAAGTTGTCCTCTGACTTCCACACACATGTATATGTATAGACATACACACTCAAACATAATAAAACCATTTCAAATATAATTGCACAAGGACTAGAGAGATGGCTTAGAAGTTAAAGAGCTTCTTCTCTTCCAGAGGACCCCAGGTTCAGTTACCAGCAGCTGCATAGATGCCCTTTTAGACTAAGGCCTTTTCTGATGATCTTTAATGAAGCAGCTCTCTGAGATGATCTTAGCTTGTTCATACTTCTTTATCCAGGGTAGGTTTTAAGGCATACCCTTTATTTTGGGGGTGAACCAAGGGTTATATGATTTTGAGGCTGAGAGTACTCAGGGTGGAAAAAGTCATTGGCTGACATCTAAGGTACTGAGATGCCACATTAGCATGGAGAGGTGTACAGGTGCTGTGCTACATGACTGACTACTTGTGACCACGTGGTTGGGGGCTCTGGGTCACATGCTCGAGGCAGGCATGGAAACAGGGAGAGGGTTAGCCCTACTCCTGTTGGTCTTAGGATGAGATTCTAATATCAAATTTTTGATATTTCCAGGTTTTGAACATGCTCAACCTTACCTGTTCCATGCCAGTTTCTCTGGTGGCATGGTCCACTTGTCCTGCATACATTATCACAGTACATTATGTTGTATGGTATGGTATAGATATCAGGCATTGATGAACTGACAGGTGAACTGGAAGGCTAAAGATACAGTTGACAAAAGATTAGGGGTGGAGGTGGTGCATGCCTTTAATTCAAGTACTCAGGTTTAATCTCAGTAATTGAAGCAGAGGCAGGCAGATGTGAGTTTGAGGCCAACCTGGTCTACAGAGCTAAATCCACGACAGCCTAAGCTATACGGAGAAATCCTGTCTTGAATAACAACAACAAAAAATAGCTCAACCATAGACAGCAGAATTAAGTCAGTTAATACACATGCCGTATTGCATGCTATGTTAGCTGTATAGTTTCTGTGAAAGATACATTGTTGACTTCACAGTTTGGGGAAAAGCACACCTCACTAACATAAACAGAAGTAGTTGGGTATGTAGCATATCCCTGTAAAGCACTTGGGATATGGACAGAGGAGGGTCTAAAGTTAAAGTCATCCCTAGATACACAGTGAATACGTGTGGAGTGTATGAGACTCTGCCTCAGAAAATAAAACAAAGTGCAAAGCAGCTCTAGTAAATCATGAACAGTCGTGGATTTAGGATGTTTGCAAATGAGTCTCTAGGTTAGAGAGTTTAGAGGACCTGGCTATTTAAAATCATTTTAATAAAGATACCAGGTTATAAATATACTACTGACAAAAACATGTCTTAGATTGGGTTTCCATTGCTGTGAAGACACACCATGACCAAGGCAACTCATAAAGGACAGCATTTAACTGGGGCTTGCTTACAGTTTCAGAGGTTCAAATCATTATCATCATGGTGAGAAGCATGGTGGCAAGCAGGCAGACATGGTGCTGGAGGAGGACTGGAAAGTTCTACATTTTGATTTGAAGGCAGCCTGGAAGAGACATTGGGTGGAGCTTGAGCACTAGGAGCCCTCAAAGCCTGTCTACACACAGTGATACACTTCTTCCATTAAGGCCACACCCATTCTGACAAGGCCACACCTCCTAATAGTGCTGCTCCCTGTGGGTCAAGCATTCAGACACTGGAGTCTCTGGAGGCCACACCCATTCAAACCACCAACCGTATGCAATAAGTAATTTGTTAGGTTTTTCAAACATCCTTCAAAACAGTAACTTGCTTGAGAGGCTGTAAAGACATAAACTTCTACAATAGAGTATTGTTTTGTGGCTGGTATAAGAGTTATTTATTGTACACTAGTTTTTTTGTTTGTTTTTTCCTTTGAGTATTTTTCCTAATACAGGTAAAGATTGTAAGAGAAAAGTCAGATAATCGATAATTCTCATTTTTTTAATTATTGGCCTCCTTTTCTTTAATTATTGTTACAGTATATATGTTACATTATTGTTACATATATATACATGCGTGTTTTCACATATACTCAGTCTGTATATGTTTTGTTTTGTTTTTTTACGTACAAGCTAGGATGCCTGCCCAGGAGTAACACTGCCCTCAGTGAACTGTGCCTTCTTCCCATAGCAAACGTAGATTAAAGATGCCTCACAGACTTACCCACAAGCCAGTCAGATGAAGGCATTTTCTTATTCGACGTTTTCTCTTCCCAGATGACCCTAGCTTGTGTCAAGTTAACAAAAGACTATCCCATGTCTTAAATAGATCTCTGATGACATATTCCCCTGAAGAAGGTAGCCCATCTTTAAGGTTGTCTTTATGGTTTGAATGACAGTGTATTCAGAGTGGTTAGCTTATATTACCTAAACACTATTGACTGACATTGAAGTCCATAGTCAGTCAGTCAATTTGTAGTGAGAGTTGCTGTCATTAGAAAGATCTGGTATGTGAGTGCCATGTTCTCTGTAAGTTATAGTTGTTTGAAGATAGACTGAAGCAAAAAACCGTTCAGTTGTGTATAAGTGGGAAAGCGGTAAGCGAGCAGAGAGTGTTTCAGAACGCTAGGTGTTTCTTTCCTGTTTTAGAGAGGTCCTTGTCACAAAGGTATATATGTTTGGGGTCTGGATGCTTTTTTAAACTTAGTATAATGCTAACATTGCATGAAAAGGCTTTCCTAGGACTCATTCTTTTCCTCGTTTCTATTGCTTTTCTATCTATCCACTGTTACCTTCAGTTGTGTAATTATTATATCTTTATTAAGCTAATTGTTACTTGCTTATGGATAGTCTTGTTCGTTATGGAAAGAAGAACATGGGGTTGAGAGCCACAAGCTTGTATTCACTTATTGCCTGTATGTGTGATCCTATACTTAGGTACCGGGAAGCTAGTGTTGAAGTGATGGAGATAATGTCTCATTTTGCTGTGATTGAACGTGCCAGCATCGATGAGGCTTATATAGATTTGACCAGTGCTGTGCAAGAAAGACTTCAAAAGTTACACGGTCAGCCTATCTCTGCAGACTTGTTGCCAAGCACTTACATTGAAGGGCTGCCCCGAGGCCCTACAGTAGAAGAGACTGTTCAGAAAGGTACTTGTATAGCGTCACATTACTTTTGCTTCCTGCCTTTGGAACCTGCTTTTCATGGTTAAGCTGATTCTTTTTAGAATAATTGAAAGGAAACTTAAATTACCAACTGTATATATCATGAGAAGATGTATAAAAACTTATTTTTCTGGATATTTGCATAATGAAAAACTGTAAAATGTTTGTGATAGTTAATATCTCTTTAGATATGTAGTTGGGGCAGTTTAATGTTATCAATGGAAGGTAGAAGACTGAATAATTCTTTTGTCTGTAGGTTAATTTATATTATTGTCATTTAGTTTCTTGATTTGTTTAATAATAAGCAGAATGAGCTTTTCATTTTTTACTTATTTTTATGTGTTTTGTCTGTATATATGTCTTTGGAGCACAGGTGTACAGTGTGGGAGGAGGCCAGAAGAGGATATTGGATCCCGTGCAATTGGCTTTACTGATAGTTATTGATAGTTGTGAGCTGCTATGTAGGTGTTGGGAATTGAACCTGGGTCCTCCGGAAGAGTAGACAGTGCTCTTAACTGCTGAGCCATCTCTCTAGCACCAGAATAAGCTTTTAAAATGGAGGCCTTAGGAATAGAGAGTTGACTAATTTCAATTTTCCCCTCAAAGAGAAGGGTCTTTCTTTTCTTTTTATCAATTTGTTTACTTTCCATACCAGTCGAAGCTTCCTCACCCTTCTTTCTGCGCTGTCTATGCTGGCTTCAGATCCTCTAACCTTCTCCCCCAGCCACTGGAATGACTAGGACTACAGGCTTGTGCTGCCACGTGGGTGTGAGGCATTTCTTTTGTTTTGCACTTCAAACCAAGTGGGAAGAGTCTGCGGTGGCTGGGCCTGTGATCATGTTCTGCAGGTGTCCTTTCTATGGCTATGCAGGTACCATGACCAAGGCAACTTACAGAAGGAAGAGATTACTGGGCTGATAGTTCCAGTGGATGAGTCCATGACTATCATGAGGAACAGGGCAACAGGCAGGCAGGCATGGTGCTGGAGCAGTAGCTGAGAGCTTTCATGCTGGACAACAGCCACAAGGAAGAGAGGCCTAACAAGGAATGTCATGGGTATGGGCTTTGAAACCTCAAATAGTACCCCCAAGGACACATCTCTTAATTCTCCGTGAACACCAAAACTTGCACCAAATGGGGGCCATGTTTTCAAATATATGAGCTTATGGGGGACATTCTCATTCAAACCCCACAGCAAATAAAGGCACGTAGTGCCTGATGGGCTTACTGACGGACCTTAGGATTACTGAGTTCAATCCTTGCAGTGTGAGAGGGAAGAACGGACTCCTGCACACTGTCCTTTGACCTCCATGCATGTGCATTGGTGCATGCTCCTCCCCTGACCTCTAAAACTTTATGTATTTTTAAAATTTATTTTTATTTTATACTCATTGACGTATTGCCTTCATGTATGTCAGAAGCCCTGGGACTGGAGTTACAGATAGGTATGAGCTGCCAAATGGGTGCTGGGAATTGAACCAGGATCCTCCGGTAGAGTGGCCAGTGCTCCCAGTTGGAAGCCATATGCTCCAGCTCCACAAATAATGATTGAAAAAGAGTTAAGGTAGTTTAAGTAAGAAAATGTGGGTGAAGCGGGGGGGGGGGGGGGGGTTGAAGTGATACAGGAAACCATTTTGAAATGGGCTCTGTTGGCTGACTACACAGTGGAAAATGAAAGGGAAAAGTTAATGTTAGTTACATTCTAGCTTTTATTAAAAACAGAGCATTGAGAGAGGGAACCTTTGAGAAAGAAGATATGCTTGATTTTAGTTATGTTTAGTTTGAATTCTTATAGAATGATAAGCATGAGAGGAGTTACTCTGTCAGGAGGCGGCAGTGAAGATGGGTGCTGGAGTGAGCTCAGGGTCAGAGAGAGATTTGCATGTACTCAGTAGAGTCAGGCGGACCATAGGATTACTAGTTTACCAAGGGGAAGACAGAGAGGGGAGAAAGTGTGGCTCACTTGTCGTGGGAGGGGGCTGGCAGATGACACGACAGCTCTGGAGAGACGCAGCAGTCACTGAAGGGTGGCAAGGGTTTCCTTCTCCTGCTCATCCGACTCTGCATGCTCATCCGACTCTGCATGCTCATCCGACACATCTTCTCTATGGTGTTTGGACTTTGACTTCTCCCAAGTACTCTGAGGATCTTTACTTGCCCTATACCTATCTCACTACTGCATCTTTAACCAGCATGTTTGTATTTCCTGTGGATCCATTTCCTTTGCTACGTAATCATGGGTTTTTGTTTTGTTTTGTTTTTTGTTTTGTTTTTTGGTTGTTTTTTTTTTTTTTTTTTTTTGGTTTTTCGAGACAGGGTTTCTCTGTATAGCCCTGGCTGTCCTGGAACTCACTCTGTAGGCCAGGCTGGCCTCGAACTCAGAAATCCGCCTGCCTCTGCCTCCCAAGTGCTGGGATTAAAGGCGTGCGCCACCACCACCTGGCCATAATCATGTTTTATTCTATTTCACAACTGTGAATTTGTGAATGATCATTAAGTTCACTGTCATGAATAGTCCTGAATTGAGTTGTAAAGATGTTTTTGGTTGAGTTTTAAACTACTCATATGGAATCATTCCCTAAAACAATGTAAATATTTAAGTGAAAGTTGAAGCTTGAGTAAATTATGAATGTTTACTCTGGGTTTTTTTGTTTTGTTTTTGAGACATAGCTTGATACCCAGACCAAGCTGGCCTTGAACTTGCAGTGATCCTACAGCCTCTGCCTTCTTCTTCTTCTTTTTTTTTTGGTTGTTGTTTTTTGAGACAGGGTTTCTCTTTATAGCCCAGGCTGTCCTAGAACTCACTCTGTAGACCAGAATGGCCTCAAACTCAAACACCACTGCCTGGCCTGCCTCTGCCTTCTGAATGCTGTGGTGATAGTTATGCACTCCCATCCCCAACAACTCTGAATGTTTCCTAATGAAGAGGAAGTTTAAGAAGCCTGTCGGTATTGCAGTGCACGCCTTTTATCCCAGCACTTGGGAGGCACACAGGCAGGCAGATCTCTGAGTTCAAAGCTAGCCTGGTCTACAAAGTGAGTTCCAGGACAGCCATAGCTACACAGAGAAACCCTGTCTCAAGGAAAAAAAAAAAAAACAACAATAAGAGGAAGTGTAAGGAAGAAAATTTGAGGAAACATACTTAAATCACTGTTTATGGGCTGGTAGAATACATATCTAGCATATGTGAATCATGGGTTCCAGCCTCAGTACTGCAGAAATCAGTCATCATTATTCATGAATATTAATAGAAACCATTTGCTACACATTATCACTGTAAGTTTTCACAGAAGCTGAAAGTAAGGCTGCTGGAAATGGTGTGTGTGGATGTGATTGCTCTAATAAACCTTTGTGTCTAGGGCTGGTGAACAGTCTCAGCAGTTAAAAGGGCCCACTCCCTTTGGCCCACCTATGCATATGCACATACAAACAAAACAAATAAAATGTAATCATAAAATGGGGCTGGACAGATGGCTTAGTAGTTTAAAAAGGCCTAGCTGTCCTGAAGGGACCCACATTTGGTTCCCAGCATTCACATTGCTGGACGCACAGCCACCTGAAACTCCAGCTCCAAAGCATCCAGGACCACCTTCTGCCTCCAGTGTACCCGCACATGCATGAGGTGAAATTTTGAAGTAAAGTTGTATATCTTAATATCTTATTGCCTCTGTCTCCCAAGTGCTAGGATTAAAGGGGTGTGCCACCATGCCCAGCCTAAAATCAAATCATTTTTTCACTGAATGATAAATATAGTCATGTGCTGCTTAATATCTGGGATATTCTTTGGGAAATGTGTCACTAGGCGATTTTATAGTGCAGACTTAGGGAAAGCTAGATCATACAGTCTATTACATGTTAAGTTCTATTGACACACACTGTGATTTATGAGCAAATATTATGTGATTCACGACTGAAAATAATTAATTACAAAAATGTCAGCTGGGCAGTGGTGGCGCACGCCTTTAATCCCAGCACTTGGGAGGCAGAGGCAGGCAGATTTCTGAGTTGGAGGCCAGCCTGGTCTACAGTGGGAGTTCTAGGACAGCCAGGGCTACACAGAGAAACCCTGTCTCAAAAAATAAAAACAAGCAAAGAAATGTCTAAATGTGATCTCAACTTTTTTCAGAGGATCTTCGAAAACAAGGCTTACTTGAGTGGCTTGATTCTCTTGAGAGTGATGGCCCCCCCTCTGCAGACCTGCGGCTGACTGTGGGAGCCGTGATTGTGGAGGAAATGAGAGCGGCCATAGAGAGGAAGACTGGCTTTCAGTGCTCAGCCGGGATCTCACACAATAAGGTGAAGGCTTACTGTAGACTTCAAAGAGAAGCATCAATATGTTTAGTACAACAAGGATAGTAGTGGATATTTAGAGTTCCTGTTGAGAGCCAATTGTGGTAGTACATGTCTGTACTTCTGCTGGGGAGGGAGAAGCCGGAAATCATGGGGGCCTGGGCTCAGTGCTTAAGAGCACTGACTGTTCTTCCAGAGGATATGGGTTCAATTCCTACCACCCACATGGTGGCTCACAGCTGTCTGTAACTACAGCTCCAGGGAACCCAATACTTCTTGCCTATGAGGACACTGTATGCACATGCTGCACAGACACACATGCAGGCAGGCAAAAGACCCATACACGTAAAAGGAGCATAGTTTTTGTCTTGTTTCATGTTTTGGGACTGGTAAGATGGTTCAGTAGGTAAAGGCACATGACATCAAGCCTAACAACCTGCGTTCTCTCCCTAGAACCCACATGGTGGGGAAGAGAGCTACGTCTTGTGGGTTGTCTTCTGACTTCCACATGTGCAACACCACCCACAAATGTAATTTAACAAAAAAAACCCAACAAAACAACAGAAAAAAATCTTAGCTACACTGGGCCATGGAGATAACATGTCTTTTATCCCAGCACTCAGGAGGCATAGATCTCTGAGTTTGAAGCTACTGAGGTTTACAGAGTGAATACCAGAACAGCCAGGGCTACACAGGAAAACCCTGTCTCAAATAAAAACAAGCAAAAACTTCACTAAAATAAATTCATGTTGAAACTCAAATAAAGACTTAATATTAGTTGACATTGCATAAGTATTTTCCTAAACAGCAGCCTGAAAATTGACAAAAAAAAATATATATATATTTATTTATTTATTTTTTGTTTGTTTGTTTGTTTGTTTTGTTTTGTTTTGTTTTTCAAGACAGGGTTTCTCTATATAGCCCTGGCTGTCCTGGAACTCACTCTGTAGACCAGGCTGCCTTGAACTCAGAAATCTTCCTGCCTCTGCCTCCCAAGTGCTGGGATTAAAGGCGTGCGCCACCACCGCCCAGCTAAAATATATTTTCTTTTTTTCTTTTCTTTTTTTTTTAACTTTATTTATTTATTTATTTATTTATTTATTATAAGTACACTCACTGTAGCTGTCTTCAGACACCCCACAAGAGGGCATCAGATCTCATTGCAGATGGTTGTGAGCCACCATGTGGTTGCTGGGATTTGAACTCATGACCTCTGGAAGAGCAGTCAGTGTTCTTAACCACTGAGCCATCTCACCAGCCCTAAAATATATTTTCTTAATGACGGAAATATCTGTATAGAAAAGCAGAGGCTTTGAACTCATAGACAGCCTATTTCTTTCATTTCCACTTACTATATAATTTTGTTGTTAGTTTGTAACTTTCTGAGGCAGGGTCTCATGTGGCTGAGGCTAGGCTCAAACTGCATGTGTACCCAAAATGACTCTGACCCTCCTATCTGTGCCTCCCAAGTCCTGGACGGTAGGTCTGTGCTACTACACTCGGCATTCTTGTTTCCTTGGATGGAATGGCCTGGATATCTCATGCTTCTCTCTGTTCCTTGTATGTGTGTGTGCGTGTGTGTGTGTGTGTGTGTGTGTGTGTAGCTATGTTTGTATGATGTATGCATGTATGTCATAATCTATTACCCCTGTGCTTTATTTCTTTTGAGGCAGGGTCTCTCTCTGAACCTAAAACTATCATTTTTTTGGAGAGAGGGAGCTATGCTCACAGCTAGCTAGCACCAGATATCTTCCTGTCTCTTCCCCCTCCAATGCTGGGGTGCAGGTGTTTGCAGGATTATGCCCAGCTTGTTTCAAATGTGCTGGGATTCAAACTGCAGTCCTCAGGCCTTAGAGCAATGGGGGCAATAAGAAAAAGGCTGTACTCGGGGCAGTGGTGGCACACACCTTTAATCCCAGCACTTGGGAGGCAGAGGCAGGCAGATTTCTGGGTTCGAGGCCAGCCTGGTCTACAGAGTAAGTTCTATACAGAGAAACCCTGTCTCAAAAAAAAAAAAAACAATGTAAGATTTTAATTTGGACTAATGTTTTTACAATAGGGAACACAGACAATTCTCAGTGTTCCAGGAGCAGAATAGCTGATTTTCTAACTAACAGGGTAAAGTGCAGTGAGACTGTGGGACACCCATCAGCTCAGCCAAGGCTCCATAACTGAGCAGTGGCTGCCAGGCTGTCGCCACCCTCCCCTCCCCTAACAGAAGGAAGGTTGCTAAGCTGCACAGAAGAACTTTCTATTTTCTGGCTATATGGAAGGAAGGGAAACAGTATTCCTAATGTAATATAAATTATACGAAATATTGTTTTGTTGAAGTTACTAAAGAATTTTACTAATAGTTGGACATGGTGCATGCTTTTAATCCTAGCACTTGGGAGGCAGAGGTAGGCGGATCTTTGTGAGTTTCAGTCCAGCCTCGTCTACATAGTGAGTTCAAGTACAACTAAGGCCAGATAATAGAGAAACCGTCAAGGTTCTCTAGAGCAGTGATCCTTAACTTATGGGTCATGACCTCTTTGGGGGTGGAAAGACCCTTTCACAGAGGTTGAATATTAGGTATTCTACATGTCACGTATTTACATAACAGCAGCAGAGTTAGCAGTTATGAAGTAGCAATGAAATAATTTTATGGCTGGAGGCCACCGTATCGTGAAGTATATTTAAGGGTTGTAGCATTAAGAAGGTTGAGAACCACTGTCCTAGTGGAACAGAACTTATAGAATGAAAGCATATATTTATGAAATTTGTTAGAATGGCTTACAGGCCGGTCTAGCTTGTCCAACAATTCCTGTTAACCAACAGAAGGTCCAAGAATCTAATAGTTGTTCAGTACATGAAGCTGGATGTCTCAGGTGGCCTTCAGTATATGCTAGAATCCCAAAGAAGCAGGCTCTAGTGCCAGTAAAGGATGGACTTGTCAGTGAAAGCAAGCAGGCAGAGAGAGCAAGGTCCTCCTTCTGTTTTTTTATATAGGCTGTGAGCAGAAGGTGTGGCCCAGGCTAAAAGTAGATCTTCCCATTTCAAAAGATCCTGATTAAAAGTGGGTCTTCCCATTTCAAATAATTAATTAGGAAGAAAAATCTCTCACAGGGATACCCAACCACTTGGGTTTTCGTTAATCCAGATGTGGTCAAATTAACACCCAAGAATAGCCATCACAGATCATGTCTCAAAGGAAAGAGAAAGAATCCTAGTAGTGAAATTGAGGAGTAGTCATATGTAACTATATATCTGTCTATATGGGGGTAAACATCTGTAAACCATCTTGATTATATGTGTGTGTCTGTGTAGGGAGGGAGCCAAGGCCAGTCTCTAGCCTCTGCTCCTTCCACACTCAGTCCCAAATGTTGGCAGTACAGGATTGTACCACTGTTCTCCGCCTATTTTAGCATTTTTCAAATTTACATGAATGCAAAGTGGATCTTAAGTTTCTTCTCTTTTTTTAAACCTATTGTGAGAAAAATCTCAAATAGATGAAAAAAGAAAACAATACCTTGAGGAAAACTGAGAATGGAAGAGCGTAGGGAGGACTATGAGGAAATGACTTCATGTGGAAACTATTAGTGTGTGCGTTCAAGGCAGTGTGTGGTGTGCACATGGACGCACGTGCGTGTTCTTTTACCTTAACAGTATTAAGGATGTACTGCTCTCTGTTCTTCCAGGTCCTGGCAAAGCTTGCTTGTGGACTAAACAAGCCCAACCGCCAAACTCTGGTCTCACATGGGTCAGTGCCACAGCTCTTCAGCCAGATGCCCATTCGTAAAATGTAAGGATTGGGGGAGGATTCAATTCCATCATGTCTCCGTGGATGCTCTCTGCTTAGAGTGGCTTTTGTGCTTTATTCATAAATGTTTGGACTCAGAAAATAGGTACCAGTCAGAGAGGCAACACTGAAAAATTTGAAAACTATAATTTAGGCTTTTTTCTAAGTGATTTTTTTACTTCAGGATTATCTATGGTATATACCTAATCCTGAATTTAAAAAACAAACTACCAGGTATAGTGATGTACACCTTTAATTCTAGCACTCAGGAGGCAGAGGCACCAGGATCTTTGAGTTTAAGACCAACCTGGTCTACATAGCTAGTTCCAGAACAGCCACGCTATGTAGAAAGACCCTCAGAGCAACCAGAAAGAAGTGAAAGGTGGGCATGGTGACATATACCTATAATCCAAGCACTAGAAAGACAGTGGCAGGAGCTATACTTATGAATTCAATACCTGGTCACCCAGGGCTGCATAGGCTGACTATATCCAAATAAAACAAAGGCCTGGGAAGAGCTCACTTGTTGCCCAAATTTCTTCCCATCCCTTCCCCAGTAACAGCCAGATGTGGCTGCCTATGCATTCCCCTGTAACCTCAGGGCTGTGGAGGAAGAAGAGTGCCCTATAACCCATGAACTGTGGGGGATGGAGACAGAGATTCCTTGCACTTTGCTGGTTGACACCTAGCTCCAAGTACAGTGAGAAACATTGTCTCAAGGAAATAATTCCAAGAATGATAGGATACCTTAAATTCTCTAGCTTATGTATGAACATACACACACACACACACATACTCTCACATACACTCCTGAGTTTTAGCTCTATCTTCCTTCTGGCTTTTTATTAAAAGTCTATTAAATATGTAACAAATAAAAATTTTACTTCTTAGCTGGGCAGTGGTGGCACATGCCTTTAATCCCAGGACTCGGGAAACAGGCAGGGGGAGCTCTGTGGGTTTGAAACAGCCTGGTCTACAGAGTGTGTTTCAGGACAGCCAAGGATACACAGAGACCCTATCTTGAAAAACAAAACAAGCTGGGCAGTGGTGGCACACGCCTTTAATCCCAGCACTTGGGAGGCGGATTTCTGAGTTTGAGGCCCGCTTTGTCTACAGAGTGAGTTCTAGGACAGCCAGGGCTACACAGAGAAACCCTTTCTCAAAAAAACAAAAACAAACAAACAAAAAAAGTTTTTCTCCATTGGGCAGTAATAGTAAGTAATAGTACCTGAGAGGTAGAGGCAAGTGGATCTCTGTGAGTTCAAGGCCAGCCTGGTGTACACAGCAAGTTCTAGGACAGCCAGGACTGCATAAAGAAAACAAACAAAATAGTTTTTTTCCTTCTCCTGGGAGGGTGCTGACGCAAGGTCTCATTGCACATCTGTGCTGGCCTCATACTGGTGGTGCCCCTTGTGTCCCAGCCTACTAAATGCTAGGATTATGGGTTGGAGCTACTACATCCAGCTGGAATTTACTTTCTCTATTATCAAGGGGTTTGCTTGCTTGCTTGCTTGCTTGCTTGCTTGCTTGCTTGCTTATTACAATAGAGTCTAACTCTGTTGCCCAAGCTAGCATTCCTGGCTAGCTTGTGCCACCCAGGCTCATCTGAAACTCAGTTTATCCCCGTACTTCAGCTCACTGAATGCTTGGACTCAGTTTATCCCCCTACTTCAGCTCACTGAATGCTTGGGGTTACAGATGTAAGCTAGCATACCTGGCATAACCAAGGTTTTCAGATCTGCCAAACTGCTCTCCAATGAGGCATGAGAACAAAACTGATCCAAGAAAGCTTTATGGGTTGGAGGTGGTAGAGAGCCAGCCAAGGACACAGCAGCATGGAGACGTTGAGCAAAAAGAAGGGAAAGTGTTCAGATATTCTCAGTAAACCAAGGGAGCCAGGCAGGGTCTGTATTGATGAAGACACTGAAATAGAAATGCTGATGGTGGGCTGAGGAGAGAGTCTTCAAACCCAGTGAAGAATACTGGCCATAGGAAAGATTTATTTTGGGTTTGGAAATTTTTTAATTTTTTTATTTGTTTTGGTTTTTTGTTTGTTGGTTTGCTTTTTTTCAAGACAGGGTCTTCTGTAGCTCTGGCTGTTTTGGAATTGACTCTTTAGACCAGGCTAGGCTTAAGCTCACAGATCCACCTGTCTCTGCCTCCTAAATTCTGGGATTAAGTGCCATGCTGGGTTTGGATTTTTTTTTTTTTTGGTTTGGTTTGGTTTTTCTTTTCTTTTTTTTTCTTTTTGGTTTTTCGAGACAGGGTTTCTCTGTGTGGCCCTGGCTGTCCTGGAACTCACTCTGTAGACCAGGCTGGCCTCGAACTCAGAAATCCACCTGCCTCTGCCTCCCAAGTGCTGGGATTAAAGGCGTGCTCCACCACTGCCGGGCTGGGTTTGGAATTTTAATTTCCAAATGGAACAATGTGTTTTACACAACTGAAAATTTTATATACAAGAGCAAGAAAAAGGAAAATTTACATACAGTTGACTTGATAATAAATCAATGATGAATATTTTATTTCCTGTTAATCTTCCCAGGTCCTAGATGGGAAGAATCATCTAGCTTTGTTTTTCTGTATGCGCATGTGCATGTGAGTGCAGGTGCACTTGAGGAGCTGACTGTCATCGGGGTTGCTGGCATCAGACTCTTTCTTTAGTCAGCATGGCTGCTTGCTGAGAACCTCAGCTCTGAGTCAGACAGCTAAGAGTTTATAGTACTAAAGTGTACTCTGATTTTCTCTAAACCTTTTGGAGAGCTGCTTGGAGGAGCAGAATGTCTTTGTTTTGGTTAGCTGAATATTTAAATGTAACCTATAAATTCCTTCTCTCCTTTGTTTAGCCGAAGTCTTGGAGGAAAGCTAGGGGCTTCTGTCATTGAAGTACTTGGGGTAGAATACATGGGTGACCTGACCCAGTTCACTGAATCCCAGCTCCAGAGTCATTTTGGAGAGAAGAATGGGTAAGTGGTTTATATTCTTCTTTAAATTTTTGTTTTGTTTTTAAGACAGTGTCTTCGTGTATAGCCCTGGCTGTCCAGGAACTCACTCTGTAGTCCAGGCTACCCAGGAACTCACTCTGTAGACCAGGCTGGCCTTGAATATATCACCTGCATCTACCTCTCAAGTGCTGGGATTAAAGGTGTATGCCACCACACTTGGCTATAAGTGGTTAATATTACTTTTCAAACATAATCTTTTTTTTGTTTGTTTGTTTTTTGTTTTTTTTTTTTTTTTTTGGTTTTTTGAGACAGGGTTTCTCTGTGTAGCCCTGGCTGTCCTGGAACTCACTCTGTAGACCAGGCTGGCCTCGAACTCAGAAATCCGCCTGCCTCTGCCTCCCAAGTGCTGGGATTAAAGGCGTGCACCACCACTGCCCGGCTCAAACATAATCTTTATGGAGATTCTAAATTCAGTACAGGTAAAATAGCTTTTACTTGAAAGATCCAGATAGCCCAGGCCAGATTCAAACTTGCTATGTAACCAAAGGTAACCTTGAAGTGCTGGTCCTGGATCTCTCTACCTTCCAAATCCTTAGATAACAAACAGTCATCAGTGTACCCAGCCTATGGCTTGTATCCCATGAGGTCATTTCATGGTTTGGGTGGCCTGCGATCTGAGGACTGGGGAGGTAGACGCACAAGTCTGAGCTCCATATGATCCACATAGACCTTGGCTCAAAAAACAAAAACAAAATGGGTTTGGGATAGCATCCATTGGTGGAGCACTTTCCTAACACGCTACAAGGCTCTTGGTTCTATCAAACCCCCAGTACTGCAAAAATGCTCAAAAGTAAATAATTAGCGCACTGTGGCCTGTCCCTCGAACGTTGTTTTCCATGCTTGGGTGGGTGATGAGAGTCGTCCTGTGAAAGCTGAATGTATACTATTCCCGTGTGCAGTTCTGCAGTACTGGAAATGGACTCCAGGGCCCTGTACACGCGGAGGAGCACCGTGCTGTAAAGCTAGGTTACCAGCCTTTCCTTCCCTTCTTAGTCTAGTCTTACTAAGTCGTCCAGGCAGACTGTGAATGAACAGGAGATTCTTCTGCCTCAGTTGTGCCAAGTCCCAGGAATTTGAGAGCTGCACGATAAGGCTCATCCCATTTTAGTGTGTGTGTATATGTGTGTGTTATTTTGCTGATGTCACATTCAAATTTTTTTGTTTCAGTCCTAATAAGTACAAAAAGATGAATTGTGGCTTTTTTTGTTAGTGGTTTGCCAAAAATGAATGGTGGTTTAGCTTTAGAAAGTAGGATTAGTTCTCCCCTTACCAGTGTCTTCCATTAGAACTATTTAAGAATGGCAAGGGCGCTGTCAGAGCTTAGGTATGCTTAATTTTACATACAATTTTTTAATTAATTGAGACATAGTCTCAAGTAACTCAGGCCTTGAACTCCTGACTCTTTTGCTTCCACCTCAGAAGTGCTAGGACACACCAAGCTCTTAATTTCATTTTCTTTTTTGTTTGCAGTTTGGGGGATTGAATCTAGAGCCTTGCACATGCTAGACAGATGCTCTACCATTGAGCTGCATTTCCCAGCCTTGATCATTTTTTGTATGAAGAGAATAAAAGGCTAATGTAGGCATTTTTGTTTTAACAAGAATAATTAAGTAGTCAGGCGTGGTGATGTGTGCCTTTAATCTCAACACTCAGGAGGCAGCAGCAGGAAGATCTCTGTGAGTTCCATAACAGCCTGGTCTACAGCTTGATTTCCAGGATAGACAGAGCTATACAAAGAAACTCTGTCTCAACAAAACAAAACAAAAAAATAATTAAGTTGGACATGGTAGCTTGTGTTTATAATCTCAACCCTTGAGAGGCTGGGGCAGGAAAGTCATGAGCTGGAAGCCAGCCTGGGCTGCATAGTATATGCTGTTTATAAATAGGTAAGAAACCAGGCATGGTGGCTCTCGCTTTATAAGCCCAGTAGGATCACAATTAAGGCCAGTTGAATGAATGGTGAGACCCTCTCTTTCAGAAGTAGACAAAAACAAGAAGAATAATTCTTAATGTCTTTTGCTGGTTTTTAGGTCTTGGCTGTATGCCATGTGCCGAGGTATTGAACACGATCCAGTTAAACCCAGACAGTTACCTAAAACTATTGGCTGTAGCAAAAACTTCCCAGGGAAAACAGCTCTGGCTACTCAGGAACAGGTAAGCAGGCCTTCTCCACAGAACACTTCTGCTTATAAAGGGGACAGTGGGTTTTCATAGCCCTTCTAAGTATACTGGGTTAGATGGTTACCTTTATTTTAGGATATCAAAAGAAATAGAAATTGATTTTTTTATATACACTGGAGCTGTCTTCAGACACAGAGGAAGAGGGCATCAGATCTCATTACAGATGGTTGTGAGCCACCATGTGGTTGCTGGGAATTGAACTCAGGACCTCTGGAAGAACAGTAAGTGCTCTTAACCACTGAGCCATCTCTCCAGCCCTAGAAATCGATTTTTTTTTTTATGTTGAAATAACTAGGTTAGTTATTTTTCCTCCTTCAATCTAAAAAGACGTAAAATAGGAGTGGCTGAAATGGACAATGACATTGCGTGGTTTTTTTGTAAGTAGGAGCTTCAAAACCCTCAAATATTGTGTCTCACCCACTTCTGGGATCTTCCTTAGATTTGAAACGTGGTAGAATTTACCAGATGGCACCATCAGGAAAAGTGGGGTGAAGGGCTTGGAGCCTGAGTGTGGTAGAGCACACCTGTAATCTGGGCAGACAGGAAGCAGAGTCAGTTACACTAAGAGCTAGAGGCCAGCTTGGGTTGCAGTATCCTGACCAAATAAATGGTGTTTCACAAGAGTGTGGATGTGTGTGTGCAGACACCAGAGGAAGATGTCAGATGACCTGCTTATTAACCTGCCTTATTCTCTTGAGATGATGATCTCGTGTTGAACCTGAAACTGTTGGCAGCCAGCAAAAATCCCAGGGGTCCTCCTCCTGTCTCTGTCCTGACTAGCCATGGGTCATGCTCCATTGTGGGTATTTGTATTGCCGTGCTGGGACTGAAACGCTCCTCTTTGTTTGTGACTGCAAGCACTCTTACCACTGACTTATTTCCTTTTCCCAATAATTAAAAACATTTTTTTTCTTGTTGAGGATTTTTTTTTGCTGTGTAGCCCAGCCTTGAACTCATGATTCTTCTGCCTCAGCCTCTAGAGTCTGGGACTACAAGTATGTACACTATGCCTGACTGAAACTCTTCAGCTAGAAGAACACAGCACTGAGAGCTCCATGACCAAGTTATAGCGATCTGTCAGTTGACCAAGCCACTGGCTGGTTCATAATAAGTCTACATAAATGAAAAATGTATTTAAAAAAAAAGAAAAGAAAAACTGAAAGGTTTTGACTTTTTTTTCTTATAGGTACAGTGGTGGCTTTTGCAGTTAGCCCTGGAACTTGAGGAGAGGCTAACCAAAGACCGAAATGATGTAAGATTTTTTTTTCTCTCTCTGTCATTAATCTTTGAGATTTAAATGGTACCTGCCCCTGTGGAGAAGAAACACAGAGAAAATAGAATCATCTTAGGGAAGTTTATAAAAGTTTATTTGGCCAGATGCTTTTAATCCCACCCAGCACTAGGGAGGCAGAGGCAGGTAGATGCCAGCCTAGTCTATATGGTATGTTGTAGGAATCCAGAACTACATAGAGAGACTGTTTCAAAAAGAAAGAAAGAACAGTTTGTTAAAACAGGAGCCCAGGCTTAGCCTTGAACTTGCCAGTCCTACCTTGAGGTTTCCAGATTCTAGGATTATAGGCCTGACTTACCAAGCTTGGCTGAAGATTCTTTTATCTTCTCTTAACACAGGCCCATAAAAAAGAGTGTGCTGGGGCTGGGGAGTCAGCTTAGTCGGTAGAGTGCTTGCTTGGCTTGCTTAAAGTGAGTGTGGTTCCTAGCACCTAATAAATGCCAGAGGTAAGATCGTCCTTCACAAAAAAAAAAAAAAAAAAAGCCCGCACTGCAGTCCCTGGAAGCCGAGCTTTGTGAGAACGTGAGAGCCCCCGGCAAGCTTGCTCCTCTCCGAACCGTTCGCCTTCACTGTTCTGTATGTCCTTGTCTAAATCTCCTACAACCCGAAGTGGATTAGTGGACTTCATCAGAGTAAACCTCCACTGAGCTGTAAGCCATTGCATGTAAACCCAGTGGAAGGTTGGTCATTTCTAAATTATTCCCTATGACGGATGTGCTGGGTGCACGGGTGGAGGCCGGAGGACCCCTTTGTTGGGTCTGCTCTGTCCTACCTTACAGACTCCAGCGATGGAGCGTGGGTGCTCAGGTTTGCACTGCCAAGCACTTTGCCTTCTGGGCCATCTTGCGGCCCCCATAGTAGAAAGTTTTGAGTTTTATTTATTCCATGTTGTCTTTGTGTGTGTGACATGTGTGAGGGTGACATGTAAAGAGGGCACTGGATCCCCTAGCACTGGAGTTAGGGATTGGAACCAAACTCAGCTCCTCTGCAAGAGCAGCTAGCCTTCTTAACTGCTGATACATCTTGCCAGACCCCATAGTGGAAGCTTTAAAGACAAAGTATTAATCAGACATTAGACATCTGATTGTTTCTTCTCTAAGTAATTTTGTTTTGTTTTGAGATAAGGTCTCCCTATCTAGCTTTGGCTGGCCTACAACTCACAGTGATCCACCTGCCTCTACCTCCCAAGTGCTAGGCATCTTGAACTCTTCTGTCTCTACCTCTCAACCACTAGGATGGGTAGTATGGTCTACCCCTTGTCCTAGACTATACATATATAATACACTGATATGAAGTACATCCATCTAAAGTATACAGTTCAGTGGTTTTAGTGTGTTCCAGAGTTATATAACTACTGTAAGGACCCAGGAAGAGGACCCCAACTCAAGTCCCAATTAGCGCACACCCAAGGAGACACAAGAGACTTACTTGATGCAATGGCAAAAGGCAGTTTACTAACAAGGGCCCTTGGATCGAAACTCATCCCACGCAGGGGAGAGAATTTCGATGAAGACCCCAGGAAGTTTAGAACTTTTATAGGGGGAGGCACAAGGGGGAAGGGAAAAGTGGGAAATTCAGGCGCGGTTACATATGATTGGATATTTCAAACATCAGCACTTTGCGTAAGCAATCATTTTGACAGGTTGGATGGCCCACTATTTTTGACCATGAAGCCTCAGACCTTCTAGGATAAACACCAGGTGGCCCATTACTCACTTGGGCATGTTTAGACTGGTCAAGATATGTCTTTGGTTGTTTCTACATTTCTGGTCACCTCGTCCCTAGAGGGGCTTGATATTTTTATTATGGCTACTCTCAGTAAGCTCAGCAAGCTGTCCTGCGGTCTTTGCCAAGTTGTTTGTGGTCTCTGCTAAGCTGTTTTAATTTTTACCCTTACACTACAATCAAGTTTATTTTTGTTTGATTAGGGGTTTTTTTGTTTTTGTTTTTTTTTGTTTTTTGGTTTTTGTTTTTTTTTCCGAGAAAGGATTTTGTATGTAGCCTTGGCTATGCTAGAACTCACCCTGTAGACCAGGCTTGCTGGCCTGGTCTACCTGCCTCTGCCTCTCTGCCTCTCTCTGCCTCTGCCTCTCTGCCTCTGCCTCTGTGCCTCTGTGCCTCTGTACCTCTGCCTCCGCCTCCTGTATGCTGGGTCTAATGGTGTGCACCACCATTACCCAGTTGTTGATTTGTTTGGTTTTGGTTTTTGTTTTTTTTTTTTTTTTTTTTTTTTTGGTTTTTTAAAACAGAGTTTCTCTGTATAGCCCTGGCTGTCCTGGAACTCACTCTGTAGACCAGGCTGGCCTCGAACTCAGAAATCCACCTGCCTCTGCCTCCCAAGTGCTGGGATTAAAGGCGGGTTTGTTTGTTTTTTAACTTAATTTTTGAGACAGGCATTCCTGGTTGGCCTGGATAAGAGTTATTATATAGACCAAGCTAGCCTTGAACTGACAGACATCTGTCTGCATCTGCTTCTCTCGTGATGGGACTACAGATATGTGCCACCACACGCAGTTTTACAGTTAGCCTTAGAATATGTTCATTTACTCCCCAAAGAAATTCTGTACCCATTAGCAGTCATCCTCCATTTTCCCACTCGTCCTCTGTAGTCCCAGCATTTATTTAATATGATGGCGCACACTTTTCTTCCCATAGTATATGAGCTGCTGAAGCAGAAGGACTTAACTGCCTCAAAAAAAAAAAAAGTCCCTGGATGTTTCCTGTAACTGAAGTCATGCAGTGTGTGGCCTTTTCACTGAGCTTACTCATATCATAGCACGCCAGTTATTACTTCTTTTTGTGGCCAGATAAGAGTTATTATTAGTAAATGAATATTTGGGTTATTTCTACTCTGGGCCATTATCAGTAATAATAACATTCCATGTTTTCATCCTAGAAGCACAATTACTGGGTCACATGGTAATTATGCTTAACATTTTGAAAAGTTTGGCAGACTGCTTTCTGTAGTAGCTTATCATTTTATAATCCTGCTTTCAGTTTGAGAGATACAGATACAGATTGTTAAGTTAAATATTATTAATAGATCCCAGCATGGGTTATACCCACCTCAGTGGTTTATGTTCCTGAACGAAAGACACACACACAGCCTTTATAGTTTAATATGCCTTAATCAGCACACTAGCTGGGTGACTGACTACCTAGCCTCCAATGTTTCTAGAATCTACTTCCTGTTGATAATTCTGAGTTACTACTTACTAAATTTTTTTTTGGGGGGGGGGGTTCGAGACAGGGTTTTTCTTTATAGTCCGGACTGTCCTGGAACTCACTCTGTAGACCAGGCTGGCCTTGAACTCAGAAATCTGCCTGCCTCTGCCTCCCAAGTGCTGGGATTAAAGGCCTAAATTCTATGTTCCATCTTGGCCGCTCCAGATCCTGTCGGGCAGCCCTCTGGGCCATGCTCTCCTGACTCCTTCACATGGCGACTATGCTGCTCTGTCCTGCACTCTTCTCAGGCATGGCGTCTCTCCATGCCTCCACACTCTCTAAGCATGGTGGATCTTTTTTCCTCCTCCTCCTCCTCCTCCTCCTGGTCCCAAGCCCAGGAACCCTAAAACCGCCTCTGTCTGTCCTCCCCAGCTATTGGCTGTTGGTATCTTTATGCACCAATCAGAAGAAACTGGGGGTAGGTGCCCAGAAACTCCTTGCAGACCTTCTTGTAGAGTTTTTTTTTTGGGGGGGAAACATGATTAGCATTCGTAATACAAGCAGCTACACAGACATCTGAGTGCAGGTGTCTGCAGAGGTGAAAAGAGCTGAGTTACAGGGAGTTGGAAGCCACTTGAGGTGGGTGCAGAGAACTGAACTTTGTCCTTGGCAAGGTTTATATGCACTCTTCCACTGAGGCGGCTCTTAAGCTGATCATGAGTTTTGTTTGCCCCTTTGTTTCTCTTTTTTCTTTTTTCTTTTTTTTTTTTTTTTTTTTTTGGTTTTTTGAGACAGGGTTTCTCTTTATAGCCCGGGCTGTCCTGGAACTCACTCTGTAGACCAGGCTGGCCTCTTGTTTCCCTTTTTAATGAAGCACAAACATTCCCCTGTTTGGGGCATGCTGAACTTCTCTTGTTCCAGTTTTATTCTCTATTGTAGTTAAGTTTAACACTTGTTTTTTTTTGTTTTGTTTTGTTTTTGATAACTAGACATATCACCATGCGGTTTATTGGTTCCGTAGGGAACTGTTACTTTTTGCCCTTATACTCTAGTTCTATGGGCAGCCGGGACCGAAGGATCACTGAGGCTGCTAGCTGGGTAAGGAAAAGGGGCAAGCTGCAGTCGAGTGAGAGAGACCTGCCACAGGGGACACTGCTGACAGTGCTAGAGCAGGGTGCTCATGTCCTCTTCTGCATGCCACATGAGTACATACATGTGCACATACACTCGTACACACACACACACACCACATCCAAGACAAAACTACACACACACACACCTTTAAAAAAAAGATAATGAGGTTCTAAACTTTAGCTTTCTCTTGCATCTCTCAGCGTAGCAGACACCCAGTTGTAATAACAGAGCGTTCTCAACTAAAACTCCTTTGTAACTTGTATTTTCTCAAGATGCAAACCTTGGGGCTGGAAAGATGATTTACAGAACTGGCTCTAAAGAATTGAGTTTTTCTTTTCTTTTTTTTTTTTTTTTTTTTTAAAGATTTATTTATTTTATGTGTATGAGTACACTGCAGCTGTCTTCAGACACACCAGAAGAGGGCATCAGATCTCATTACAGATGGTTGTGAGTCACCATGTGGTAGCTGGGAATTGAACTCAGGACCTCTGGAACATCAGTCAGTGCTCTTAACCACTGAGCCATCTCACCAGCCCCATGGAGTTTTTCTAAATCCTCAGTGATTAAGAGCACTGGCTGCTTTTCTAGAGGACCCAGATTCAATTCCCAGCACCCACATAGCAGCTCACTCCTATCTATAACTCCAGTTCCAGGGCTTCTGACACCCTCACAGACATACATGCAAGACACTAATGAACAAAAAATACAATTACAAAATGAATTAAGATGCAGACCTCTACAGATGAATCCTGTAACCACCCCCACACCCAGTTGTGCTCCTAATTCTTACCAGCTAGCATCTTTTGACTTTGAAAAGGAGTCTGTCTTAGGGTTTCCATTGCTGTGAACAGACACTATGACCAAGGCAGCTCTTATAAATGAAAACATTTAATCAGGGCTGGCTTCAGGTTCAGAGGTTCAATCCACTATCATCAAAGCAGGAAGCATGGCTGTATCCAGGCAGACATGGCGCTGGAGATGGAGCTAAGAGGTCTTCATCTTGATCCGAAGGGAACCAGGGGAAGACTGGCTCTTCTAAGCAGCTAGGAGGAGGGTCTCAATGCCCATCTCCACAATGACAAGCTTCCTCCAAGGCCACACCTCCTACTAGTGCCCTTCCCTGGGCCAAGCATATACAGACCAGCACAGAGCCTCACATGGACGTTTCACTGGATACACTCTGCTGAGTGATCTTTATTTCTGTTTACTGAGTGTAGCATTCAAATGCTTCTACTTGGCTAGAGGCAGTGCTTGCTGTCTCTAGTGGTATTCTACATTGTTGTCTACAGATGGCTGTGACAACGTACCACCACAAAAGTCTGCTGTTTTAAGAGCTGTTAATTTTTTTTTTTTTTTTTTTTTTTTTTGTTGCTTTTTCAAGACAGGGTTTCTCTGTGTAGCCCTGGCTGTCCTGGAACTCACTCTGTAGACCAGGCTGGCCTCGAACTCAGAAATCCGCCTGCCTCTGCCTCCCAAGTGCTGGGATTAAAGGCGTGCGCCACCACTTCCCGGCTCTGTGCCTGGCTTTTATGTTCACACTTCAGGCAAGAACTTTACAAACTAAGCTACATCCCCAGTCCCTAATATTCTGTGATAATTCATCACCCAAATTCTATCCTCTTTTTTTTTTCAATGCTGGGGATCAAATCCACGATCTCATATATCCTTCTTATAACTAGAAATAGCACAAACTTTATTTTGTGACATCTTGTAGTCAGTTTTTTTTTTTTTTTTCATGACAAGGTCTCTCAGTGCAGCCTTGGCTTTGTAGACCAGGCTAGTTTTGAAGTTTTGAACTCACAGAGATCCACATTGCCTCTCTGTCTTCTGAGTGTTGAAATTAAAGGTGTGTGTCACCACTGCCTGGCCTGTAGTTAGATTTTTATTCAGGAATTTGTACTATAGTCTAGGCTCTATCCCTTATAATACTGGACCCATTGTCTTATGCTTGTATGTATTTAGTATACAATTGTATCTTATATGAATAGGTATTAGAGTAAACAGCTTCCTTTTTTGTTTAGTTTTGTTGTTTTTTTTTTAAGATAGGATCTTACTATGCAGCCCTGATTTACCTGGAACTTGGTATGTAGACCAGGATGACTTTAAACTCACAGAGATCCATCTCCTTCCACCTCCCCAGTGCTGGGATTAAAGGAGTCCAACCCCATGCCAGCTTTTAAATTGAGTTTCCAAATCATTCTATTACCCTGAACATGCTCTTAGTAACTACTTCTGGCCTCACTCCTCCTCTCTCCACAGAATGACAGAGTGGCCACTCAGTTGGTCGTCAGTGTTCGTGTTCAAGGGGACAAGCGTCTCAGCAGCCTGCGTCGGTGCTGTGCCCTCCCTCGCTATGACGCTCACAAGATGAGCCAGGACGCATTTGCTGCCATCAGGAACTGTAATACGTCTGGAACCCAGACTGAGTGGTGAGACTTTATTTTTAGTTTATCTTAAAAAGAGGGGCGGGGCGGCACTAGGCAGTGGTAGCCCAATATTGGAGGCAGAGGTAGACAGATCTCTGTGAGTTCAAGGCCAGCCTGGTCTACAAAGCTAAAGCTACACAGAGAAACCTTGTCTCAAAAAAACAACAAACAGAAAACCTAAAAGTTTATTTTGTAACTTAGCTGTATAGTGAGTTACAAAGCTGTTCAGTGAGCTTCTGAACTTTCATCTGGGGTAATTTCTTTGTGACTCTACTAGTAACACCTATTAGATGGCTGTGATCAAGAGCTAAGGAAGGTGGTAAAACTGAGGAGGTTTAACCAGTAGAGCCAGAGGCAGGCACATCTCTGAGTTGGAGTCCAGCCTGGTCTATAAAGTGAGTTCCAAGACAGGCAGATATGCACAGAAAATGTGTGTGTGTGTGTGTGTGTGTAGGTGGGTGGGTCATCAGTCATCAGTTGCAGTAGTTTTGTTTCTCCCTACATTTGGTGCATTCTGGTACCCACAAGTGCATTAGTATTGAGAAGACAACAAGAACCAGCACCATTCTTGCCTGTACTAGCTTACTGTATGCAGGGACATGACTGCCGGCACTTGGGGACTAATACACTTGGGAACT
Source organism: Grammomys surdaster (assembly GCF_004785775.1). NCBI lineage: Eukaryota > Metazoa > Chordata > Mammalia > Rodentia > Muridae > Grammomys > Grammomys surdaster. The sequence goes on from NW_021604617.1 coordinate 9,244,771, forward strand.
TCTTAATTGTATCTCTCTCTTTTTTTTTTTTTTCTTTTTTGTTTTTCAAGACAGGGTTTCTCTGTATAGCCCGAGCTGTCCTGGAACTCACTCTGTAGACCAGGCTGGCCTCGAACTCAGAAATCCGCCTGTCTCTGCCTTCCAAGTGCTGGGATTAAAGGCATGAGCCACGACCCCCTGGCTTCTTAATTGTATCTTAAAAACATTTTTCATGATCTTTTATAAAGAAATTTTTCCGATAGTCTAGGCTGTGTCTGTTGAAGTAACTATTTAAAATCGGCCTCTGGTCAAGCTGACTATCTAAGCCGAGGCAGCTTTGCCTAGCTCAGCCGCCATGTTTCTCAGTGCGCGCAGCAGCTAGAACCGGCCAGAAAGAAACACCAGCCCTGCTACCCATGAGACACCAGCATGGGAGATGGCTCTGCCAATCTTTCACACTGTCTCCGCAAGGCTGGGCATTGCCCAGATCATCCCGCCATCCACACGGGCCCAGTAGAAAGATGAGACTCTAATGCTGAAAGATTAATCAAAGGCTTATATATTTGGTAATGATCAGTAACAAGATACCCATACAATCAGAAGTGTAACCCAATACCCAACCTAGATATACCAACCACCTTTGACTGCTATAGACATGAGAACATCCGCCTCCATCTCCTCCCTCTCTCCCCTCTCCCAGCTCCTCTTCTTCCTTTTCCTCCTCTCCTTCTTCCTCTTCTTCCTCTTCTAACTCCTCCCACATTAGCTCCCCCTCCATGTGTGTACCCAACCACTGTCCTATGCTTAGATGTTTAGTGTTTATATTTTTTTCTAGATAGGTACTAGAATAGCCTGAATTTTTGCTAATTGTTTGTGTTGAGTGTTTGTTTTAGACAAGGTCTTTCTATGCTGCCCCCTCCTCCTGGCCACTCTGGGAGCTGGAGCTGGAAGCCGTGCTCTGTTGTGCACGGGCAGCAGTCTACCGCTGCGCTCCACCCTGGCGCTTCTCTAGTGTAAAGTTCTATATGCATTTCATCTCTGCGGGGCAGGAAGCATCGCCAAGGCATGGGGAAACCATTCTTGAATCATATTTATTTTTCTGTCCTGACATTATCATCGTAGATGTTTTTAAGATAGGGACTTCTCTATTCCAGGCATTGTACTTAGAGATGTCTCTGCACTTCTGGTCCTCCTGCCTACATCTCCCAAGAGGAGCTGAGCTCACAGGCCCGTACCATCACATGCTTGGCTTCTGAGGTACTTGGGATTGAACCCAAGTCTTCATGCATAGGAAGCAAGCACCCTCCCTCTACTGAGTTACAGCCTCAGCCCTGAGTCAAGGTCCTGAGTTCTATCCCCAGTTCCTCACCCCATCCTCCCTTGTCCCAAGAAAAGCAAGGTATTTTCAAGCCAGTCTTGATGGATCAGAATTCAAAGTCATCCTTGGCTATACAGAGCAAGATCTTGTTTCAGAAAACCAAAAAAGGATATTCTAAATTCATTATGACAAAAATATAAACTTGTCATTGAAGATTACAAAGAAGTTCAGTTCACCTAAAGTACTGCTTATCTAAAACATATTGACGTCCACAAAACTGTAACATTTACTTTCTGGTATAATTGCTTGTCCCACAAATACTACAGTTACACAGACCCAATGATAACTGTGGCGCTGTGTTTATATGAATCCTTATTTGAGAACCATTACAGGACCACTAACCTTGTCTGTTTATGATGTGGTACCAAAGTATAAATCCTGAGGGCAGGGCCAACAAGTTCCTCTTGCTGTTTGAGACAGCATGTTGCTATGGAGCGTAGGCTGGCCTTGAACTCATCCTGTCTAGGCTCTGCTACTGGATTTCAGGCATATGTTACCATACTCAACTCACAGTAACTTAAAAACAGCACTTGCTCTTCTGATTGAAGAACTAACCTATCTATAAAAGCATGTTTTATATTCTGAAACTCGGTTCGTATGGAAATACATAATGAACTTTCTTTTGGAGGGAGTAGGGGGTGTTTTGGTTTTTTTAAGTTTTTAGTTTTGTTTTGTTTTTAAGACAGGGTTTCTATGTAGCCATCATTGCCTAGCTTTAAAATGTTTCTGAGACTGAGATTTGAAACCAAAATCTTGATAGGAAATTTTATCTTGAAAAATTCCATAATCATTGGTTAAGATTGGAAATTTTTTTCACTTATTTTGTGTATACATATACTAAATATGAAATCTCTGAGTTGGTCTTACAAACTAAATTCAGGCCATTTAGCTTGGTGGCAAGTACCTTTACCCACTGGACCAACTGGCTGGGCAGCTTTTTTATGTAGCTATCTACTTCTCAAGTGTTGCCTTGAATAAAAGTTGTGCTGCCCCAAGCTAAGTGTGATGGGGCACACCTTTAGTCCCAGAACTCAGGAGACACAGGCCGGTCTATATAGTTGCAGGCCAGCTAGAGTTGCACAGCTTGTCTCAGAAAACAAAAAAACAACCCAAAATTTGTTGCCCCATCCCTTAATTCCAGCAACTTGTGGTAGATCGTGGACTCTAAGTGGTCTAGCCCTAGCAGTCAGAGCGAGCACTCCACCGGTCGGCCCCGAGCTGGGGACCGGCTAGACTCAGTGGTATCCCAGTCTCCTCTCTACGTCAGTACAATACACAGTAACGGCTGTGAGCCACTGCAGTAAGAAGAGTCAGTGCCTCTCATGATTATCATCTGTTAGATGGAGCTGAGCTCTTAAACAGTGACTTGGTAACTTCCTCGTTCTGTTCCTTTGTACACAGGTCCCCTCCTCTCACAATGCTCTTCCTCTGTGCGACCAAGTTCTCTGCATCTGCCCCTCCAACTTGCACAGATATCACTATGTTCCTGAGTAGTGACTCAAGCTGTCAGCCAAAGGTGCCAATTGCCTGCTCTGAGACTAGGACCCAGGCACCTGGCCCAGCTGTGCCCACCTCTAAAGAGGCAGCCACATCATCTGTAAAGACTTTTTTTCAAAAGGCTGCCAAAAAGCAGAGAATGAAAGAGACTTCCTTTGCGCCTCTTAACATGGCCACGGAGAAGTCATCCTCCAAGCCCTCACTTGTGTTCCAAACCAGCCGACCCACAGGAACTCAGTCTTTCTTTAAGCAGAAGAGTCTGCTGCTACAGCACACACAGGTTAGTAATTCTGCAGCTCCTTACCCTCCACAGGTCAACTCTGAAGCGCAACCAAGCTGTCTACCAACGGAGTGTGTAGACAGTGGTCCTGTTGATGGAAGAGTGTTGAAGCCAGTATCCTCGAAAGCAATTTCTACAGAAATGCATGTGGCTGGAAACAGTCCAAACATGCTTGATTCTTCAGCTTACAACTCTCAGGAGGTGGCCCAGAGGGCACCTGAGGACCAAGTGCTCTGTGAGCAGTGTGACTCCCTGGTTCCAGTATGGGACATGCCAGAACACACGGACTACCATTTTGCACTGGAGTTGCAGAAGTCTTTTTTGCAGCCTTGTACTTCAAAATCCCAGGCTGTTCCTGCCATGTCTCCTCAGGGCAAAAGAAATCCCAAGAGTCCTTTGGCTTCCAGTAATAAACGCTTTAGGCCCCACGGCATGCAGACACTGGAATCCTTTTTTAAGCCATTGACACATTAGTGCTGCCCTGGGGCTTGCAGAAGAGCTTTACTATTTTATTTCTAAGAGATGGAATCGTGATTACTCAAGCGAATTATGAAATTTTTAATACAAAATTAATTTGTTTTTTTCTTTCTTCCAATGGGATTCTGATCCTGTTGCTGATCAATGTTTTTAATCTTTAGGGAGATACAGTGTCATAAAAGATGTAAGGAACCTTGACAAACTCCCACAGCTTTGGGCTAGCTCACTTCCTTCCCTATAAAATTCACTAAAGACTAAACATGATATTAGAAATGTAACTCAAAAAATTGAAATTGAAAGGGGAGAAGATGGGGCTGGAGATACAGCCCACTTGTCTAGGACAGCATGTGCAAGGCCCCAAGTTCACTTCCCAGTTCTGGAAGGAAAATAAGGACTATTGAGATGAACAAGTGCAAACGACTGAAGTAATGGACTTAGCAGTCTTCCTCAGCCATACAGGCATCAGATTTTATTAAATTACATGACTTTGAATTACGTATGAAACCAGGTAGATTTAATGGGTAGGAAAGTAGTATGCACATCTTTTCCCTACATAAATACAAATCAACTCACTTAAAAATTGGGTCTTTGAAAGATTTGAAACTCACTGTTTAGCAGGAAATTACCCTTTCCTTTGACTTTAGTGTGTAGTTCCTTCCCTGGCTAGATTAAAGGCAAGAATTCTTACAGTGCCTTACATATAAATATGTTCTTAATGTTGGCTGAATGCATGAAGTAAATTATACCACACTGAGACAATAAAAATGTACTCTTTGGGGCCTGCCTTTTACTCCTCTAATATTCTATTAATGTAAAAAAGTGCTTACTGGTGAGTTTTTTGACATTGGAGATGGGAAGGCTAGACTGTTGTCAAATCTGTGATCCTATTACTGCAGTTTCCTGTGTGCTGAGATGTAGGTGTATGCCACTGTGCCTATGCCACTGTCACGGTTTGGGAGTCGGAAAGTAATATGCTGTCTGGTGTTTGGTACACATTTGTAATCCCAACAGTTTAGAGGGTCAAGAAAGGGTAATCAGTCTGGAGTTTAAAACATCCTTGGTGAGACAACCTGGGCTACATGAGAGACACGGGTTAGGATGTAACCCAGTGGTAGAATACTCGCCTAGCATGACTTTTCTCTAGTACCAAGCTAGATGTTATATGTGACCATGGTAATCCTAGAATTCTGGAGATGGTGGCAGGGGATCTGGAATTAAATTCCAGGCCAGCTTGGGTAATACGATGAGGCCTTGCCTCCAAAGAGAGAAGCACTGTAGCAGACACTCAGGTGTCTTAAGACACCTTAGAGGGAAGTTGGAGGAGTAGGTGGGAGATGGCTAGTGGACCAGTGGAGGACAGAGTTAGCAGTGTGCCTTGTTTTTTGGGCAGAGCTGCCCTACTGTACACAGTCTGTAGGAGTAGTGCTAGCAATAGTGCTGTAAAGTAGCACTGTGCTACGAGATGATCTTGCTTTCCTCACAGCTCCTAAGAAAAGTTTTACCCACAGGCTTCTTAATAATTAAACCAATGGTATTGTTTGTTCCTCGGGGCTGGGGTTTCTCTGTGTCCTGGCTGTCCTGGAACTTGCTTTGGAGACCAGACTGGCCTTGAGTTCACAGAGATCTGCCTGCCTCTGCTTCAAGTGATGGGATTAAAAAGTGCACCTTTAATAAAAACTATTTTATTAAACCGTGTCAGATATGGTGGCACATGCCTGTAATCCTAACTAAAAGAGGAGGCTGGGGTGGGAGGACCACTGAATTAAGGCTACATAGCCAAGAGCCTGTATAAAAGTACTAAAAATAGGGCTGGTGGCAATAGCTCAGTTGGTACCTAAAATGCAGAAAGGCCTAGATTTGGCCTTAGTATGTATGGTGTAAAAGCAGACATGAGCCATGCCTGCAATCCCAACATTTGAGAGGGACAGAGGACCTGAGCTAAAGGTCATCCTCAAACTACAGAGTAAGACTGAGTCCAGCCTGGGCTAGAGACTCTCATCTTTAAAAAGGCTCTGAAGGCCAAATGCTAACTAAACTTTGGACCACATGTATTATTTGTTTTGCCAGGATTAGTACTCAAAACAGAGTCCGTTCCTCTGCAATAGACATTAGCCTTAGACCCTATTTAATATGGGATAGTCAGACAGCCTGGAACAGAGCTCAGCTTGGCATCTGGCTAGCATGTACAATGCTCTGGACTCCAAAATGTACGATAGTCGATAGTCTGAACACAGAAATAAGAAGGGCGGGGGTTCGCTAAAGTGGCCCTCGATACCTCAAGAATCTAGGCTATAAATGACAAATGTGAGGACTACATGACCATCCACCTCTGGTACTGAGGAGAGGGTTCTGCTCACTATTACCACTGACAGGCACACAACGTGGTAAGTACCACAGAGCGAGCTGTTTGAGCTGAAAAGGCCTTTTCACCTTATACTCTGCTCACTCAAATAATATAAAACAAAGCAGAACACAACACAGATCCTATGGCAGGGAAGACAAGAATCGGCACAAACAACATGATCCTATGACACAGTGATCCTATGGGGGAGAGGACAAACACAGCCAATGAGACAACATGACAACCTAGCCTTGGAGGCTGAACCAGTGTCTTAAGCATAAGCACAGAGTGTCCAATAAAACATTTTTATTCTGTACAATATATATGTGTATTTAAATATATATATACATATATATATATATATATGCAGAGAATCTTCAACAAATCCCTGAGTTCACGGGAACCCAGGATGCTAACAAAGGGAGAGGAGGGAGTCCATGCCTAAAATAGGAAAGATGACATCTTTCCCTTTCCTCCTGGTTCCCGGCAACAGAGGGAAGGGGTTGGTCACTACAAATTACTAAAACAAGAAAAAGTTTTATGTTAAGAGCAGGACTGGGGTGAGGATCCCAGGATGCACAAACTGGGTCAGTCCTGTGGCTACCGCACTAGCTGAGGTAGCATGGAAGCCAACAGATGACTGGAAGGACAGAAACGGACATGCAGCTGGCCTTGGGTGTGCCAAGTCTTAGCCTGGCAGCCCCACGCCTGAGCCAGCACCACAAATAGCACCAAGTGGGGCCTATGCCAAGAGGATCTGGGGAATCGACCCTTGAGAGAAGGAAATGAAGCAAGAAATGCATCGGGACTCAACACAGGATAGGAGCACAGTCTTTCACGGTCTCTGTGCCATTTCTTCAGTCCCTGGGTCCACCAGATGGCTAGGAGCACTGTCTTTTATCCATAGTCAGGTAGAGATAGGTAACTTACGTGGCCTTGAGAGGAGGTATAAAAAAGAAGTGCTGTCAAGAGCCACCCCAGTTGTTGACAATTCCTGAAGTGCAGAGATACCACTGGTGAGTCATGCCCAGTCCTGATAGTGGGCCAAGATGGCTGTGTACTGCTCCCTCCAGTGGACAAGACCATGCAGCCGCCAGGGTTAATGAACTATCTCGGGGTGCACACAGCTGCTGAGCACTGCCCTGAATTGTCTTCTCCCTCAGGACTGCCCCTCCCTGGCCACACCAAACTTGACACCTCTCCAGAAATGTGACAGGAAGCAAGTGGCAGCAGACACTCCTCTCCCTAGCCTATTAACACACAGAGCCGCCAGCAGTGGGCAGCATGGCCGGAAGTCACCTTATGTATTGTAGGAACAGCAGTAGAGCTGTTTGGAGGACTCAGAAGCCCATGCTGGCCTGGGCTTCTCCTGCTGTGATGGCTTGTACATCCGTGACATGACCGATGCCCTTGGTAACACCCTCCCGGAACAGCAGTTTGGCGCCCACCTTCAGGTATTCTGGATGTTTCAGGAAACGGAAACGTACCACTGCCTTCTCCCCTGTCCGCAGCTTGTCCTTCAGGAGAAAAGTGGTCACGGCCCTGGCAAGCGCCTCCCATCCCATTCTCTGTCAGCCTTGACTCTTAACCTGTGAGCCCCAAGGTGGGCTGCTCCCCGCCCTATATATATATATATGTATAGGCTCTGCTCCCTTTATGTGATCAGGGAAGCCCGGCCAGGTCTGATGTCAGACTTTCCTCCTGTATGGAGTCAGAACATTGACTTTCCCTGAAGACATGGAACACGGCTGGGTCCCTCTCACCTTTGCATGGATCTTTTCCACCACTGCTGTTTGACGTACGTTGCCCACATGTACTGTCACCTGGAATCCCCGCCGGAAAGTGGTGGCGTGGAACAGTAGAACTATCTCTGCCTCGAACACTGAGCAGATGGTGGGATTCATCTCGGGGCTCACCATCACCATGCCCTGGGGAGAAACAGTCCAAGGTCCACAAGGGCAAACCCGCCGTTAGACTCTTTCCAATTCTCCACTCTTTTAAAACTCTGGAATCCTCTTCTACATACTAAGAAAGGCCTCGAAGAGGAGGGCACTGTGGGAATTTAAGGACCTGTGTTTAAGTATCCTACACCCTTTCAGTAGTCTATATAACCAGGCCTACACTCCTAAGTTAAAGACTGTAGACAGAAGCTTCTTAGGAGCCAGTTTTCCAGACTGTTCCCTCTCCAACCCACGTGTCCACCTCACCTTTCGAAGCAACGCACGGTCAAAGTCTCCGAGGGCTAGTGTAGCAGCCTGACCAGCTCGAAGCACACGACAGGCAGAACGGTTGCGCTGGATGCTGCATACTCTCAGCTCCAGGAAGCAGCCATCGTCTGTCGGGCCTACTACCAGCTGGTCCCCCTCGCGGCAGATCCCACTGCAGCCCAGACAGCAGGTGGCAGTGTCAGCATCATTCCCTCTGACTTTGCCAAGGTCACTCAAAACATTCCTGCCCTTCTGGGCTTATGTCCCTTGAATTAGGGCAAAGGAACCCTACATTCCAGCTTGGAAGTAGGGAGGTGACTGCCTTCTCCAGCCTAGTATTCAGATTCTCAAGGCCAGCAATAATGGCTGGCAGAGGCACCCCTGTGGCTTGGCTAACACCAGGTCCCTTCACCCTGTAATTCATTGAGAGTCTCTTCCTCATTTCCCTGCTTTGAGATGTTAGCTGAACACAGTTTCTTCCAAGAGCCCATGAACCATATCGTATGTTCTAGGGGCCTGGAGACTCCCCTAAAGCAGCAGTACCCACTCCCCCACCCCCATCCCCCTATACTCCCAACCCCCCACTCCTGTAAGCCAGGAGTACTGAGCTTCCTCCAGCTCTGAGTAGGAAAGCTAATCTGCAAACAAACACATCCTGTAGATTAGCATAGTTCCACCCAAGGGGCTCCTTCATGCAAGAGGGTCTCCAGTAACAAGTGAGGGCTGAGCAGAGCGTGTAGCAATGAGGAAGTCACCTGGAGAGTGTTCCTCCAACCACGGTCCCCACCTCTGGGACTGTGTAGATTTCATCCACCTAGAGCCAAAGAAAACTGTCAGTGTCCTGCCACCAGGCTTGTAGGCCTTTATAACCATGCTCAGGCTCAGAACCAGGCCTGCCTCCCTCCACCCCACCCCCGCCTTCTGTTTGCCAAACCAACCACCTGGAACTCTGTCAACTGTTGCATGAGCTCCTCCTGCTCTTTGCTGTTGGTGAGTGGCGGCAGGATATTCAGGAAGACTTTCAGGAGGTCCAGACTCTCTCCAGACACACTGGACAGTGTGAATATAGGGGTGACACTGTGGACAGACAAGTGCATGGGTGAAAACAGTCTTGACAGGAAGCAGTAGCCAGAGGCCCACCCACGAAGAAGTGAGCCGAGTCCCTTTCTGACGGTAAGCAAGCCAGGGAATACGGACAGCTAATGTCTCGAAGGTTCCAGGCATCAACAAAGCTCCAGGTTAGCTCCCTCCCACAATCCCAAACTGGAAAAAGGCAGAGAACTGAACTACAATGGATCTGGCCCTAGAGGTGGGACACTATGCTCCTGGACCCTGAAGCAGCCTTCCCTGTCCACCAAGGCTTTAGGGTGAGAGGCAGGCTCACTTGGGTGACTGGGCAAACTGCTGGGCAGCAGTGACAGCATCATCCTCAGAGGTGACCAGCATGGGGACCTTGTGGCAGCCAGGCTGCTTGAGGACCCGCTCCAGCTGGCGTACTGTCCTCTCCACTGTGGTCTTGGCACACAGGTCCACTTTACTGACCACGATGAAGAAGGGCACTTTCAGGGCCAAGGCCAGCCCCAGATGTTCCCGGGTGGTGCCGGCTGCCTCAGAGAAGGCAGGTGGCAGGAGAGAGAATTTGGGAGGAAGGAAAAGGAAGAGTTGGTGCTGCTCCCAGCTCTGAGGGGGCTCAGGGCAGCAGAGAGAGTCAGCTCCCACCTTTGCCCTGCCCCTCTGCTCACTGTCTCGTACCGATTCCAGTGTTGGCACTGACGAGGAGCAGGGCACAGTCCGGGCAGTAGGAGGTGAGGCCAAAGATGGTGGTGTGCAGGTATTTATGGTGGCCCGCCAGGTCGATGAAGGTGATCATCTTGGAGCTGCTCTCGCAGATCTCCTCGGCAGTCCGTGAGTCACTGTAATTCACCACCTAGCCCGGGGCCAGGGCTCTCAGTGTCCCCGTGCACCTCCCCACCCCTCAGGAGTCACCAGGTCCTAGTCTAGTCCCTCGGCAGTCCCTGTCTCAGAACCTTCGGCCCGTTTCTATTTCGCTCCGTGGATTCTCACTTGCTTTTCTGAGGGAGAGAGGTATTCACAGTGCCCTCAGACTTCTCCAAAAGGTCTCCACACCCTGCCCCCAGCCCGTCCTCAACAGTCTGGCCCCACTGGGTCCCGTTGAGCCCATGCACCTCTCCCTTGCTGTTAAAGCCCAGGATCTCAAAGCTGATGCTGGAAGTCCGGCCAGACTGAATCTCATGCAGGTGGCGGAAAAGGTTGAGCCGAGCCCGGCCCCGCCCGTTGTCTAGCTCTCCTTGGGTTAGAACTCCAAGCAAGGTTGACTTCCCTGAGTCCACATTCCCCAGGACGGCCACACGGAGATCTAGGAACTGGGAAGAAATTGGCAGAGGTGAGGTCTCCAATACTCACCTCTCACTAAAGGTTCTAGGCGCTGGTGCTCCCTGAAGAGTGAGCACTCTCAGGACCCTGGGCCAGTGAAAAGCCATCACTGGGAGAGGCCTAAGTGTTCTCAGGGGCTCACCTGTTGGTTGTCAGGGACCTTCCGTACTAGCACCTCAGTGATCTTCCGGGGCGTGTCACTGTCATAATCCACCTCTCGTTCCCGAAGAACAGTGATGTCTGCCCCAACCCTGTCACAGAAGACCCACAGCTGCCATATTTCACATAAACTTGCCCTAACCCAGTCTAGCTCTGGATCACAGAGCTCCTGACAACTTACTGCACCTCATAGCACCTTGCAATCTACGACCCCCCACTTCTGCTGCCTCTACTTCTTCTGAAACAAGCATCTTCAACCAAGGGGAGCGGGGAGCCCAGGAACAGTGAGGAAATGAGAAGAGCAACAGAAGGAGACCCCACCCAACCCAAGTCCCTCTGGACCTGGCTGGCTGGGTCCCCACCCAACCCATGTCCCTCTGGACCTGGCTGGCTGGGTGTGCATGGGTTAAGTTAGGGGAAGGGGAGGAAGAAGCATACTTCTCTGCCATCCGGTGCAGGGTCTTCAGGGAAGCCCGCATCTCCTCCTCAGCCAGCCCCACCAGCAGCCCATTGTCCTCTACCCCAATCTGGTAGACGGCCTCACCGCGTCCTTCCTGGAGCCGCCACTTCATTTGTGTCACCAAGTGCTCAAAGCGGTACTGAGACGGGTTCACCAGCTTCAGCTTAGGACAGATGCGGTATCATGAGATGAAGAAATGAGTTGTTCCTCCCAAACCTCAAGTGTGGTCCCCCTTCCTGTCCTGCTAGAATAACCAGCAACTTTGTCTACTTAAAACTCTTGGCCCCCTGGGGATGGAGAGATGGCTCAGTTGTTAGTTAAAGAAGAGTACACAGCGCTCTCACAGAGGACCCAAGTTCGATTCCCAGCACTCAAGTCAGACAGGTGACAACCTCCTTAAGTGTCAGCTTCAGGGAAATCTGACACCCTGCTCTGGCCTCTGAAGGCACCTGCACTCAGAAGCACATACAAAAGTTACAAATTGTAACCTGGCAGTGGGGTGCACATGCCTTCAATCTCAGCACTTGGGAAGCAGAGGCAGGTGGATCTCTGTGAGTTTGAGGCCAGCCTGGTCTAAGGAGTGAGTTCCAAGACAGCTATGACTACAGAGAAAGCTTGTCTCAAAAATCCAGGAAAAAAAATTAAAAATCTTAAAACAAACAAACAAACAAACAAACAAACCCTCCCCCACCATCACCACGCTAGTAGTGCTTGTTTCCTGATACGGTGCCTTCAGAGAGCTCAGCAGGACACCATGCAGCAGGACACCATGCAGCAGGACACCATGCAGCATGGAGCTGCAGCATGAACTTGGAGGGCACTAGAGAGACCACCTCACACTGACAAGGGCAACTCCACTCCCTTCTCCTCCCCAACACAAGACTCACTTTATATTCGATGTTTCCATCTTCAGCCTGAAAAGAAACAGGAAGCAGTTACCATGTCCTGTCCAGACCCCAACCCTACTTCCCCCTCAATTCCCAGTGACCTCAGGCATACAAAGCAGAAAGAAAAGCCCAAGTGGCACCTGCCAGTACTGGAACCTGCCAAGCCGCAGTGGGAAGACAGATTCTGATCTCCAGTGTGGCCTCTGAGGAGAGGCCTGAAAGGCTACGGCAAACCACCCGTTTATCTAAGAAATCATCAGTACTGTGCTTCCTGACACAAGATCACCTCTCTGCCCCCACCCTAACCCTAACCCTCCACAGCCTAAAGCTGCTGCTCGCTCTGGGGTATTTGGTTTTGGTTTCTTTTTCTGTGTTCAGATTGTGGAGGCCTTTCTTTTGACACCCATCAGGTAGACACTACTTCCTTCTTGCCCCTCCCTCTCAGCTGATGCCATCAAGTGTAAGAGGCTACGGGGACTCTGGAACAGAGCCAAAGTATGAACTCAGCACTGGTCACTACAAACGCCCTAAGATAAGAGGCCCAGGGAAGAGAAGAGCAGAACTCCAAAGCTGGGACTTACCCAAACAAACCAGGAAACCTAAGGGGCAGACTCCATAAAGTGAACTCACTGTGGCTTTTATCCCCTTTTCTGCCTCAGGAGAAGTGAAAGCAGAAAACCATCACATAGCCTCACACAGGTGTGTGTGGCACAGCAGCCACCGTTTGGGCTGTGTGCCACACACACCTGCCCCGCGCTACCCTCCAGCCCCTGGACAAAAGGTTATGAGATTTACTTATTGTCTGCCTGCCTTTCTGCACTCCTCCTCTCTGGCCACTTCATTTTTCTGTTTCCCTCTTGGTCATCATGCTGTCTTTAAAGTCCTTAGAGGTGTCTTTATCCGTAATGTCTACCACACCACAGAACGTGTGGGAGCTCTTTTCCCATCAACAAAGAAACCTTTTTTACTCTTCTGTTGGAGGTGAATAATTAGGACCGTTGACTATAAAGATGGCAGAAAGAAAAATCACCAATGGTTCTCGAAGTGTGGTACTAGGACCACAACAACAGCTTGTATGAAATGTCAAATTATCAGACCCATCCCTCACCCACTGAATTAGAATTCTATGAGCAGGAGCAGCAACCTGTATCACTCTGGTACATACTTAAAGTTATAATCACCTGTTGAAGCCCTTCCCACCTTGGGTTCTCCCTTCTTTGTTTTCAAAACAAGGTTTCTCTGTGAGGCCCTGGGTGTCCTGTATGTAACTTGCTTCCTAGACCAGACTGGCCTTGAACTCAGAGATCCCCTTGCCTCTGACTCCCAAGGGATGGGATTTTTTTGTTTTACATTATTTTTATTTTATGTACATTGGTTTTCTGCCTGCATGTATGTGTGTGAGCGTGTCAGACCTCCTGGAACTGGAGTTGCAGACCGTTGTGAGCAGCCATGTGGATGCTGGGAATTGGACTGGGGTCCTTTGGAAGGACAGACAGTGCTCCTAATCGCTGAGCCATCTCTCCAGAGTAATGGATTTAAAGGAGAGCCCACTACCGCCCGACTGGGTTCTCCTATTTTAAGAGGAAGGAAAGTAGTCTTCTCTGCCTTAAGGACTCACAGAGCGCGTTCATGGGAACTTTTCACTGTGTCTACAGCCCCACAGGACAAAGGAAGGGCAGAGGGCTATGTCTAACTGTTCTCTGGTTTTATGTGTGTGGGTACGGAAGGGTAGGGAAGGAACACATCGCTCTTGTCCCGGCTACTCCCCTTCTCCCTGTGGATCAAGTTTAGAAAAACGTTGGTTACTCTGCCTGCCCTCTTTTCCCAGTACAGTGTTCCTTCCCCACTCCCAGCGTAGGGGTTCAGACATCCTCTGTTCTTCTCAAGGGGAAAGGATCCCCTGATCCCACTAATTCAAAGGTTGTGGAGGTGAAAGGGGCAGTCCCTCCCCGAGGTCCAGACACTGAAAAGGATCGTCCAGTCTTGACGATCTCGCTTTTTAGGGGGTCCAAGAACAGGAGGAGGGGGTTCTCTTCCCCAGTCCTTCCTCCCTGGGGTCTTGACACCGGAAAGGGGGATTAATTGTCTCTATCCCGCCTCCTTGGAGTCTCGGGGACCGGAAGGAGTAGTTCCCCACGGCTCCGCCACTTTTCAGGTGCTCACCTCTGGGGGCAGGTACGGAGGGTTGTTGGCTTTACCTCCTCTGTTCCTTCCGTTCTTCTTCTTCCCCTTTGGGCCCCCGCAACTGCTGCTACCGCCGGCCCCCCGAGCTTTGAGGTTTCCGCCCATGGCCGGGCCTCCTCCCGGCCGGCAGCAGCCGCCGAACAGTTCCGATACCCGCGAGTCCATCCGCCGCTGCCACCAGCCCCCCGCCCGACCCCTCCCCCCCGCCACTGCCGCCGCCCCTACTGCCACCGCCGCGTCCGCCAGCCGGAGGAGAGCGGGGTGTGGCCCAGTGCAGGCCACGCCCCTGCCTCCCCGGTCCTCCTAGTCGCGTCAGAAAAAGCCGCAGGGCATCAAGGGATACCGAGTCCGTGGCTATGAGATTTAGCGTTAAAGAATGCGAGTTCAAACTACAATTCCCAAGAGGCATAGCTATGCGAGAGCCGCAGGTGGCTTCGGGGGCGTGGGCAGCAAGCGCGCCTTGAGCTCAAAGACTAAAGGGAGTTGTAGTTTGCACCAATTTCCCGTACTGCCAGCGGTTTCTTTTCCAGGGGCAATAGGAAAGCCTTGTGGCCTGAGATTAGGGACAGTCACCGGAGGTGAAGGGCTTATATCAGAATTGAACTGGGTTTGACCTCTCGGCGCTGATCCCAGACAAGTTAAAATTCGGGGCGGTTGGACCTGACAGCCTGCTGGCTCCACCTCTGCCTCAGTTTCTTCCCCGACGGCTGGCGTGCTGTCGAGTGAGTCAGGGCAAAAGCTAGGGCGGAGGCAGATGGTAGTTATAGCATAATTAGAGCTGTTATTGTGACGATGATTATGCCACCCTTGCACCATAGTCACTGCTTTATTATTACTTGCCTGGCACAGTCCGGGGGTTGGTTTTAGCAGCCCCAGGCACCGCGGTGGCCAGACACGTGTCCAGAACCCATAAACCAGCCAGCTGCCTTAAGGCTTGGAAGATGCCCACAGCAAGTATCTCTCCTCCCCTTTGTTTTGAAGTTTAGCCAATCCCGGAAAACAGAGTTTGGTTTAAAACTTGTCTGGAGGAGGGGCCTGGCCCCTATTTGGGGCGGATCTACGGTTCCAGTTACGTCAACCACTAGGGGGCGGGGAAAGTGGCCTGGAATAGAAACTTCCTAGGGCCCCAGGGAATTGCTGATATGTCTTTCTAGTCAAGCCGTCTCTCCTGTCCTTTAGAACTCTTGAAGCAACATAAACCAGTATACAGGGTACCAAAGGCGCAGAGTGGAGAAGCAGAATTACTGGGCAAAGAGTCATGACGCAAGGGTTCAGATCCCAGCCCCGTGGCTATCTCATGACTCACCGTATGTCAATTCCCTTCTCTTCACAAACAACCAGGTGTTCATACATAGCCAAGAAATAAAACAGTCTTTGCCTCCAAAATTTGAAAACTGTCCTCGATAAGGTAGGAACACCAATAGTGTCTTACCTCTGGTGTGCTCTGCAAGAGTTCAGGCTTGGTTGGGTCCATAACGTCTTCACGGTTTCACATCGAAGGAGACGAGTCTATTGAGCATGCAGCTGCTGTCCACACTGGATAATTTCCACACCAGCTATATACCAAAAGAACCAAAACCTGAAAAGCCTTGCAGATCAGCCATTTACCTCGGTCTCCCGTGAAGGAAAGCAAGTGTCGTTTCTGTATGCTATCCTGTATGTCCGAGGATAGCTTTAGCCCAGGATTGCCGAGGAAAAAAGTTTTCAGAGATGGAGACTAGAGAACTCAGTGAGACATCTCAAAGGATGGGAATAGAAAGGAAGAGACACCCCACCACACCCATACCCACACGTTATCACCACAAACAGCCCAGGCCCTCTCACCAGCCAGAAACTACTGCACTCAACCGATAACTTATTTTTTAAATATCCACAGATCTTCTAGCAGTCAGCGATTACCACACAATTCCATCCCACCCATTCCTGCTTAATGGATGCCTTCCTTTAAGAAGGGGTGGGGCATCATATTACCCGTTCTTGAACAAACTGGCCTACCTACAGATACACGTGAGGGCTGACAGAGGAGCGAGGCCACAGGATGCCTGCCAGGAGATCAGGGGCCTGGGGAATGGAGGTACTCTAAGTGACCAGTTTCCTAGACAGGTTGTTTACGAGGTGGCTGCCTATAGGATGTATATATAGCGTGCTTATATACACATCACATGCAAATATTTTTCCTGGCTTGTAATGAGTCACTTGCTTTTGCATCTAGTACCTTTGTATGAATATGCATTTTATGATGTCACCTGCCTGTGCTCTGACTTAGAGCAACCTTTCCCTCTGCTTTCTTGGTTGCCTGTCAACCCACCCTTACATCAACCTCATTATTACCCAGTATATTTTTTTTTTGAGGAGATTTTGAGAATTTTTATGTTTGGAGCTAGGGAGATGGCTCAGTAGTCGAGAGCTCTTGCTCCTCTTCCAGAGAACCAGAGTTCAGGTCCCAGCACCTATATTGGGTAACTTATCACTGCCTTTAATTCCAGCTGTAGGGAAACCGGCACCCTCTTCTGCCTTCCAAGAACACCACACTTAGAAGCACAATTCCCATTACAGACATACACATAGTATCATTCATATATATATATATATGAATGATAGCTTGTAGAAATTTATCCTGACTTGAATTCAGGTCACCAGACTTAACAGCAAATGCCGTTACCCACTAAGCCATCTTCCTGGCCCTGATTTATGTTTTTTGTTTGTTTGTTTGTTTTTATTTACACTAACTAACAAGTGAACCCAGAGCCTCCATCCTTGATATGCACAAACCCTTCTACTGGGCTGTCCTCCTAGCTTCCTGCACTGATTTTCAGGTGGGTTTTGGTTTTGTTTGCTTGTATTTTTTCAAGACAGGGTTTCTCTGTGTAGCCGAGGTTGTCCTAGAACTCACTTTGTAGACCAGGCTAGCCTCAAATTCAGAGATCCACGTGCCCCCTGCATCCTGGGTGCAGGGATTGAAGGTGTGTACCACAACTGTCCAGCGGATTTTCAGATGTATTTTACACTTACTTCAGTGTACTTGAAGCATACCTTTTTGTAGTGTATGGTAAACACTAAGTTTATTTTTAAAAGATCTCCCCTCTTTTTGTTTCTCAAGCATTCTTCTGTATACCTATATCCCCAGCCCTGTTCTGTATTTTTCATTTTGAGACAGAGTCTTGCTAAGTTATTCACGTTGGCCTTGAACTTGTGATCTACCTGCCTCAGCCTTCCAACAGGCTGTCACTGTCAGACCTGGGTTTGTCTTGTGCTATTTACTTGAAAAAGCTGCCGCCACCATATATTAAGAGTTACATATACACCATCCTGTTCTGGATTTCTAACTTTTATTTTATTCTAGTATCAATTTCCCACACAGTGCTTGGACCAAGACTCTCATGCATGCTAGGCAAGCATTCAACCACTGAGTTACACCTCCAACTCAACACCACACTATTTTCCCCCTTTGATGTTTTAGAGATAGGGCTCTCTGTGTAGCCCTGGCTGTCCTGGAACTTGATCTGTAGACCAGGCTGGCCTCAAACTCGGAGCTCTGGCTACTTCTGCATCCCAGCTGCTGGGATTAATGGTACGCGACACCATGCCTAGCTTCACGGTACTTTTAATTGTGTATGTATGTGAATGGGTTTGTGCACATGGGTACAGCGGCCTCGGAGACTAGCAGAGCAAGTCCAGTCCCCTGGGGGCTGACTGTGACCCACTTGGAGTGGGTGATGGGAATTGAACCTGGGACTTCTACATGAGCAGTCTGTACTGTTAACCAGTGGAGTGTCTCCAGCCATCCACCATGGTATATTGGTGTATTAATTGTGCTGTTACAGTATGTCTTGACCTCTGGTCCCTACTTCATGAAACATGCTTCTAGTCTTCATCTCTATGACCTGGCACTTGTCTCTCCATACTTTTCTCAGAATTCCTTGGTAGCCTCCGCAGGTTCTCTCTCCCATGAATCCACAAACACTACTGTCTTCAGGATCCAGCTCATTCTCTGATTTGTATATCTTCCCTGGGCCATCTAATCCCTGTTCATACTGAGGACTCCCTTATACCTGCCTTTATTCTAAACAGTACTCTTAATATATCCAAGAGCCCTTAAACTCGCCCCACGAGAAGCTGATCTTATCTTTTTCTTCTTACTTCCCTATATGCCTAAATCTCATATTTTTGTCATTCATTGACTAATACATCTGGTCCTATGGGTGCTTGTAATCGTTTGTATATGTTTGGCTCAGGGAGTGGCACTATTAGAAGGTGCAGCCCCGTTGGAGTAGGTGTGTCACTGTGGGTGTGGTCTTTAAGACCCTCATCCTAGCTGCCTGGAAGTCAGTATTCTGCTAGCAGCTTTCAGATAAAGATGTAGAACTCTCAGCTCCTCCTGCACCATGCCTGCCTGGATGCTGCCATGTTCCTGCCTTGATGATAATGGACTGAACCTCTGAACCTGTAAGCCAGCCCCAATTAAATGTTGTCCTTGTAAGAGTTGCCTTGGTCATGGTGTCTGTTCACTACAGTAAAACCTTGAGTCAGTGCTAAGGTCAGAAATCTGCTCCCCCCCCCCCCCCTGCCCTCAAAGAAACCCTGCAACTCTGCGGGGCCTGTGAACTGATTGAGTGGGTAAAAGCACTTCCTGTTCAAGTCTGATCCTTGGAGCCCACATAAGACAGGCTCTCAGTGTGTATCACAGGCTTGCCTCAGCGCCTCCACCCCACTGTTCCTGCCTCCTAAGTGCTGGCCACTTCCTGCCTCTTTGCCTTCTTGATGGCGACTTTCTATTCCTTCTTCTCTTCAACCCCAACACTAAATTAAATTATATTCATGTGATATCTGTCTTTCCTTTGTTGGTTTTTTGTTATTTCAAGACAGGGTTTCTCTGTGTAGCCCTGGCTGTCCTAGAACTAGTGTTTTGTAGACCAGGCTGGCCTTGAGCTCAGAGATCCACTTGCCTCTGCCTCCCCAGTGCTAGCACTAAAAGCCTGTGCCACACCTCCACAGGATAGACGTCTTTCTAAAGATCTCTAGGGTTCACATAATTCCTCACGACCTGCTGGGATGACCCAAGTTCAAGCTTCTTTGAATACACATTTTGGGGCTGGAGAGATGGCTCAGGGGTTAAGTACACAGGCTGCTCTTCCAGAGGTCCTGAGTACAATTCCCAGCAACCACATGGTAGTTCACAACTATCTGTAATGGGATCTTACATTCCTCTTCTGGTGCATCTGAAGACAGCTATAGTGTACTCATATGTATAAAATAAATAAATCTTTAAGAATTCATGCTGTGACCTCTAAAAAGAGTCATGTGACTGAACATAGGGTTGTGAAATCTTGACAATAGTTAAAAAAAAATTCTGAAACTACAATAACCAAGAATGAATTCTGAATCAGGCATGTGGTGAGCCTGTAGGACTTCTAGAAGCGTAGCTGTGCATGGCCTTGTGTGACCTCATGGCAGCCTTGGTTCTGAACATACAACATTCTGTAAAACTTTTCATAAGATTTTATTTTTAGCCAGGAGGCTGTGGCACACACCTTTGATCCCAGCACTTGGGAGGCAGAGGTAGGCAGATCTCTGAGTTGGAGGCCAGCCTGGTCAACAGAGCAAGTTCCGACAGCCAGGACAAAGGGAGAAACTCAGTCTCAAAAAAACAAAAGATTTTATTTGTAATTACAGACCTGTGTGTGTGTGTGTGTGTGTGTGTGTGTGTGTGTGTGGGCATGATGGTACAGGTGTTTGTTGAGACTAGAACATCAGAGTTTCTGTGATCTCCTGATGTGGGTGCTGGGACTAGAACCAGGGTCCTCTGGAAGAACACGCAGTGCTCCTAACTGTTGAAACATCTCTCCAGCCTTCTCCATAATTTTTTTTTTGTTTTGAGACAGGGTCTCTTTATGTAGCCCTGTCTGTCCTGAAGCTGGCTATGTAGACCAAGATAGCTTTGAACTCACAGGGATCCACTGGTCTCTGCCTTCCTAGTGCTAGGATTAAAGGTGGGTACCAACCCACCCAGTCATAACATTACAATTTTGCATTGCATGTGCTATAGCCATGATGTCATTTGGTGCCGGCAAATATTGCCTTGAAATGCCTCAAATGGACTGGCCTAGTGGTCCATACCTAGAATGTTAGCATTTAGAGGCTGGCGGGGAGGGGGGAAAGCTGAGAATATATTTGAGTTGGTAGAGTGTTTGCCTAACTGCATGAAGTCCAGGGATCAATCCCCAGTACTGTGTAAATCATAGTGATGCAAGCCTGTGCGTCCAGCACTTTAGAGATACAGGATGGAGGGTGAGGGGTTCCAGATCAACCCTGATTACACAGGGAGTTCAAGGCTAGCCTGTGATGTGTTTATAAAAAGATAAAAAGAAAGAATATGTTCTGTGGAGGTGTGTGTGGTGAGGTATGGGGAAGGGAATGTCTCAGCAGGCCCATGCTAAGGCATCTCTTCCCCCTGAGGGACCAGCCACACACCAGTATAGTATAGAATAGAATTTATTCAGGGCACAGGGAGGGGAGTTAAGAGGGTAGTAGAGGCAGAGATAGAGATAAAGGAGAGAGAGGGAGAGAGAGAGAGAGAGAGAGAGAGAGAGAGAGAGAGAGAGAAGAGAAGAGAAGTAGAGGTAGAGGCCAGCCATGACCACATGGAGAGAGGGGGAAGGGAAGGGGGAGGGGAAGGGGCAAGGGGACAGAGAGATCAAGAGAATGAGAGAGGAGGGGGCAAGCAGCTCCTTTTATAGTGGGCAGGCCTACCTGGCTGTTGTCAGGTAACTGTGGGGGTGGGGTTTAGACAGAATGCTAACAGCCTGGGCTAAATGAAATCTAGTCTCCAGATTAAAAAAAGGAATAAATATATAAAGGCAAGCATAAGTCTTCACAACTATAATCCCAGACTTTAGGAGGCTGAGCAGGGGGATCCTGGAGATCGAGGACAGCCTGAACAACATGGCAAGGTTGGGGCAAAGCTGTGTTACATGAAATTCCCTCTCTCTCTCTCTCTCTTTTTTTTTCTTTTTCGAGACAGGGTTTCTCTGTGTAGCCCTGGCTGTCCTGGAACTCACTCTGTAGACCAGGCTGGCCTCGAACTCAGAAATCCACCTGCCTCTGCCTCCCAAGTGCTGGGATTAAAGGCATGTGCCACCACCGCCCAACCGAAATTCTCTCTCAATAAACATCCTTCTCCCTAAAAACCACATTTGTCTGACTATTGTATGTTATAAATTATAGTGTTTTATGGTACATACAAACTTTTTTTTCTAACAATTCTTTTTTTTATTGGATACTTTCTCTACATTTCAAATGTTATCCCCTTTCCCCGGTCCCCACCCCCCCAAAGCCCCTATCCCATCCCACATACAAACTTTTATATTCTGATAGAAACACAATGGTTCAGTAACAGAAAACAAAGCCTTAGTATTTTCTTGTTGCTTCTTGGGAGTAAATAATAAGTCAGTATATCTTTCTACAAGAGGAAACAGGTACATCCATCTTATTAGTATGCAAATTTGATTTGGTTTTAATAAGTGATAAAATTGTATGTCAGAGAAAGTTTTAGGAATCCATTTACATGTTTGCTCGTCACTTGGGTTAGGGTGGGTTGCACTTTTTCTAATTCTGGGAATCAAACCCAGGGTTCATGTACTCTATAAATTGAACCTGTGTCTCCAGCCATGTCAATAGCCAAGTTTAAAATGAACTTCTTTGATTTATTATCATCATGTTTGATTTGTATACCCCTCATACCCACCCCTTGACACAGGGATTCTCGGTATAACCCTGGCTGTCCTGGAACTCACTCTGTAGACCAGGGTGGCCTCGAACTCTAGATCTTCCTGCCTTTGCCTTCCCAGTGCTGGGATTAAAGGTGTGCACCGCTGTACCCAGCCATAACGCGTTAATTTAATCATGTTACTTCCCCACTTTGTGTTTGCGTGTGAGCCTGCCACATAGTGGTGTGGAGGGAATCTGTTCTCTCTTTTCACCTTGTGGGTCCTGTTTGAACTCAGGTCTTCAAGCTTGGCAGTAAGTGTCCTTATCTCTGTGGCATCTCCCAGGATTCCTTACTGCCCTAATTTGAAAACGCTTACCCATCCCCCTACATACCATCAAGTTTAAACTTCATCACTTGGGAAGTCCTGCCTTGACCTCCATGCCATTTAACTACTGTCGCCTTTCTTTCTTTCTTCCTTTCTTTCGTTTTGTTTTTCCGAGACAGGGTTTCTCTGTGTACCCCTGGCTGTCCTGGAACTCACTCTGTAGACCAGGCTGGAACTACTATCACCTTAACGATTCAGGCAACTCAGAGCTCTGTCTGCCTCTGTCTCCGAGCACTAGGATTAAAGGTGTGTACCACCACTGCCCTGCTAAAAACCTTAACTCTTTATAGTATTTTAAGGGTCCATGATTCACCAAAGAATGACACCCCAGATTCAAATAGTATGTCAAGAGTGTGTTATTCTGCACAAGTCCAGCATACTGAGGTCTCCCATTACCCAGATAGAAAAACCCTGAAGTGAGCTAACATTAGAGGAAATCTGGGGAGGGGTAGGTGACCTCTATCTTACTTAATCTTGGCTCTATCTCTAAGGACATTTCTGAACCATTGCTGGGGCTAGGGGGTGGGGGGTGGCTGGAAACTATTGCTGTGGAAGTCTGGAACCTGTTGCTAACAAGGTAGCCTGGCAGCTTCAGATGGCAGAATTTCTGACTAGTTGCCTGAAGTCTGGGTTTTGTTTGTTTGTTTGTTTGATTGATTGTTTTCCTAGTAACTGACTTGCCTGAATCTATCCAGTTTTTAGACATACTCTCCTGAACTGCCAATCTGAAGCCTGAATGGGGTCAGTCCAGCCTTCTCAGTATAAGACTTCTGTGAGTCTTCGAACAGAGAGTGTATTTCTCAAAATCTCATTAGGGTTATCCTTTTTATCGAGTTAACTTAAGTCACTGAACATACATTCCGGGGACCACCCTTTCCAGGCACCTAACCCTTCCCCAACCCGCTTTGGGTCAGGTGCCCCACCCAGGTCAGGCGCCCCACCCAGGCCAGGCGTGAACCGCTTGGGAACGGGCTGGAGCGTGGCTTGACCGAGGCTGAGTCTCCAGCACCTAGGACAGGGCTCTGGAATGAAGTAGACTGTGGCGATCGAGATGAGCAGGAAACTGGGGTGAATGGATGCGTCCTTCGGAAGGCCGACCCAGCCCCAGAGGACGACTGAGTCGCCTAAGTGGGAGGGGCCAAGCGCTCTCTGGCCTGGGCGTGGCTCAAGTCAACGCAGTCCAACCTCCACCATTCAGCGGCTGCGCTGAGTCCCTTCGGGCTGTAGGAGCCGGAAGTGGAGCTTAAGCTTCCCATGATTCTTTGCGCGGCGTCTAATTTAACCGCAGGACGCCTAAGCTAGTAGGCACGATGGCTGCATCCGGGCAAGATGATCTGTCGGAACTGTCCCCTGCTACCACCCCAAGTAAGGCGTGGGATCCATGACTTGGGGGCTCGTTTCTTCCCTGCTGCTACCTCCCCAGAGACATTTAGTGGCTGGTGTTTCCTCCGTCGTTCCTCCCTGTCCCGGTTCCCGGTGTTCCAGTCCGCCCTGTCTCTGCAAGTCACTCCCTCGTCCTGGGTGGAATTGTTTTTCCTGTCCTGTCCCTTTGGGTTCTTGCCCCCACTCGACACTTGCTAGCGAAGCTTATTCTCTGCCTCCTAAAGCCCCCTCTCCCGACCCTGCTGTCATTTAAATCGCCCCCGGCCAGGATCAGGTTTTCTGTCTATGGGAATGTCTCCTGATGGAGCCCCTGGGAACGAGAAAACTATCCCTGATTTTGACCCCTCCCGGTCCTTTCTTTACCTTCTCATTCATGAACTAGATATGGATTGGTATGAGAAGCCGGAAGAAACTCATGCTCCCGGAGTAGATCTTGAGACTGTCATCCCGTCAGCCCAGGAACCTTGCGATCCTTCGGAGTCCTTTTGCCCAA
Organism: Grammomys surdaster; assembly: GCF_004785775.1. NCBI lineage: Eukaryota > Metazoa > Chordata > Mammalia > Rodentia > Muridae > Grammomys > Grammomys surdaster. The sequence continues at coordinate 9,268,983 of NW_021604617.1, forward strand.
GAGACCTGGTGCCGGTGGTGTTTCCCGGGCCCGTGAGCCAGGAAGGCTGCTGCCAGTTTACTTGTGAATTTCTAAAGCATATCATGTACCAACGCCAACAGCTCCCACTGCCCTATGAACAGCTGAAGCACTTCTACCGAAAATCTCCCCAGGTATGTACAGGCTTTCTGTGAAAACTGGTGGAAGACATTGTTGCTCTTAGATGGTGGGCAAGTCGAAAAGTGACCTGAGATGTCCTCAGCCTCCGTGGAAGTCTAGGCTTTTGCAAATGCTTCCTTGTCTCATTTTCTCTGCACTTGGGTCTCTTGCTTTATTTCTCTTGTTCATTTTCTGAGACTTTTATTATTATGTGTTGTATGAGGATAGTAGTTTAGGCTGGTCTCTGAGATCTGCCTGCCTCAACTAACCTAGTGACTTCTGGGGTTACAGATGTGCTACACCACATCTGGCCTTTCCTTAGTCTTTTTTTTTTTTTTTGGTTTTTCGAGACAGGGTTTCTCTGTGTAGCCCTGACTGCCCTGGAACTCACTCTGTAGACCAGGCTGGCCTTGAACCTGTTTGACGTTCTCTAGGTCCATCTCTCTTTGTTGTTACAGGTGGAGGACACAGCAAGGAAGAAACCTCGGCTCGCCACTGAGGCGAGCAACAGGAAGTGTCATCAGGCTTTGGCGGAACTGGAGAGCGTCCTCAGTCACCTACAAGACTTCTTTGCCCGAACACTCGTGCCACAAGTCTTGATCCTGCTTGGGGGCAATGCTCTCAGCCCCAAAGAATTCTATGAACTCGACCTGTCCAGGCTGGCCCCGTTCAGTGTGGACCAGGACCTCAACACAGCAGCTTGCTTGCGGCGTCTCTTCAGAGCCATCTTCTTGGCAGACGCATTTAGTGAGCTGCAGGCTCCCCCGCTCATGGGTACCATTGTCATGGTACAGGGCCACCGTGACTGTGGAGAAGATTGGTTTCGACCCAAACTGAACTACCGGGTGCCCAGCCGAGGCCACAAACTCACGGTGACACTGTCCTGTGGCAGACCTTCTGTCCCAGCCATGGCTTCAGAGGATTACATTTGGTTCCAGGCACCAGTGACACTTAAAGGTTTCCATGAGTGAAGGTATGAGGACAATGGCTGAATCCTCTCCCCCTCTCCTGCCCAGGCACCCATCTTCCCGCTGAGGGAGAAAGGTTCTATCCTGGCTGTGTACCTCCTCTTCCCAGACTTCCTGGTGACTGATGGTGTGTGTCTGTGGCTGTGATAATCAAGCAAAGTCCCCGAATCAACGACTGACTCCCAGAGGCCCCTGTGCCAGGCGGTTCTGTTTGGGAGTAGAAAGCAAGGCTGTGTCGGCAGACCGTCTAATGAAGGTGCTCCTTCTCTGCTTTATGCAATGGGTTTTCAGAACTGTTACCAGGATCATAATGTGGGTGTGATTCATGAATTTAACTAAATATGATGAGATGAATAGAACTATATTAAAATTTCCTAACACTTTTGATTTAGACGTTTGGCCTCGAGCCTCAAGGGTGGTTGTTGTTGCTGCTATTTGCTTTATGTTTGTGAGAAGGTTTCTTGTGTGGGAGAGGATAACCTGGACCCTCTGCTTCTCTTTACTTCCTGAATGCTGGGGCCCTTGGCATAAGCTTCCCTACCTGGTTTACTTGGTCCTGGGATTGGAATCCAGACTTTCATTCATGGTAGGCAAGCACTGTTAACTAAGCTACATTCCAGGCACTGAAGGTGTATCCTAGGCTAGCCTCAGACTTGTGTTCCAGTCTTCAGAATTTGCTTTCTGGTTCACATCTCTACAACCAGCAAGCATTTGTTTTCGCCTGGTCCTGTTCTTCAAGGATTCCATGATTTTTGCTAATTTTTCTTCTTCTTTCTTAGTCATAGTTTCTAATGCAAACTTTTGTCCAACCTCTTTCCACTGCCCAGTGGCTCCCTCTGTCGCTCTTGGAGACAGCTCCTAGTGACAAGTTGAGGCCAGAACCCCACCCAACTGAGCAAGGGGCTGGTTTAAAGTCCTTAGGTTATATGCAAGATTGTTAGAGTAATGTGTCTGAGATGGTTGAAACATTGTAACACATAGACTCACTAGGTTTTATTTTTGTTTCTTAAAAAACTTCTTTTTGAGACAGTTTCATGTTACTTGAACTTGCTATGTACCATTGAATGACCTTGAACTCCCGGTCCTCCTGCCTCTGCTAGGATTACAGGCGACCAGGCAAGAGTTTTGGTTTTTTTTAAAAGATGTATTTATTTTTATATATGTGAGTACACTGTTGCTCTCTTCAGACACACCAGAAGAGGGCATCAGATCCTATTGGGATGGTTGCAAGCCACCACGTGGTTGCTGGGAATTGAACTCAGGACCTATGGAAAAGCAGTCAGTGCTCTTAACTGCTGAGCCATCTCTCCAGCCTCTCCAGGCCAAGTTTTTACATTGTTTCTTTTCCTATGTTTTGGAAGCTGCACGTCCCGTCCTGGGGGCTGGGAAGCCTGTGGCAGGGCGCCCTCCTCGGCTGTCTTCTAGGTTCAGTGATTGCCCGAGTGAGGATTATTTCACCTCCCCTTTAAAACCCGCTTACTATTTCTCTTTAGAATACCTTTTGTTCTCTGAAAAATTCATACATGTATACAATGTATTTTGATCATATTCATTCCAAACCCCCCACTTCTGCTCCTCCCCCAGCATGACCCCTCCCACCATCAAATGACCCCTCCCACCATCAAGTCCTTTCAGAGAGTGCAGACACCCTTGCATTCCAAGTCGACATACTTTAGTCCGTCCCTCTGCAGTGTCCACAATGGAGGCTATTTCTACAACCCATTGATTGTGACACCAGGCCGGCCTCTTGGGCATCTGTCCCCTGTGCTGCTCCTACCTATATACTGTGTTAAGTACTTATGAACAAGGCTGGGTGGGGTAGTGCATGCCTTTAATCCTAGCACTTGGGAGCCAGAGACAGGCGGATCTCTATGGGTTCAAGGCCAGCTTAGTCCACATAGTAAGTCCAGGACAGCCAGGGCTACATAGAGACCCTCCCTCAAAAAAGGCATGTATGTACATTATTCAGTGTTAACTTACATGTATATGTTACTCCCCCATTATAAAGGTGAGGCTTGGCAGGGCTAGTTTGCTTAAGTTAGAGGTTCTTGTGGGTCACAACCCCTTTGGGGGTCAAGCAACCCTTTCACAGGGGTCATCTAAGACTATTGTAAAACACATTTACATTATGATTCATAACTAGCAAAACTGCAGTTATGAAGTAGCAATGAAATAACTTTGTGGTTGAGGAGGTTACCATAACTTGAGGAACTGTGTTAAAGGATTACAGCATCAGGAAGATTGAGAACCACTGGCTTAAGTAGTGAAGCATGAACGGAAACCTGTTCACCTGCCTGCAGAGATTGTTCTCCTCTGTGTTCTAATGGCAGTGTGGCTTTCCTCTGAAATTGCCGGGGTTTGCTCTTGTCCCTAATGGGTGTATTACCAAACTTCCAGACCCCACCTTCTCCTCCTTCAGATTCTGGTTACTGACGTGGAACTCATCCCCAATAGGTAAATCCAGGATGGGAGAAAACAAGATGTTTGGGCTGTGTTCTGTGTGACATCACCTGAAGTGTATCCTGTTGTTTGTGTCTGATACTGCTTTAGAGAAGAATTAGGCCATATTGCCAAAGCAGGACAGGACCGCGGAGGGCAGGATCTGAGGTGTGAATGGGGGCCATAAGTTCCTTTGAAATGAAAGACCAGCCAGGTCTGCCCTCAAATGTTCATTTATAAAAGCCACAATGAACAATGCCCAGGCAATCAACAAAGTAATTATCTGAGCAACTTAGACACTTACTTCTCGATGGGCTTGGCTTGGAGGCCCAGGGCATTTTTGACTTCATGAGTCTTCCACAAAGGAATCCAAAAATTACATCAGTCACTGACAAGGCCTAATTTCCCTGAAACTAGAGACTCCAGAAGTGGATGTGGAGTAGCAGTGGTTAGCCCAGCTTGGGTTAGGCTAGCCTGGGGAATGCAGAGCTGGTCCTCTGTTGCTACTATTTGAGTCTGAACAGCTGTGGAGCCCGAGGGTATGCACTTGCAGGTTGTAGCTGTAGCCTTGGCTGAAAACTTGTTACGTAGACCAGACTGGCTCTGAACTCAGAGTTCTGCCTCCTGAGTGCTAGTATTAAAGGTGTGGGGCCACCACCCCCTGGAAAATGTCACCCTTTCTTTACATCCGTTCCCAAGGATTTCCTCTTTTTTTTTTTTTTTTGGTTTTTCAAGACAGGGTTTCTCTGTGTGGTTCTGGCTGTCCTGGAACTCATTCTGTAGACCAGGCTGGCCTCGAACTCAGAAATCCGCCTGCCTCTGCCTCCCAAGTGCTGGGATTAAAGGCGTGCGCCACCACCGCCCGGCAATTTCCTCTATTTTCATTGTCTAATCAGACTATTCCTGGGAGCAAACAAAGAGCTCTCAAGTGTAAACTTGAGGAGTCAGATTGGACAGAGCCTACTTAGTGAGACCTGGCTTCGGGTGGGCTTAGAAGGTGTCAGAAAGCCGGGCGGTGGTGGCGCACGCCTTTAATCCCAGCACTCAGGAGGCAGAGGCAGGCAGGTTTCTGAGTTCGAGGCCAGCCTGGTCTACAGAGTGAGTTCCAGGACAGCCAGGGCTACACAGAGAAACCCTGTCTCGAAAAACCAAAAAAAAAAAAAAAAAAAAAAAAAAAAATTCAGAAACTGCCTTCAGAACAGGAGGTATCAGATTCTTCATAAAATTCTGAGGCTAAGAAGCGATATTCCCAGGCTGAAGTTATACAGCTAGTGGCCTCGTTGGGGCTTTGTATTGGGTTTCTTCCCAAGTCCTTATGGGCATAAATGGAGTACGTAATGCGGAGAGCATGTACGGAGCTCGGCTGGCATTTCCTACGGGGAAGCCGTGCCGGGAAAACAAAAGTCAGTTTACACTGCTCTGTGAAAATTTGGTATATTCCCATGCTCCCGGAAAGGGCGGGTTTGGCGAGATGGGCGGTCCGGTGGGTGGGGTTTTGTTTCCTGCTAGCTAAAGGGGTGGGGCTCAGGGTCTCCATGGAGACGGCTTCTACCCGCCAGACTAACTTGGAGGAGAACGGCTGACCTGATGGATGCGGACAGCCTCTTGTTGTCGCTGGAGCTGGCGTCTGGCAGTGGTCAGGGACTCAGCCCGGACCGTCGGGCCTCGCTGCTCACGTCCCTTATGCTGGTTAAGCGTGATTACCGCTTCGCGCGGGTCCTTTTCTGGGGCCGCATCCTTGGCCTGGTGGCGGATTACTACATCGCACAGGGCTTGAGTGAGGACCAGCTCGCACCACGCAAGACGCTCTACAGGTGAGGCGACTGTGAGAGGCTGCAAGAGGACCCCGAAGGGTGGTGGGTGCAACTGCGGCTGGGGCAGGTGGGTATGCCCAGGACCTACGCAGGAAGTACCTGTGGGTGGGGCTTGAGGAGGGAAATGGACAGTTGAAGAGCTTGGGGACTGGGAAGTCACAGAACTGCGAGGGTCCTGTGGATCCTGACGGGGTGGGAAAGTGCCCGGGCGGGGTCCACGGAGGCAAGGCTGTCAGCCTAGAGGAGCATGAGAAACTGGTCTAGCTGGATTCCTTACAGATAGAAGGCTAAACTGAGTGGGCACAAAGTGAGAGGTCCTGGAGAAGGCGACCTGGTATAGAGTTCATTCAGGTTCTAGCTCTGACTGGATTTGGCCTGGAGAAGTCAAACGCTCTGGAGCTGTTTAGAAGCGTTTCTCTCGGGAGTGTGGGCTCTTCGACCGGAGGTTCTCTTTCTTGGAAGTGCAAGACTTGTAAAATGGGGAAAGAGCTGGGGGGAATTCTGCAATGTAAGCCTCTCAACCTCTTTCGGAGTTCCCCAGGATGATGGGGGAGCCCATCGTGTTATTACAGTATCCACGCAGGAGGTATAGGGGACTTCATTTATCTACCCAAGTATCAAACCAGTATTGAAGGACGATCAGAGGTTCAAGGTCAGCCTGAAATACACAGGGGCTTTGAAGCCAGTCTGTGGGTTTTGGGGCTGGAAACATGGTTTAGTCCTTAAGAGCACTGAGTACTCTTCTGAACAACTGGGGTTCAATCTCTAGCACCTACATGGAGTTCAGAACCATCTATAACTCCAGTCCCAGGGGATCCAACACCTTTTTCTGGCTTCTGAGGACACTGTACACATGAGGTACATGTACATACACATAGGCAAAATACACACGCAAAATAATTTTAATAAATTTAAAGACCCTATCTCAAAAAAATTGCTAGAACTGAGGTATACCTGAAGCGATGCCAAGAGTCCTGGGCCTGTGGAGAAGAACTAAGCTGGATCAGGGAGCAGCTGCTCTGGGTTCTGGAAGGAACAAGGCGAGCCTGCTCATATCTGAGTGGGAAGGTGGTCTGGGAGTAGTGTGGGATGGGCATTTGGGGGTGTTTGTAGTCCAGAGGCAAGGGTCTGGAAAGGGAAGATGGCTGCAGGGGTGAAGGTGGAGGGAAGATTTAAGAGAGAGACTGTGACAGGCTTGACAAAGGTAGTGGAGAGTTGGAGGCTGGTCCATCCAACGGGTCAGCTAAGTGTTAGCCCTGCTTACTATTGAGGATCGGGGCAGCAGGATCCGGCTCAGGCCTGTAATCCCAGCACTTGAGACGATGAGACAGAAGGATTTCAAGGCCAGCCTGGGCTACAGTGAGAGACCCTATCTCAAATAACAAAGCCACTCACAAGCACATAGACAAACCAAACCTAACAGTAAGCAGGGTAACTGGTATCGGGTTAATAACAAGGCATAATAAGGCATATAATCCACAATTGGGCTAAAGATAGAGACTCATTTGTATGAGCATTTGTTGAGCTCCTACTATGTGCTCCTACTATGTGCTGTGTGTTGATTTAGGCACCAGGAATCCAGTCTGCCTCGAACAGGCAAATAACACAAACTCTGTCTTCATGGAGATCCTGTGTGTATTTGGGAGACATATGCTAAGGAATTCCTGAACAAGGTCAGAGTAAACACCCGCCATCTATGCATGACACATGGTGTCAGGTACAAAGGGGACAGGGACTACTGGAGGGAGTAGTAGTTCATTTGATTTTTTTTTGTTTTGTTTTTTCAAGACAGGGTTTCTCTGTGTAGCCCTGGCTGCCCTGGAACTCACTCTGTAGACCAGGCTGGCCTCAAACTCAAGAGATCTACCTGCCTCTGCCTACTGAGTGCTGGGATTAAAGGCTTATCCCACCATACGAACTCCCAAGTTGGAGTGGTATTTTAAATGAATGGCCAGGGGTGCTATGCTGGGTAGTTTTTGTCAATGTGGCACTAACTAGGGTCACCTGGTGAGAAGGAACCCCATTGAGAAATGGCTTCCATCAGATTGCCTGTAGATCAGTCTGTTGGGAGCATTTTCCTGGTTAATGATCAACGAGGCCCAGCCCACCTGGACAGGTAGTGAGCGAGCCATGGGAAACCAGCCAGTGGGCAGCATTCCTCTATGGCCCCCACCACTGCCAAGGCTTGAGTTCCTGCCCTGACGTGAAAGTCAAATGTGCTGGTTGTCCTGGAACTCACTCTGTAGACCAGGCTAGCCTCAAACTCAGAGATCCACCTGCCTCTGCCTCCCGATTGCTGGGATTAAAGACATGCGCCACCACACTCAGTTCTCAGGCAGGTTCTTGAGTGATAGGGGCAGAAATCATGGGGGCAGTGAGGAAGGACGACTACCTTACTCCTCCACCCCTGGGAGCGCAGGGTCTTGTGTATCCCAGAGTGGCCTTGAACTCACTACATAGTCAAGGATGGCCTCAAACTTGAGATTCTCCCTTTTATACTTCTCAAATGCTTCAGATTACAAATGTGTTGTATAGAAAAAAACAATACTTTTTTGTGGTGGTGGTGGTGGTGGTGGTGAGCTAACCCATAATTGAACAAAACTCAGTGCCCAGAGAGACACATCTGGAACCTCACAGTCCAGATGTCTGAAATGTCAGCGTACAGACAGCCAGGACTGGGACTGGCTCTACTTAAAGCGTGATGACTTGACAGCACTGCTCAGTAGAAAGCAAGTCTGCACTGATCTTGGATCTAGTGCCTGGCTAGTGACTCGTGATGTAATGAGTCCATCCAGTCCTGAGCGGTGGCAGCAAGCAGCAACCCCCAGGCTGGGTCTCTAAGCTGTGGTTAAGGTGGACAGTTTAGGGGCATTAAATGCATTTTAGACTTATAAACATTTTAAACTTAACTGAGCTGAATAGTTTTATCCCGTCTTACCATAAGCTAAAGTCATCTAAGAGGAGGGAAACTCAATTGAGAAAATGCCTTCATGATATCAGGCTTATGAAAATACCTGTAGGGCATTTTCTTAGTTAGTGATAAACAGGGAAGGACCCAGACTATTGTGGGTGGTGCCATCCCTGAGCTGGCTGTCCTGGGTTCTACAAGAAAGCAGGCTGAGCAAGCCATGAGGATAAGTCACTAAGCAGCGCCCCTCCATGGCCTCTGCATCAGCTCCTGCCTCCAGGTTCCTGTCCTGACTTCCTTCAGGGATGAACCACAATACCCATTTGTAAACCAAATAAACCCTTTCCTCCCCGAGTTGCTTTGATTATGGGGTACCATCGCTGCAATGGTAACCCTAATGTGGACAATTACCTTGGGCTCCCTGATGTCCTGGTTTCATATAGGTCAGAGTGGACTCAGACTTAATGAGCAGTTGAGGATGTAGCAGCTAAAATTTAAAAATCTTGATGGTTCTACCTGAAAAATAAAGAAATCAAAATCACGCTAGTATAGAGGCAGGCCCTCTGCTGGCGGCTGTGAGTTTTGCTGCTACAGAAGATGACCTCTCTCTGAAGTTGGGTGCATCCTGGGAACTTGGACCTTCCACATATTACTCTGTGTGAACAACTGTCCATTTATTAGACAAAACACTAGCCCCCAAACCAGCACATTATGTGCCAAGGAGACAGTGTTGGCTGGGCGATGTGACACACATCCTGCCATAGTGCCAGGTTCTCTAGATGCTGAACCAGAGGACCACTTGGACACAAGTTCCAGATCAACCTGGACAGCATATTGACGTGTGTGTGTGTGTGTGTGTGTGTGTGTGTGTGTGTGTGTGTGTGAGAGAGAGAGAGAGAGAGAGAGAGAGAGAGAGAGAGAGAGAGAGAGGTGTATCATGGCGAGCCCAGGGAAGTCACAGTGCAACTTCAGGAGGTGGTTTTCTTCTATTACATAGAATGATTCCAGGGACTGCACTCAGTAGCCAAGCTTGGCGGCAGGTGTCTTTACCGGCTGACCCGCCTTGCCAGCCCCCTGGTAAATGTTTTAAGGGACTTGTTAGATGGGTCGGCAGTTAAGAATACTTTCTGTTCTTCCACAAGACCCAAGTTTGGTTCCCGGGACTCACATCAGGCAGCTTAAAACTGCCTGTGACTCCAGTTCCTGGGGCTCCAATCATGTCCCATAGACACACACACACATCCACACTTATTAAACATGGGTCCTGTGGAAGAACAGCAGTCACTCTTAGGTGCTCAGCCATCTCTCTAGCCCCTTCCCTGACCCACTGTGTGTGTGTGTGTATGTGTGTGTATGTGTGTATAATACATTATATAAAATATTTTTATGTATATTTTAAATTTTATTTTATTTGCATGGGTGTTGTCTTAATTTGGGTTTTAGAGACACCTTGACCAAAAGAAGTCTTTAAGGACAACATTTAATTGGGGCTGGCTTACAGGTTCAGAGGTTCAATCCATTATCATGGAGGAAAGCATGGTAGCATCAAAGCAGACAGGGTGCTAGAGAAGGAGCTGAGAGTTCTACATCTTGATCCAAAGGCAGCCAGGAAAGTCTCTTCCCCCCTGGGCAGAGCTTAAGCACAGAACCTCAAGGCCCACCCCCACAGTGATGCACTTCCTTCAGCAAGTCCAATAGTAGGACTTCCCATGGGCCAAGCATACTCAGACCACTGTAGGTGTTTTGCCTGCATGTATGCCTGTACACCATGTGTGCACCTGCTGTTTACAAAGGCCAGAAGAGAGCATCAGATCTTCTGGAACTGGAGTTACAGACAGCTGTGAGCCACCATATGGGTGCTGGGGACCAAACCTGGGCCCCCCTCGAAGAACAGCAAGTGCTTCTAACTGCTATATCTCCAGCTCCCAAAATAGAATATTTTAAGGCAAGTGAAAAATACACCAGACTGAATGTGTATCAAATGTTAGGGTGGACTGTACCATGAACACCTCGGAGGGTCCTGGGATGAAAGGTGTTTTCAAAGCTTTTGGCTGTCTGACCCTGGAAAAAGGGAAGGTGGTGGGAGCAGGGCATGAGGAGATTTGGAGTCAGCATGATGTGGCTGTTGTTGGCAGCCTGAACTGCACAGAGTGGAGCCTCTTGCCCCCCGCCACAGAGGAGATGGCGATACAGACGTCTGTGGTGAATGGCCGCTTCATGGGTGACCCTTCACACGAGTATGAGCACACCGAGCTCCAGAAGGTCAACGAAGGGGAGAAGGTCTTTGATGAAGAAGTGGTGGTAAGTGCAGGGCTGTGTGTGTGCATGTGTGTGTGTGTGTGTGTGTGTAAGTGGAGGGCTGTGTGTGTGTAT